>NC_059341.1:33108500-33419000 GCF_018350155.1 Leopardus geoffroyi | reverse complement strand
ATGTATGGCAGGAGAAACTTGAGAATGATACTAATTATGATCTTAAGATAAAAAACATTCTCATGATGCTAATACAACTTCTAGTACTCTTCTTTAATAAAATATCAGTGCCCATATGGCAAGCTCATCTTATTGCTGGTTATGCAAATTGATTATTTCAAAGAAGTTTTACAATACAGATCTGCCAACAACACAAGAACATATACACTAGTATTTAACATGGATTCCATTAAATTTATTGATTTTTATTTACTAGATTGAATAAAGGATAATGAGAACAACTAATTTTTCAAAAAATTACACACATATTTAAATAAGACAATTATTTTTATCATGTTCATACTTAAGTAAGACAAATTAAGTTTCATAAGTTTGAAAGAAAAGATAAAAGTAATTATGGAGGGCTTCTGAGGGATTGTAGAGTAGGAAAATCCTAAACTCACCTCATCCCACAGGTGCAACTAGATAACACTTGCACTAAAGCAAACAACCCAGAAAAGGACCCAAAGACTGGCTGAACAAACTCCACAAATAAATACAGAGAAGAGGTCACATTGAAGAGTGTAGGAAAGGCAAGGACTTAGAAAAAACCTAAGCCCTGTGGCTCTGACCACTGGAGGGAGGAAGTAGTAGGTGCAGAGAAGGCCCAGAAACAATAGTATACCAGGGATCCTACAAAGGGAAGAGAAATGCCCATAGCATTTGGCTTTGAAAATCAGAGGGGCTGAATTTCCTAAGCGCTTACAACTAGTAGGACTTAAAGCTTACAATTTTAAAAATCAGTGTGCTTGGCTCTGAAAGAGCCCAGAAGGCAATAGGAATCTGAGCCCTTGCCCTTAAAGAGACAGTACAGTAAACAGCCTGTAGAGATACAGCTTGGAAACAGCAATTTGAAAAGCGCCTAGAGCTTATGGGAGGGAGAGTTAGTTACTAATCTCATAATTTCCTAAGGGATGTCTTCAGGAACAACGGAGATGGCAGTAGCCATTTCCTTCCCCTGTCCCTCATCATAAAAACACAGGCACTTACAGAAACCAGTGCACCACTTGCAATCACTACCTAAATTGCTTACATAGCACCCAGACCCATCCAGCCAGACCTGCCTCAATCCTGGTGCTGCAGATACCTTCCCCTAGAAGACTGGGAAAACCTTGCCAATACTGCATCTCCTGATTTCTCATGGAGGATGCATGCATCTTGTTAAAACTGCATGCCCTGCCCTTGCTTGCCTTGCAGAATGGCCACAGCTGACCCCAGTCTCAATGATGGCTGCACATCCCTTGTGGAATAGGACCATTATCACCAAGTTAAAAGTGCATGATCCATCCACTACTTTGAAGAACAAGAGATGTAGCTGACTTTCCTAATATACAGAAACAGAAACAGAGAGTTACACAAATTGAGACAGAAGAATATGTTACAAATGAAAGAACAGGACAAAACCACAGCAAGGAACCAAAATAAAATGGAATTAAGTAGCATGGGGTGTCTGGGTGTCTCAGTCAGTTAAGCATCTGATTTCGGCTCAGGTCATGATCTCAGAGTTCGAGGGTTTGAGCCCCGTGTCAGGCTCTGTGCTGTCAGGCTCAGAGCCTAGAGCCTCCTTTGGATTCTGTGTCTCCCTCTCCCTGCCCCTCCCCCACTTGCACTCGTTCTCTCTCTCTCTGTCTTTCTGTCTCTCTCTCTCTCTCAAAAGTAAATAAACACTAATTTTTTTTTAAAGTAACATGCCTGATAGAGAATTTAAAATAATGATTATAAAGATACTGATTGGACTTGAGAAGGGAGTGGAGGATATCATTGATATCTTTGACACAGAGATAAAGAATGAATCAGAGATGAAGAACACAATAGGTAAAATTAAGAATACCCTTGACGGAATAAATAGTAGGCTGGGAGAAGCAGAGGACCAAATTGGTTACCTACAAGATAGAGTAATAGAAAGTAATCAAGATGAACAAATAAGAGAAAACGAATTATGCAAAATGAGAATAGACTTGGGGAAGTCAGTTACTCCATCAAGCATAATAACATTCACATTATAGGGATCCAGAAGAAAAAGAGAGAGAAAAGGGAACAGAAGATTTATTGAAGAAATGATAGCTGAAAATTTACCTAATCTGGGGGAGGAAACAGATACCCAAATCCAGGAGGCACAGAGACCCCACCCCCAACACAATGAACCGAAGAGATCCACACTACACACATAGTAACAAAATGGGAAAAGTCATAAAGAAAAAAATTTAAATGAGCATAAAAAAGAAGGAAGTTACATACATAGAATTCCACATAAGGCTTTAAGAGGATTTTCCAGCAGAAACTTTGCAAGCCAGAAGTGAGTGACATGATATGTTCAAAGTGCTGAAAGGGAAAAATCTACACCCAAGAATATTCTACCCAGTGAGACTATCTTTCAGAATAGAAGGAGAGATAAAGATTTTCTCAGCCAAACAAAAACTAAAGGCGTTTATGACAACTAACCAAGTTGTACAAGAAATATTAAAGGGGACTCTGAGAAGAAAGGAAAGACCAAAAGTAAGAGTATGAAAAGAGGGAAGCTGGGGCACCTGGGTGGCCCAGTTGGTTAAGCATCCAACTTTGGCTCAGGTCATGATCTCACAGTTTGTGGGTTCGAGTCCCAGGTTGCGTTCTGTGCTGACAGCTCAGAGCCTGGAGTCTGCTTCAGATTCTGTGTCTCCCTCTCTCTCTGACCCTCCCCTGCTTGTGCTTTCTCTCTCAAAAATAAATAAACATTAAAAAAATAAAAATAAATAAAAGAGGGAAACAAAAAAGCAGTAGAAATAAATACTTCTGCAAAAATCAGAAAAGAGATTCACAAAATAAAAGAATGCAAAATATGACACCATATACCAAAAACGTGGGGGGAGAGGACTAAGAACATGTTACAACTTAAGCAACCATCAACTTATATAGACTGATATGTGTAGAAGATATTATATGCAGACTTAATGGTAAGGATAAATCAAAACCAGGAATATATACGCAAGGACTAAAGAGAGAAAGACAAAAAAGAATCAGAGAAAAACTACAAAAACAACCACAAAACAAGTAACAAAGTGGCAAAAAATACATATTTTTCCATAATGACTTTGAATGTAAATGGACTAAATGCTCTAATCAAAAGACATAGGGTGACAGTGTGAATTAAACAAACAAACAAAACAAACAAGACCCACCAAATACTGCCTACACAAAACTCATTTCAGACCTAAAACATCTGCAGATTGAAAATGAGGGGATGGGAGAAACATTTATCATGCAAATGGATATCAAAAAATAGCCAGAAGAACAATACTTATATTGGACAAAATAGACACTATGTTTTTAAGTTTTTATTTTAATTCCAGTTAGTTAACATACAGTGTTATATTAGTTTCAGGTGTACAATATAGTATTCAACAATTCCATACATCACGGAGTGCTCATCATGACAAGTGCACTCCTAATATCCATCACCTATTTCACCCATTCCCACACCCACCTCTCTCTGGTAACCATCAGTTTGTTCTCTATAATTAAGAGTCAGTTTCTTGGTTTGTCTCTCTTTTTTTCTTTTTGCTCCTTTATTATGTTTTTAAATTCCACACGAGTGTATCATATGGTATTTGCATTTCTCTGACTGACTTTGCTTACCATTATATTCCTTAGCTCTATTCATGTCATTGAATGTATGTATATAATATATAATATATAATATATACACATCTTTACACTTTTTTCAATTGATAGACACTTGGGCTGTTTCTGTAGCTTGGGATGATAAATAATACTGCTATAAGCATTGGGGTGCATCCATCCCTTTGAATTAGTGTTTTTGTATTCTTAGGGTAAACATCCAATAGTGCAATTGCTGCATCAAAGGGTAGTTCTATTTTTAACTTTTTGAGGAACCTCCATACTATTTCCGACAGTAGCTGCAGCAGTGCATTCCCACAAACACTGCGAGAGTTTCCCCATTCTCCATATCCTGGCCAACACCTGTTGTTTCTTGTGGTGCTTTTAGACATTCTGACGAGTATAAGATGATATTTCATTGTGCTTTTGTTTGCATTTCCCTGATGATTAGTGATGTTGAGTATCTTTTTATATGAATGTTGGCCATCTGGATGTCTTCTTTGGAAAAATGTCTGTTCATGTCTTCTGCCAATTTTTAAATTGGATTATTTGTTTTTGGAGTGTTGAGTTTTGTAAATTCTTTATGTATTTTGGATAGTAAACCTTTATTGGATATGTCATTTGCAAATATCTTCTCCCATTCAGTAGATTGTCTTTTAGTTTTGTCTTTTAGTTTTAGTTTTGTCTGTGCAGAAGCTTTTTATTTTGATGTGGTCCCCATAGTTTATTTTTGCTTTTCTGTACCTTGCTTATGGAGACAAATCTTCAAAATGGTGGCTATGGCTGATAGCAGAAATTCCTGCCTCTGTTTTCTTCTAGGATTTTTATGGGTTCAGTTGTCATATTTAGGTCTTTAATCCATTTTGAATTTATAATTGTGTATGGTATAAGAAAGTGGTCCGATTCCTTTTTTTTTCACATGTTCCTGCCCCGTTTTCCAGCACCATTCATTGAAGAGACTGTACTTTTCCCATTGGATATTGTTTCCTGCTTTGGTGGAAACATAAACCGTATAGTTGTGGATTCATCTGGGCTTTCTATGAAATATTTGTCTGTTTTTGTGATAGTCATACTGTTTTGATTACTACAGCTTTGTAATACAGCTTGAAGTCTGGAATTGTGATGCTTCCAGTTTTGCTTTTCTTTTTCAAGCCTGCTTTGGTTATTTAGGGTCTTTTGGGGGTCCCATAAAAATTTTAGAATTATTTGTTCTAGCTCTGTGAAAAATACTGTTGGTATTTTGGTAGAGATTATATTAAATAATGTGTAGATTACTTTGGATAGTAAAAACATTTTAACAATATGTGTCATCTTCAAATTCTTTCATTAGTGTTTTGTAGTTTTCAGAAACTCTGTCTTTCACTACTGTAGTTAGGTTTATTCCTAGGTATCTTATTATTTTGGGTGCAATTGTAAATGGGATTATTTTCTTAATTTCTCTTTCTGCTGCTTCATTATTGGAGTATAGACATGCAGCAGATTTTGCTTCTTCATTATTGGAGTATAGGAATGCAGCAGATTTATGTACATCGATTTTTTATTCTGAGAGGGTACTGAATTTGTTTAACAGTTCTAGCAGTATTTGGTGGTCTTTTGGGTTTGCTATATACATTATTATGTCATCTGCAAATAGTGAAAGTTTTCTTCTTCTTTACCAATTTATATGCCTTTTATTTATTTATGTTGTCTAATTTTGTGGCTGGGACTTCTACTACTACGTTGAATAAAAGTGGTGCGAGTACACATCCTTGTCTCTTTCCTGACCTTAGGGGAAAAGTTCTGTTTTTCCCCATTGTTCATGATGTCAGTTGTGGGTTTTTCATGTTTTGCCTTTATTATCTTGAGGTATGTTTCCTCTAAATCTACTTTGTTGAGAGTTTTTATTGTGAATCAATGTTGTACTTTGACAAATGTTTTTTCTGCATTTATTGAAATGATCATATGGTTTTTATCCTTTCTCTAACTGGTATGATGCATCACGCTGATTGATTTGCAAATATAGAACCACCCTTGCACCACAGGAATAAATTACTCTTGATTGTGGTGAATGATTTTTTAAAACATATTGTTGAATTTGATTTGCTAGCATTTTAGTGAAGATATATGAATCTATGTTCATCAGAAATATTGGCCTATCATTCTCTCTCTCTTTTTTTTTTTTTAGTGATGTCCTTATCAAATTTTGATATCAGTGTATTGCTGTTCTCATAGAATGAATTTAGAGGTTTTCTTTTATTATTTTTTGAATTACTTGAGAAGAATAGGAATTAACTCTTCTTTAAATATTTGGTATAATTCACCTGCGAAGCCATTTGGTCCTGGCCTTTTGTTTGCTGGGAATTTTTGATTACTGATTTGATTTTTTTTGCTGGTTATGAGTCTTTTCAAATATTTTATTTGTTTCTGTTTCAGGTTGGTAGTTATCCACTTCTAAGTTGCCTCAGTTGTTGGCATATAATTTTTCATAATATTATCTTATAATTAATTATATCTCAGTGGTTTTGCTTTTATTTCTCCTCCCTCATTAATGATTTCATTAATTTGAATTCTTTCTTTCTTTTTTTTTTTTTTGATATGTCTGGCTAGAGGCTTATAAATTTTATTGATTTTTTCCAAGGAACCAGCTCCTGATTTCATTGATCTATTCTTTGTTGTTGTTGTTGTTGTTGTTGTTGTTGTTGTTTGTTTCCATGTCATTTATTTTTTGCTCTAATCTTTATTATTTCATTCCTTCTGCTGGTTTTAATTTCATTTGTTCTTTTTCTAGCTCTTTTAGGTGTAAGGATAGGTTATTTACTTAGTTGTCTTGTGTCTTGAGGTAAACTTTCATTGTTATAAATTTCCCGCTTAGAACAGTTTTTGTTGTTTCCCAAAGGGTTTTTGGACTGTTGTATTTTACTTTTCATTTGTTTCCATGTAACTTTTGATTTTTTCTTTTATCTCTTGCTTGAACCATTTATTGTTTAGTAGTATATTATTTAACTTTCTTGTATTTGTGTTCTTTCCAGATTTTTTTTTCTCTTGGTTGACTTCTAGTTTCATAGCATTGTGGTCAGAAAAGATGTGACTTCCCTGTTCTTGAGTTTGGTGTCTTTTTTTGTGGTCTAATATGTGATCTATTCTGGATAATATTCCACGTGTACTTAAAAAGAATGTCTATTCTCCTGTTTTAGAACGAAATGTTCTGGATATATCTGTTAAATTCAATCATTCCACTGTGCCATTCAAAGCCACCTCATCCTTGCTGATTTTATTTTTGGATGATCTCTCCACTGATGTAAGTATGGTGTTAAAGTCTCCTGCTATCATTGTATTTTTGTGGGTTAATTCCTTTATATTTGTTATTAGCTGTTTGATGAATTTTGGTGCTCTTATGTTGGTTGCATAAATATTTACAGCTGTTATATCTTCCTGATGGATTCTTGATTTTATTATTACATAGTGTCTTTCTTTGTCTCTTATTATGGTCTTCATTTTAAAGTCTATTTTGTCTGGTCTAGGTATTTACCACACCATTTATTTTTTTGACATCCATTTGTATGATGCATGTTTCTCCATTCCCTCACTTTCAATCTGTAGACAGCTTTAGGACTAAAATTAGTTTTTTGTAGGCACCATATAGATGGGTCATGTTTTGTTATCCACTCTCTCACCTATGTCTTTTGATTGGAGTGTGTAGTCCAATTACATTAAAAGTAATTATTGATATATATGCATTTGTTGACATTTTATTTCTTGTTTTGTGCGTGTGTGTTTGTTTGTTTTAGTTTTTTGTGATCTTTTCTTGCCTTCCTTTCATGGTTTGCTGGTTTTACTTAGTGATATACTTGGATTTATTTCTATTTATTCTTCACATATCTATCAGTGGTTTTTGATATATGGTTACCATTAGAATTGTATATAACCACTTCTGCATGTAGAAGTCTGTATTAACTTCATGACAATTTAAATTTCAACCCATTCTTTTCTCTCTACCTCTCCATGTTTTAGGTATATGTTATTATATTTTATATCTTTTTTGTGTTTGTTCCTTGACTGATTTTTTTTAACAAAAATATCCATTCTTGCTGCTTTCATGTTTTTCACCTCTATATGGTCATATCTGGCCTCTCTTTTCCACTCAGAGGGAAGTCCCTTTAGTATCTCTTTTAAGGGTGGTTTAGTGGTCATGAACTCCTGAAGTTTTTATTTATCTGGGAAACTCTCCTTAAGTTTATCTCTCCTTCTATTCTGAATGATAGACTTGCTAGATACAGTATTTCTTGGCTGCTGATTTTTCTCCTTTGGCACTTAAGAGTACATCATGCAACTCCTTTCTATCTTGCAAAGTTTTGGTAAACAAACAAACAAACACCTCCTGCTAGTTATATGGGTTTTCCTTTGTAAGTTAATGACTTATTTGTCTCCTTTTTTATTTTTTATCACTATATTTTGCCAATTAAATTACAATATGTCTTTTTATGGGTCTGAGTTTGCTGATTTTGATGGGAGTTCTTAGTGCCTCCTGGATCTGGATATGTGTTTCCTTTCCCAGTTTAGGGAAGTTTTCAGCTATTATTTCTTCAAACAAATGTGGTTCTTCATTTTCTCTCTCTTCTTCCTCTGGTTCTCCTACAATATGAATAATATTATGTTTGTTTGAGTCACTGAGTTTCCTAAGTCTATTCTCATTTTCATAATTCTTTTTTGTCTCTTTTGTTCAACTTGATTATTTCCCATTACTCTGTTTTGTAGGTCACTAATTTGTTCCTTTACTTGTTTCACCCTACTATTCATTCTATCAAACATGTTTCTCCTTTAATTGAATCCTGTATCCCTGCTTTGTCATTCATTATCTCTGTGAAAAGGGTCTCACTAATGTCTTCTACTTCTTTTTCTGTCAAGTCCAGTGAGTATCCTTATGATCATTGCTTTAGATTGTCTACCAGGCATGTTACTTAAATCTGTTTCACTTACATTTCTGGTAGTGGCTTCATCTGTTCTTTCATTTGGTATAAATTTCTCTGTCCTCTCATTGTGTCTGCATCTCTGTGTTACTATATGTTGAGAAAGACAGCTATGCCTTCTGCTCTTGAAAGTAATAAGTTTATGAAAAAGAAATTCTGGAGTGGCCTGCAGTGTACTGTCCCCTGTTCCAGATTCTGGCACTTCAGGAGAGTATCCTATGTGTGTTGTTTATGCCCTGCTGTTGTGTCTGCATCACTTTTCCTTTCAGTGCAGTCATCTGCACTGACTCTCTGCTTGTCATTCTCCATGCTTGCTCTCTGTGGTGTTATTGGGACACAGGCAGGCCAGCTATAAACTTGGGAGTGGGGTGGCTGGGGGAACACAATTGGGCATGGTGTGGTGGGTGGACATAGTACATGCTAATAAAATTTGCTCTGACCCCAGAGTTAAGACTAGCAGTATTTGAGTGGGTGAATCCTAAGGATAATTTGAGGGCATGGCACACTGTTATCAAGTTAGCTTGCAAGCATCTGTGCAGCATCCTCTACATAGGTGTCTCTGTGTTTATGCTGGTGGATGAGGAAGGAAACGGTGACTTCTAGCTTCCTTTTTTTCACAGAAGTTCCCTGGCATGCTCCAAAATTCATATGAACAAATCTGTCTCTCATTTGTCCCCGGCATTGTGTAGATTGTCATTTTTTGGATGCCTCTCAGCACAGGCTGCTGTCTCTTTAAGGGTGGAAATGTATCTATCTCTTGCCCTCCCTGCTCACTCAGTATTGAGTCAGCTAACTTTTAAATCTCTAGATTCCACTGGTTTTACAAACTCATGAAATTCAGCCTTTCTGGTTTTTAAAGCCAAATGTTTTGAGATTAGTCTTCCCCATGTTAGCTGTCTAGTAGGAGGGCCAATTTCTCTGCCCATTTGTTGCACAGTTCCCCCTCTCCTATGGGCAGCATCCCTCTACCTTTGTGACCTTCTTAACCTTGCAAATGCAGCTCCTTCTCTATGTTTAATTGTGGGGTTTATGAATCACTCCTCTGGTTTATTGAGTTGGATTTGGATTGTATCTAGTTGTAAATGTAGAATATATTATTTAGTGCTCAAAAGAAATGAGTTATCAAACTTCTAATACCCTCACACACACACACACACACACACACACACACACACACACACACACACATGAATCTTTAATGTAAGTGAAGAAAAAAGCCAAATTGAAAAGGTTACATACTGTTTGATTCCTACTATATAACATCGTGGGAAAGACAATAATACTATGTAGGCAGTAAAAAGCTTAGTGGTTTTCAGGTTCTGGGGGAGATGCTTGTGGGGGAGAAAATGAATTGATGGAGCACAGGGGATTTTTAGAGGAGGGAAACTATTCTGTATGATATAATGACCAATACATGCTATTGTGCATTTCTCAAAACCTATAAGAAAGTACAACACCAATTGTGAACCCCATTGGAAACTATGGACTATGATTGATAGTAACGTGTCAATATTGGTTCGTTGATTGTCACAAATGTACCACACTGGTGTGGTACGTTGATAGTGGAGGAGGGTATATTTATGGGGCAGGGATTTATGAGAACTCTCTCGGTACATACTGCTCAATTCTGCTGTGATCCTAAAACTTCTCAAAAAAAACCCAATATATTAATTTTTTAAAAATGAAAGAATATAGGTAAGCATGAAAATTAGACTCTTGATTTCAGCTCAGGTCATGATCTCATGGTCATGGGATTGAGCGCTGTGTCGGACTCTGCCCTGAGCATAGGTCCTGCTTGGGATTCTCTCCCTTTCTTTCTGCCCTCCCCTGCTTGTGGTTTCTCTCTCTCTCTTTTGCATAGAAAAGTAAATATAAAGGGAACTTTGGCTTTAGTCCATGGTTTGCCATTGATTCATTGGATAAATAAAGTCAATTCTCTTGCCCTTATTTTCTTATTTGAATAATAAGAATAATAATGCCTCCCTCATCTCTTCGCAGTTTTTTTTCTTACTTAGATATTCAAAAATTATATGGTATATGACCATGGGTAAATTTTTATAATCAATGTATCAAGATACTGTTGTATCTTTCCCAAAGTGTCTATTATTCCCTAAGTCATATCCTCTCTCTCTCTCTCTCTTTCACACACACACACACACACACACACGTGTGCACGCACACACATGTGCACACAACACACACCACAAACTGTTCTTCCAGTGTTAAAATCTTGTTAAAGAATAGAGGTCAGAGACTATAGATATACTATAAAGTGTCCCACTGGTCTCATGTTGTTGGAATAATAGTATCTATCAGTCATTTAAAGACATAATAGGGGTGCACGGGTACCTCAGTTGATTAAGCATTTGACTTTTGATTTGGGCTCAGGTCATGATCTCGTACTTAGTAAGATTGAGCCCAGCATCTGGCCCTGTGCTGGCAACATGGAGCCTGCTTGGGATTCTTTCTACTTCTTTCTCTGCTCCTTTCCCGCTCATGCTTGTACTCTCTTTCTCTCTCAAAATGAATAAATAAAAACAATTTAAAAATAAAGACATAATAGACATTTTAAAGATATAATCAAACTTGTGCTAAAATGATGCTCTCTGCAACTGCAATTTCCTGCTGTGATTGTGTATAGAAAATAGAAGACAGGATTCCCACACAGATGCTATTAAGATATGGTAGGAAATGAAATAAAATTCAATTAGGGCATCCTGACACACAGATTTATGTAATTAAACTTTGTCTTGATTAAAAACTGTACAAAAAGATTTTTTAATTACCAATTTATTTTGAAAAAATATATCAGGATAATCTTAATTTCCAGGAATCCTAGGTACTTCTTTTTCATTTTACTATATGTGTCATATATGATAATTCAATTCAGAGTTAGAGTATGTGAAGACTCTCAGATAATAAAGGCTAAATTATCTCACTTAACTCAGTACTCCATCTTGTTTTTTATTTAAAAAGTAACAAGAATATGTGCGGGGAAATGAAAGAAACTTTTATGTTTTGAGGCTTAGATTTTACCTACAAATGAGATAAAAATGACTTGCAATCAAAGGATGTGCAATGGACAATTGATTAATTAAAAATCAAAAATGTCAAGATGGCTCTAATAAATAGTGTGAATTTAATACCTTATTAATAAGAGCTTTGAATCCTAAATCTATTTTCTTTTTGTATTTTGTCATTCCATGCACATGGGCAGTGACACTGATATGAAAAGTAAAGAGGCCAAGTTGATTTTTCTGTGTTGAATGAAAATTTTAAGAAGTATAGTTTTAGGTAAATTATTTAGTAAAGTTGATAAACTGCTTGGAAAGCTTTCAGAGCAAAAGCAGATTGTAACATTTTTTAAAAAATGTTTATTTATTTTGAGAGAGAAAGAGAGAGAATAAGTGGGGGAGGGGCAGAGAAAGAAGGACAGAATGAATCCCAAACAGGTTCCATGTTGTCAACACAGAGGCCAACGTGGGGATTGAACTTATGAAACATGAAATCATGATCTGAAATCAAGAAATCATGAAATCAAGAGATCATGAAATCAAGAGTCAGACGCTTAACCAACTGACCCACCCAGGTGCCCCTATAACATATGTTAATATGAGCTTTGGTAATCAGTGTTCTCTCTATTGAGCCCAGAAAAATAGAGAAGCATAGACCTCAATCAATGTGTCAATAAACAATAATTGATCGTGGCTGTATAATTAGTATAATGTTAATTATACTTTTCTGGGGAGGATTATTAAAAATGAAAGTAGAAATTTGATAATACACTTTCTACCAACTTAAAAACTCTTCACAACTGTGTGTCTTCTCTGCCCTCTTTGATACTGACTTGGATGACACTTTTGTCTCATATATTAAGAGAAAATGGAAAATTAAAAGTATCCAAGTGAGGTGAAAATGAGTTCAGGAAATGAATTTTACATAGCATGCACCGTATTGTTACCAGGGTAAGAAGTTCCCAAACTGCAGCCAAAATATCATAGCACTTAAAATTAGGTTCTTCTTATTCAAATTTTGCCAAATATAAAGTTTTTGAGGGAAGAAATCTATCAAAAAACAAAAAACAAAACAAAAGAACAAAGTTTCAAGTGGTCACCAGAGGGCATAAAGTACTTTGGAATAACTGTTATAAAATACTTTAAATTTATTGAGACTGGATAGCAGGACATATAAATGTTATACTGTGGACAGCTAAATATCTCACCAGCTTCCTCTCTTACCGTAAAACATAGGTAGTTCAATGTAGTACTTATGTATATAGGTAATTACCTTTCACCTAGAGTAAACCAAATTTATTCAATAGATAATAGCTAAATGTTTACTTCATTTGAGTTTATGTTCATGGATGGTGTTTCAAAGCTGCATCTAACATGACCATACAAATTTTCTTTAAAAACAAGTAAAATGTAACTACATCATTAAGTCATAAGAATATATAGAAAATGGAATTGTTAGACCCATAAGTCCTAATTGTCTTACCTCTACTAAACTTCATAGCAAAATAGCAGTGACATAATTATATCATCACCCCACTTCAAAAAATTAATCGTTTACCTAGAATCATAATGATCAACATTTTTGGCCTCAGGAATATTTTATACTTCTATGAATTATTGAGGAACTTAAGGAATTTTTGCCTATGTAAATTATGTGGGTCTATCTCCATATACTGAATTTTTTTTAAAGTAATGTTTATTTAATTTTGAGAGAGAGACAGAGAGGATGAGGTGCAGAAAGAGAGGGAGGCACAGAATCAAAAACAGGCTCCTGGCTCTAAGTTGTCAGCACAGAGCCCAACGTGGGACTTGAACTCACCCATGGACCATGAGATCATGACCTGAGCCGAAGTTGGACATTTAACCGACTGAGCCACCCAGGAACCCATTGAAAACATTTTTAAAACAAGAATATACAAATTCACGCTGCTTTTACCATAAAAATAATAATGTCATTGCAGATCATGTAGACTCTGGAAAACTTCACCATAGTCTCATGAGAGAATAAGGATGTGGGGGAAATGAATATATAGTTTTAGCATTATTAAAAAAAATAGTTTTGACCTCACCAATGTCCCAAAAAAGGTTTCAAAAAGCCCTACAGCCCCACAAAGAAGACTTTGGGAATCACTGGCCAGAAGACACAAATTCTTGCTATAATGTACTTCACTATCTGTTCAGGCCTTCATATTCAGACTGCTTTCCACTATTATTCTGTTTCTCCTTCCACACTACCATCCTTTCACACAAATGTTTACTGCATGCCTACTTGCCTGGCTTTGGTCTAGGAAAATAATAAAGTTATAATCCTTGATCCCATAATATGAGAGTATAGTGAGCAAAACAGAGATGTAACCTAATAATTAAATATATTTTGTAGGGTTTATAATAGAGGTGTATACACCGTACTGCAAAAGCAGAGGAGAAATTCTTGTAAGACTATTTGTCAACCATGAAATTTTTTTTTCTTTCTTGATCTGGCTTGTTTTCCCTACTTCTACAAATTTAAAACTCTTTTTTTTTTAAATGTTTATTTACTACTGAGAGACAGAGAGAGACAGAATATGAGCATGTGAGGGGCAAAGAGAGCGGGAGACACAGAATCTGAAGCAGGCTCCAGGCTATGAGCTGTCAGCACAGAGCCTGACTCAGGGCTCTAACTCACAAACCCTGACATCATGACCTGAGCCAAAGTCGGACACTTAACTGACTGAGCCACCCAGGCTTGAAACCTCTTATTTATCCTTCAAGTCCATGGTCAAATATTTCTTTCCACATAAGTTTTATCCTGATGCTGTAATCAACTTTAACTTTATGCTTTTTCACTCCACAGCACAATTTACAAAGATGTCCCTTACTATTTTTTTATATAGAGAAAATTAAAGGAAGCCATTGCCTAATCTGTATGAAAATAAATTATCCATGAGACATTCAAGATAGTTTACCATTTAGAAAATGAGAGAGGTTGTTCTGTGGGTAATGTATAAGTTGGGGTCTCCTGGGGACAGCCAAGATATTGACATTAAGTTCTGTGGTGGGTATTCTATTTTCCTATGTCAATTCTGCTTAAAGAGTTGGAACATAAAGCTTATGTGGATCATCTAGGAAAAAAAGGCCCACAAGGAATGGGTGCCCAAACCAATCTAGATCCAATGGCCCTAGTAGGGCTGGTGCCTGTAGAAGTGAGTAGTAAGAGACCCAACACTGGACATCTGCTTGCATTGGGCCTCCCTTGGCTTTTAGGGAAGAGGCTGTTTCCCATTGAAGACCCAGGATGGCATACTTCCCTGCCTTATTAAATAATTTAATAATTATTTAATAATAAATAATCAAAGGAAAATTTTGAACAGAACTAATACAAGCAGCAAAACACCATAATAAAATAATTATAGTCATTCACTCTAGAAATAGATTGTGTGAGTTCAAATCAACCCTTACTAGCTGTGGAAAAATTGGGAAAATTATTTAACCTGTTCATGTTTCACTTCACTCATTTATATCATTGGATATAAGAGTATATATATGACAGACAAGTAATCATGTAGTAAATATTTGTATTAAAAGGATGATAGTATGGTAGGAGATACAGAATAATAGTGGAAAGTGGTCTGAATATGAAGGCCTGAACAGATGACGAAGTACATTATAGCAAGAATTTGTGTCTTCTGGCCAGCGATTCCCAAAGTCTTCTTTGTGGGGCTGTAGGGCTTTTTGAGACCTTTTTTGGGACATTGATGAGGTCAAAACTATTTTTGTAATAATGCTAAAACTATATATTCATTTTACCCCTTATTATCTCATGAGATTACACACACACACACACACACACATACATTAAAAAATTATTATTGTCACTGGAATAGAAGGTTTGTAAAGCAAATAGCTTTGTTTTTCTAGTTCTCGTACTTCCAGCATCTAGAACAGTACTTGGAGCTTAACATCCATTAATAATATTTGTTAAATGAATGAAGAAAACAATCAACAGTAAAAATGGTCAGGAAACATTGTTAATAGCAATACCATTATACTGAATAA
Organism: Leopardus geoffroyi; assembly: GCF_018350155.1. Classification (NCBI taxonomy): domain Eukaryota; kingdom Metazoa; phylum Chordata; class Mammalia; order Carnivora; family Felidae; genus Leopardus; species Leopardus geoffroyi. The sequence continues at coordinate 33,403,369 of NC_059341.1, read as the reverse complement.
CAAATTCCAGTTGCAGATCTGTGTCTTTGCCTGTGGCTGTGAAGTAGAGATGAACCCCCACATTAGACTGTGGAAATTTCTTTGGCCTTTGAAGCATTTAAGAGATGGAGAAATCCTACATAGAGATAATGGATTTATGGCAATTTTGAGATGTGGGCTCAAATCAGTATTAAGATAATTGGAATAAAGTAATAAAATATAAGGTGAGCATTTTTTCCTAAAAAACTTTTTTGAATATAGTTGACACATAATGCTACTTTAGTTTCAAGTATACAATATAGTGATTTGACAAGTTTATACATTATGCTATGTTCACCACAAGTGTAGCTACCATCTGTCCTGTTACATTGCTATTACAATATCATTGACTATATTCCTTATGACTACATTTCTTCTTTGTTTAGTGATGTTGTTTTTACTGGTTTTATGTCAATTGCAATACTTATAACATTGTATTATACTTACTACATGTACACATCACAAACTAGCAAGAAAAAATATATGATAGAATTAGAGAAACCAAACCCAGTTTCAAAGGAGAGGTTTTACCTTGGTTGTGGTATCAGGCAAGGGAATGAGTTGCTGAAGACAAGGCACGGGGCTTCTTTTATTCAAGTTTTCCAGAATAAGACATGGCTCAATTTGAACACTAAAAATATATGTAGTCTTTTAAAAACAGTCCCTTTTGCCTTTATCCTCTGTTCTCCCCACAGTATTGCAGAAAGATAGGTGATATTAAATGGAAAAGAAAAAGAGTTTTTCAATCTCTCCCTGACAGAACTATAATTCATAAAATTCCTTCTTGTAAAATATAATGGTCTTTTTTTTTCCATACAAAAACACTGAAAGATAAAGAAGAACCAAATCCATATTAGATTTGGAAAAGAAAAATTTGAGAGTAAAAAAAAAAATCTACAAAGCCATTGCATGCATTATGTTGTCATATCAACAAAAGGAAACTCAGACTTTTATAAACCTGTAAGTGTCTTGAAACTTTTCCTATGTAAACAAATGACACACCAGTATTTTAGGGGGAAAAGTTATAGAGTTGCTTACTCAGGAAAAAAAAAGATTTATAAGTGATTCTGGATTGAAACGAATTTTAAAAATGGGGAAGCATAGAGTAAATTAACCAGAATCATTTGACATATGAATTTATACAGCATTGATTTAAAAGGTGAAGTTTTTAAATCATTTGTCTTCTTTAAAATTCACTTTTTTACTTTATATATACACATATGTATATATACAGTCTAAGAAAACTAATATTTTATATATACATAAATATAAAAATATATATACATATATGTAATATTAATTTTATTAGACTGTTTTTTGTAAATTAGAAATTTCTATTGCATTTATTAGGGATTTACTGCATAAAGTTATTTCTGAGTTCATTATCTAATTTAACTTTCAGTGCAGTCCTGAAAAGTGCATACTGTTATCCCCAGTGTGTATAAGGCAGATGAGGCTATAGAGGTTAAGTGCCTTACCAAGGTCATATAAGTTTAAAAGTGCCTTACCAAGGTCATATAAGTTTAACTGAAAGAAGTAAAATTTGAGAACATGCCTCATAATCATTTTGCTTACTATTAATTAAAGGTTAAATCTTGATCATATATTTAAAAAGTCTTGTGTTTTTATTTTATTGCTTTAATAATATAATAATTTAGCAAATGTATTCAGAAAGTCCATATTTTTAACATATAGTGCAATTATTATAGCACCCTATATTGAAATTCCATTTGCATATGATTAATCATACATTCCAGAAATGAAGAAATGCATTTTGTTTCATTTGAAAACTATTGCAGTTATACAAATACAAGATATGAATTACTACTACTACTATTTTCAGAGAAATAAGTATTATGCAAAAAGCTATTGTGAGACAAAGTGATAGAATACTTATATTCTATAAATTGGCATTAATATACACAGGCAAAAGAAAAATATCAAAGGAAAATATCAGAAAAACAAAGCAGAATGGGAGATAAGTTTATCTAAACACTTGTAAAGTAGCCATCATATTTTGTGTACAGTTAGGTCTGATTCATATTCTTTGCCCACCTACATTTGGGATTTTCCATGGAAAAAGCTGGGAATTTACTCATATTTACCTTCTATCAGAGGTTTTAATTCTTCAGCTGGTAAGTTATGTCTAAGCTTACCAGGGGAAGACTCTTAATATATGGCTCATAATATAATAGGTATTATATCCTTTTGCTCTCAATGTAAAACTTATGCTGCACTGATAATAAAGTTAAAAAATATATTAAAAATGTAAAAACGATTTAAGAACATTTTCTCTGGAATTTTTTCAGAGACTCACTCTGTTATTGAGTATCTGCCATGAGATGAAGATGAACAGAAGCCTAGGGGCCAGGTAACATTTTGCTGATAAACATTTCGCTCCTAAATGCTCTGGGGATTCTTTGTTACCCTATATCTTTTCTCTGATCACTGGCAAAAATTACTGTGAATGTGTTTGTTCAGTTCATTTAACACCATAACACACATTAATTTTCAAGAAGAATGCTGCATTTTTTGAGAAATATAATCCAATATGCTCTTTTGAATAACATAATTTATAAAGTAGCTAACATCTGAGACAGATGTTAGGTCAAGGCTGACTTGTTTCTCTTCAAAAGGTTATAGATATGGACATGTTAAACAGACATCTAAGTTTTCAGAGGCTAATGAACCACAGATACTTTTTCAGCTTTCTAGGCACATACATACTATAGAAAATTTTGTATACTGTCAAATCAGTTTGCTACTTAAGAACAAAGGAAAAAATAGGAAAGCACTGATACAATTATGTACTAGAATATGTTGTTTTATTTTTATATTAAATATCACATTGAAAAATATGTCTTTCAAGGAAATAGGAGGCAAGTTTACCTCAAGTTTTGAGCAGATGATTTCTGCATTTATCATTTTTATTTCACTGAGTTATTTTTCCTTGGTTTACTGCAGCTGAGAACAAATTATCTAGATGTAAAACCAAAATGAATCACCATATTAAAGCAGAATTACCTTGCGACGTTCCTGACATTCAACATCCCTGCAGGGCTCTCTATACCACCTGCTCAGCTGGAACTTGTGTGTTTCCCAGGGCAGGAATTAGGTGGACAGAGTAGACTCTAACAGCAGGTGAAATGATTCACCATAGGACAAGGATATGGAAGACAAATGACAAGCAATCACCTTTGATTAGTGAAAACCCTCAGATTTTTATTTCACAATCTAGATCATAATTTAGGAAACAGAAGGAGTAAATACATGATAGTTTCCAGTAAAAGCACACTCTTTTGCTTATTGTGCACTGTAGCAGTAAAGTGGAGATGCCTAAAGTAGCAGAGGTTGAGAAAAACATGCTGAATTGTATCTAGGAATGTGGGAATTGAATATTGTTTTGGGCCTCTTATAGATTCTTATAAATACAGTAAAATACCATAACATGTGGTTAATATAAAATCAAATTTCGTGTTGAAAATGTGGCTTTATTCTCCTTGAAGATATTATGTTTCTAAATTTGATTTCTTTCTGCAACCACAAAAATAAAATATCTTCATACTGTGAGAACATTTACCATAAGAGCAGGAGAAAAATGAAGCCAGGTAACATTCCCTGAAAAGTTAAATGTTCAAATAGCCTTCTATTGTGATTGCTTGTATCAGATCTCAACATATCAAGGGTCACAGCTCACTTTCTTTTGTGTAAAAAACAGAAACTGGTAACTATAGAAACAAAACAAAATAAAACAAACAAACAAAAACAACAACAACCACACACACACACACACACACACACACACACACACACACAACCACCACAGTGTTTAGTATCTGTAAGCAGGTGATAAACATTAAAAGTGAAGCAGCAACAGACAAATTATTTTGTATTGCTTTGTATTCTTTTCTATAGCCTAACAGTCCTATATAACTTCTGATTTCCTGCATGACTAAAATTACCTCTCTTCATGAGTGAAATAGCTCAAATCAGAGTATTTTCCTGTGATTTCTGTAATGAAAAATTTTAAAAAATTATTTGGACAAAAAAGTTCCTAATTAAAATGTTTACCCAATTAGGAGTCACTTAAGCTTCTGACTTTGGCTCAGGTCATGATCTTGCAATTTACGATTTCTAGCCCTGCGTGGGGCCCTGTGCTGACAGCTCAGAGCCTGGAGCCTGCTTCAGTTAATGCATCTCTCTCTTCTCAATACCCCTACCCCACTCATGCTCTATCCCTCTCTCTATCAAAAATAAAGAAACAAAAAAATAATAATAATAAAGATGTTTACATAATTAAAAGGTAAAAATTAAGGTTAGAACATATCTTGGAGTCTGTAGTTTGTATCTATCATGGAATGGTTCATATTGAAGGCCAAATACTCCGTTTAAAATAATTGAGGTGTTGACAGAATATTTAATGATGGTTAATAAAAATTATGAAAGGTGTAGAAAAGGTTTACAAATATATGATAGACTTGGGGCACCTGGATGGCTCAGTCAGTTAAGCGCCTGACTTCAGCTTAGGTCATGATCTTGAGGTTTGCGAGTTTGAGCCCTGCATTAGGCTCTGCGATAACAGCTCAGAGCCTGGGGCCTGCTTTGGATTCTGTCTCCCTCTGTCTCTGGCCTTCCCCCTGCTTGGGCTTTGTCTGTCTCTCTCTCTCTCTAAAATAAATAAAATTTTAAAACATTTTTTTAAAAACAAATATATGATAGTCTCATAAGTTAAAGTAGTACAGTAAATCGAATTAATGTACTATTAATGAGGGAAACAAAGGCAAGATAAATGTAACATAAATTAAATCTCCTTAAAGCTTACAGCCCACTGATAGGCACCTGAAACCTGCAGAGCATGACTTTGCTCAAGGAACTCATGGCTGCCTTACTTCTTTAACTTCTTTGTTTCATTAAAGACTAGAAGTAACATTATTTTAATAGTAGGTAGCCCTTCAAGATCCTTAAAGCCTTGCTTCCAAATTCCTTAGAAACTTATGCTATCTATCCCTCACCCCCTCTAACTTAAAAGTATATAATCAGTCACTTCTCATAATTCAAGTGAGCTCTTTCTGCCCATGGGTCTGGTTGCTGTGCTTTAACAAAATCACCTTTTTGCACCAAAGACATCTCAAGAATTCTTTCTTGGCCATTTGCTTAAGAATCCCATCATTTTGTCACCCTTATCTGTGGCTTTGAGTCTTTTCATCTGGACTCTGAGCCTTGGTGCAAACTTGGTGAGTACTTTCTCTTTTCTTCCTTTACTCTCATTTCAGAGGCTTTTCAAGGAGTACGGTCTTATTGGGACACTTTCATGTCAATTTCTCAGGCTGTAATCCTCTAGCCAGTGGCTACTCTATGGGGAGGAGAAAGTCTTCCTTTTGGCTGGAAGTTAGTACCCTGGCCAGAATGGTAATAAGACCCAGAAACGTGATGCCATCTCTTTATACATGTCTTTATACGAAGTTGTCTGTTTTAGGCATGAGACAGCCACCTCAGTAACTAGTATAGCTGCCAATCTTAAGACTCCTACGTGAAGTTTCCTTCTTATTGGTCTAATATGATCCCCTCCACATCCCTGGTCTAGCTGCTCTGGCCTCAAGACTTCTGTTGGGAGCTGGCCGAAGCCAGTACCTTATGAAGTAAAACCCAACTGGGGACTGTTTCAAACAGAAGTTGGCTGTAAAGACTACATGTGTTGGAATGTCTCTTAGATCATAATAGATTTCTATCTTTACTGTTTTCTGTCAATGTCCTCTACCTACTACTTAAATTACAAAATTGGGTAATTCACCCTTGTAAAACTTTTCCAGTGTTTTCCATGGGTTAAAAACAGCACAGCCTTCAAGGAAACTAAGGCATGACCTTTTACAGCACGACCATTTTATGGCACAGCTTTCAAGGCACGGCATGACGCAATATTTTGATATATACACCAGGCAGCAATTTGTAGCCTGGGATGCAACAGGGAAGCAAAGGGATGCTGGCATCCTTTCTCCAGGGGTCCCTAGAGGCTGGTCAGTGATCATAGTAATTTTTGTTTGAGGGACATCTCCAGTCACTTTGACACCAGGAACATGGGATGCCACCCAGGAGTGGAGGGTGGGGGTGTGTGGTATTTTTGGTAATGGACATTCTCTACTTTTCTAAAAACATGGGATCTTCTTCAGTACTCAAGGACTCTTCCTTGGGATGACTTTTAACCTAGTGGAATCAATTTGGATTACAAAATTTAGGAAAGGACTAATCTTCTGTAATGCTGCATGGTCTTAATACAATCTATCAGTTAGATCTCTTCTGCAAGAAACAGGACAAATGGACTGAGATACCCTATGTCCAGGCTTCCATGCCCCTAAATCAGGATCCAAAACTGAGGGCTTCTTTTGTAATGTGTTTGGTTAGTAAACTCCCTCCTGATATATTGTATGATTGTCTAAATAGACTTCCTCTAAAAAACACCCAGGTTGCTGGAGGAAACACGAGGAATCCCTCATGAAGGGGACACTGACACTCTTAACGTTCCTCCTTCCTAATAGACTCAGGTCACTCTAGCTGTATGTGAGGGCCTCTCCCTCGTTTATTTACTGAGTTAATGACTATGATAATGGGAGCTAATCATCTGTTTAGCCTACCTCAGAAAGGAGACTTTAAGGAATATTCCCAAGCAACTGCTGGAACTCATTTTGTTTCAGGGAAGTTCCCTGTCTTCTCTGGCCCCACATAGACTGCTCATTTCCACTTGTTGATGGAAAAAAAATCTGCATGTGCTCATCTGTTTGAGCTGACAGACTTTAAGATTGGGAGACCTCTTTCTCTGTCTTCTGGACTTTTATTCACCTCCAGCCTTACTGGCTGCACCTCACCTCTTCTGCCTTCCCCTCCCCCTCTTCCTGTTTCTGCACCACCCCTTTGGGTGCAGCCTGCATCTTCCATACCTCTGACACCATCAGCTCCTCCTACTCTCGCTGTCAAGGAGCAAAAAGCAGTCCTTTGGACTTAAATCACCCACTTCAGATTTCCTCACTGGTGCCCCAGGTAAAAATTGACAATGGTGAACAAAGTGATTGACTTTTACACGGACACAAGTGGAACATATCTTGTTTTTAAAGTAATTTAAATTTATTTGTTTAATTAAGATGGACATGTTTTTAAATTTATCAGCATTAAATATATGAAACTTTTTCTACCTCAGTTTACTGAAGGTCAAATAAGCTTGTGAATATCTCTGTTGCAATTTGTTAACAAAAAGATGACTTAAAATGATGGTTAGTTCTGCCTCAAAAGTTTTCATGGGTAATTGTTAAAATAGATTTCAAAGTCTTTGGTAACCTGAAACGTTAAGGTTTTGTTTGGATGATAAACTGGATTATTATTAGACACCTAGATGTCACTAGATATCTAGATCTTTGGCAACTGAGGTAAAATGCCAAAGCATTAATTACTAAACATAGGTTTGTGTTTTTGACTTATTTTAGAGAAACTAAGGATATTTGGGTCTGTTGGAACACCTGCTTTGTGCTTAGTTGATTCATAAATTTGACATCTCAAGAATTCTGTTGTAGCAGTTCACAATTGGTTACTACTTGGTTTTCACTGGAGACTAAGGTTTCTAACAGTTAAAATTTTGCTAAATGTAATTAAGACTGATGGAAATAAGAAAAGTAACCCTGTATATAAAAAAGTAGGTTTATATAAAAAGGAAAGAAAATACATTTTTGTTAAAGGTGAAAGAAAGTAATTTTGTCCTAAATGAGACCAGTTATTTGGAGAAAAATGGCTTAGGTCAAAATCTAAATGCAAAAAAGTAGAAGGTTAATGAAGGGAAACTTTTGAAAAGGAATTTTATATGTGGTTAGGATTGACTAAGGTTGATATAAATGGCTTTTAAAAATACACTGGTACAAGATTGAAATTCTTTTCTCTCTGTTCAAAATAAAGTTTTCTTGGATTGTTGATCTGCTCTTGATAATATATATATTCATACAATCATACATACAAAGGTCTTTTCTCTTTTGTCTGCTGGGAAAACCATGACTTTATGTTCTGTCTTTATCAGGTCTTTGATTACTTAGTTAAAACTTCTCAATGATAAAGGAGCTAAGTTTTGCTAACGACTATATAACCCTACATATTTGCTTTTAGAATCTCTTATTGCCACCTTGGTTAAATAAATAATTGAGATTTGTAATGATTGGTAATACTTTTTAGGGTATGCTTTACAATTTTCTAAGGTTTTAACAAACTTCCCAGGATTTGAAGTGTAAAAAAAATCTTTTTGACCAATTGGACCTTTTATTTGGTATGTTGGAAAGCCCTATCAAATAAATAATGGTAAACCTTAGGTATTGCTTGGGTAAATGCTATAACTTCTCAAATATTTATATTTATACATATGTGTATATGTCTATTTATATAAAATTCCTAAAGTTTTAATATGTTTTGGTATAAGGTCATCACTTAGCATTCCAATTATCAAAGTGTTATGTGTCACAGAAATAACCGAATTTCCTTGTGAGTTGCATCATTATGAACTCTCATATCAAATTGTTAACCATGTCCATTTTTGAGTCTTTTGTCATGTATAGTTGTTGTTCTTATGCTCTTACAAAACGTGTTTCACCCTCAAGGAGATTTATAAAAAGAAATCAAAGGACAAATATAGGTTTTGGCATCTTTAAGATCATAAAACAAATAGGTAAAAATTTCCAGAACTAAAAATCTGCATTCACACTGAATAAGAATTAGTAACATGGTACTAAATAAATGGAGAAAGATTATAGATTTTGTGACTCTTGATGGAATATTGCTGGTTCTCTAATGTTTGCTTTTCCCCATTAAGGAAATTTCTCTTAAGATACCCATAACATACAGAAATGTGGTAAAGTATTCATTTGTGTACAAATTGGGGCATTTAACTTTTCTTTGTACATTAACCCCCTGAAATTCAAAAGCTCTCAGTAAGTATTCTTTCTTTAATGGCAGTTACAGTTATTTGCATAAGTTCAAGAATCTGTTCTCCTTTAACAGGGCACCATTAGAAATACTGGTTATTTTACCAAGGCTGTGTCTGGAATGTCATATTTGAGAGTGACATACATAGGTTCAGATATGACTAAACAGTTTTAAGAAACTAAGTTGACTTTATTAAGCATGAAGCCATAAGGCTCCTTGAAAATGCAGGCCTGATACCTTGATTACAGACTTCCCAGCAGCTTTACCAGGTAAGTAAAGAATTTTGTTTCCTGGCAGGTGCAAGAACCTTAGGATGTGTTTGGGATCTCATGAAAAGAAATTTACACAAATCTACAGGTATTACAGGTATGCCTGATGGCATGTACTTGGCTCCTGGTCTGGAGAGGCTACTAACAATTCAATCTAGTGATTCCTTATAAAAAAGTTCCAGCAAAGAAAATTTTAAAAGATTTAGATAATCGTTGCTCTTGCTGAACTTAAGTAAATAATAAACTGGACTTGTTCTACAAATGAATTAGTCTTGATTTGGCTATATCTGGAAATGAGGGTTATTAGAAAAACTGTTTCAATAACTCACATTTTATGGATGTTAAATTCTAGTTCTGATTGTCTTTAAATGTTTGTTGTTTGCCTACACTGGACAACTTGAGGTAAACTTCAGAGAAATTATCCCAAAATTTATATATAGAAGATCTTTGTGCTTGTTGCTCTATGGGCCATTCAAAAGGACCATCACAGACATTTTAATTACAAATCACAAAGGAAAAACCCATATAATTCCTGTTGCTTATTTCCACTCCATCTGAGGATGCTTCAATCCTAACATCTAAAAATCTTGGGGCGCCTGGGTGGTGCAGTCGGTTGAGCGTCCGACTTCAGCCAGGTCACAATCTCGCGGTCTGTGAGTTCGAGCCCCGCGTCAGGCTCTGGGCTGATGGCTCAGAGCCTGGAGCCTGTTTCCGATTCTGTGTCTCCCTCTCTCTCTGCCCCTCCCCCGTTCATGCTCTGTCTCTCTCTGTCCCAAGAAAAATAAATAAACGTTGAAAAAAAAATTTAAAAATCTTTTCACTGGCAGCACTTGATACCTAGACACTTGGCTTATAATTTTGGTCTAATGATTAACCTATATTTTTCTTGTTTCCATAAAAGTATTTCTTATTAATTACCTTGCTGTTTACTAAACAAAACAGAATCTGTATGATGGTAACAACACCTACTAAACAATCAAGGCCTTAAATGACTCTCAAAATAACATTATATTATTAAACACTAAAATAACTCAAATGCCTTAAACAGTTCTACATCATAAAATGGCATTAGATGTTTTAACTGCTACACAAGGTGCAACTTATACTCTCATAAGAACAGAATTCTCTGTTTACATTCCAGATTTTCATGAAAATATTTCTGAGTTTCCAAATGACAAATACTCAAAGTGGTGCTTTGTATCTCTGTCTTTCCTTTAACAATTGGTTAAATTCTTGGAATAGAGAAAAATATTTGTTGATATCAAAGGACTCTTATTTAGGCTTATTTTTTCTTTTTGTTATTTTAATCATGTTTTGCTATTTTCTCCCATGTGTCTCCATCTGCTGCAAAGGTAGTCTCCTTCACTGCCACAACTTCAAGCCAACAGATGATGCTTTCTGCTCAAGAAGACTCCCATATGTTATCCACTCAAGATACAGCTGTTTTAGTCTTTCCTAATTACTATTAAATTCTCAACTGACCACTTTGACCCATTCTTCTCCTTCCCATGTTTGGCAGGAAGAAGCTACAGAAGATGAGCCCTTCCACCTTCAACAACCTTAAAGATTTAAGTGTCAAAGTTGTTCAGGGGGAAGGGGAGAATGATGAGGGAAACAAAGGCAAATGAAATGTAACAGAAATTAAATCTCTTTACAGATTACAGCCCACTGATAGACACCTGAAACATGCAGAGCATGACCTTGCTCAAGAAACTCATGGCTGCCTTACTTCCTTAATATTTTTGTTTCATTATAGATTAAAAGTAACCTTTTGTTAAGAGTAACTAGCCCCTCAAGGTTGTGAAAGCCTTGCTTCTAAATTCCTTAGAGACTTACACTATCCCAAACCCCCACTAACTTAAAAGTATATAATTAGTCACTTCTCACAATCCCAGTGAACTCTTTCTGTCCATGGGTGCTGTCCTTGTGCTTTAATAAAATCACATCTTTGCACCAAATATGTCTCAAGAATTCTTTCTTGGCCATTTTCTCAAGAACCCCATCACTGAGTATATAACAATTAAGAATGAGTGAATGTATAAGTTTTATGTACAATTTAAAATACTAGATTTTTAAATTTAAGAGAAGTGTAATATTATTATCATATTTGTTTTTATTATTTAATAATAAAACATTTTGATAATGCTTTATTTTTTTAATCAAGTCAATGATAACTGTTCACAGAATGTTAACATAATTGGTTTATAAATTTTTATTTTATGGTATTTCAGACTCACCGGAGGGATGGATCCGCAGAAGCACAGCTTTGGGTGTTTGCGCGGTGCCAGCAAGTTCCCTGGCAGGAACTGGTTCCCTTTGGGATTTTGGCTGCGGGATGGGTGAGGGAGATGGTGCTGGCTAGCGCCTTTGTTCCCCGCCAACCTGAGTTCTGTCATCCGGGGCTCAACAACTCTCCCTCCCGTTGTCCTCCAGCCCTCCCGTTCTCCGAGCAGAGGTGTTAGCTTATAACCTTCCAGATGTCAAGTCCCGCTTGCTGTCGGAACACACTCCATCTGGTCCCTCCGCTTTTGCAAGCCAGACTGGGGGACTCTGCTTGGCTGGCAGGCTGCCCCTCCGCCCCGGCTCCCTCCTGTCAGTCCATGCAGCACGAACCGCCTCTCCGCCCTTCCTACCCTCTTCTGTGGGCCTCTCGTCTGCGCTTGGCTCCGGATACTCCGTTCTGGTAGTCTTCTGGCAATTTTCTGGGTTATTTAGGCAGGTGTAGGTGGAATCTAAGTGATCAGCAGGATGCACGGTGAGCCCAGTGTCCTCCTACGCCGCCATCTTCCCAGGATTCCCCTATTTTATGGTATTTCAGATACTTGAATAAGACAAGGTGTAGAAAGTATGGGTGAATTCAATAAGATGGTTGACTTGGAATCCCTGAACACTCTTTTCCCAAATGAATATTGATTCAGCAAAAATTCATGGCTAAATTATCTTCATGAAAAATCCAACCTGAAATGAAAGGCTCCAGTACCCTCAGCCAAAATGAAAAACAACCCACTGAAGCCAGTAGGGAGGTATGAGACACACTCTTTCCAGAATCCCTAAAGCGAGTACAGTACCCTATGATCAAGAAGAGAGCTTTCAGCTTTCATCTTCTCCCATGGGAGGATAAGAATAACTAGTCTGTGAAAACCAGAAGTGACTGCTTTGTCTAATGCACAGAAACTGACACAGAAAGTCAAGAAAAATAAAGAAATGGTTAAGTATTTTACAAACAAAACAAAACAAAACAAGGTAAATTTCCAGAAATTAATACTAGTAAAACAGACTTATATGGGTGGAGGGGGGGAGCCAAGATGGCAGAACAGCATGGAAGTATTTTGTGTGTCTTGCATTGATGAAATACAGCCAGACCAACACTAAACCATCCTGAAGATGTAGAACACTGATTGGAGGATTAACACAACAATCTGCACAACCTGAACCATAGAATTCAGCAGGTACACGGTGTGGAGAGGTGAACTTGGAGAGTGAGAAGCCATGGGAAGGGAAATACTTTTGCAGGCAGAGAGAGGACAGAGATGGGGGGTGGGGGAGAATACGGGAGAAGCACCCCTCCCCAAAAGCAGCTGGAGAGAAAGTGGAAAATTAGAAACAGCCACAGGGAATAAACTAAAAAGGGAGAAAGGAGGAAGGAGAGGGTTTAAATTCCATTAAAACTGTAAACAAGGGGAGTGCAAAGTCTGCAAATTCTCAGCTCGAAATCTGGCTGTACTCTGGTGGGAAGGGTGAATCCCCAGGAGCAGAGTGGGGGCTGGGAGGCTCTTGGGCCACATGGGGAAAAGTAGTTTCTCTACTGGAAGGACATTTGATAGAGACCGTTGAGGCCACCTGGTACCAGCAGACTCCAGAAAATGGCCACATTCGCTGATGCTGGAACAAGGTAATTAACGGTGAAGCTTGGTGGCAGATGTGTGTTGTTATTTTCCATAATTCCTGAAACGCTGCTGCTACACTATCTTGCAAACTTTTCTGGGGTGGTCTGGCACCTGGCCATAGTCTCAGGGCACTGGCAGCAGCAGGGTCCAGCAAATGTTCCTGGGTGCAGCAGACATTCAGCCATTGTTTGGACAATGCTCAGTGAGACACTCCCACAGAGGGGCAGAAGGGTCAAAGCTGCAGTCCTTCAGAAGTAAAGGGCGGGGGAAAACAGCCACATTTGAGACAAAACTCGGGACAGAGTTACTGTCTTGGGCTTGGTCACAGACACTGAAAAAGTGGGGAGTGGACAAAAGCTGAAGACAGAGGATGAGTGCTCAAATGCTGATTGGGGAGAACAGAGTTCTGATACTAGAGACTGGGTAGCTGGGTGACGCCATTTTAACTGCTCCCACGCATGTGCATACACACCTACTAGCACCACAAGACTCCACCTCAGTAGGCTAGTAGGCCATCTAGTGGAGAATGGAGCAGTTACACTAAGCCCCACACAACTGGGCCAACCTCTCTCTTCAGAAACACAAGTCTCACAGCCTGCTTTGCTTATGGACAATAAAGTGCTTCATAGTCTGACTTCTAGGGGAAAACGAAGTAATTTCAGTCCTTTTTCAATCTGTTAAGTAGGTACATCTGTTCAATTTTCTTTCTTTTTTTTCCTCTCTTTTTCACTTCTATTGTGTTTCTTCAATACAGAGAGAGAAAAAATTCATTTTTATTTTCAATTCTACAAAAAATATTTTTCTTTAATTTTTTACTGTATTTTTTACTTTTGTGTAAATTTTTTTCAAATTCTATTTTACTTCATAATTTTATTTTAGTCTACTTCAGTGTATTCACTTTTTCAAATTTTCAAATGATTTCCTTTTTTTCTTTTCTATCTTTTTCATTTCTTTTCCTTGAATACAGAAAGAGAAAAACATTTTTATTTTTAATTTTCATTAAATTTTTTCCTTTAATTTTTTCTACTCTATTATTTACTTTTGTGTAATTTTTTTCAACTTCTATTTTACTTCCATTGTTTCATTTTAGTTTACTCCAGTGTATTCATTTTTTCAAATTTTCAAACAATTTCCTTTCTTCCCCCTTTTTTCCTCTAATCTATCAAACCACTTTCAACATCCAGACCAAAACACACTTAGGAGCTAGCATCATTTATTCGATTTTTGTGTTTGTGTGTGTGTGTTTAATTTTATAACTTTAATATTTTTTTAATTTTAATTTTTTTAATTTTAATTTTTCTACCTCATTAATACATTTTCTGCCTTCAAAATGATGAAATGAAGGAATTCACCCCCAAAAGAAAGAGCACAAAGAAATGACAGCCAGGGATTAACCAACACAGACATAAGCAAGATGTCTGAATCAGAATTTAGAATCATGATAATAAGAATACTAGCTGGATACAAAAATAGATTAGAATCCCTTTCTGTGGAGATAAAAGAAGTAAAAGCTAGTCAGGATGAAATAAAAAATTCTATAACTGAGCTGCAATCTCGAATGGATGCTGCAGTGGCAAAGATGTATGAGGCAGAACAGAGAATCAGCTATATAGAGGACAAACTTATGGAGAATAATGAAGCAGAAAAAAAAAGAGGGTTATTAAGGTGAAAGAGCACAATTTAACAATTAGAGAAATCAGTGACTCATTAAAAAGGAACAACATCGGAATCATAGGGGTCCCAGAAGAAGAAGAGAGAGAAATACAGGTAGAAGGGTTATGTGAGTAAATCATAGTGGAAAACTTTCCTAACCTGGGGAAAGACACAGACATAAAAATCCAGAAATCACCCCCATAAGATTCAACAAAAACTGACCATCAACAAGGCATATAATAGTCAAATTCACAAAAAACTCAGGCAAAGAGAGAATCATGAAAGCAGCAAGGGAAAAAAAGTCCCAACCTACAAGGGAAGACAGATCAGGTTTGCAACACACCTATCCAAAAAAACTTGACAGGCCAGAAAGGAGTGGCAGGACATATTCAATGTGCTGAATCAGAAAAATATGCAGCTAAGAATTCTTTATCCAGCAAGGCTGATATTTAAAATAGAAGGAGAGATTAAAAGTTTCTCAGACAAACAAAAATTAAAGGAGTTTGTGAACAGTAAATCAGCTCTGCAAAAAGTTTAAGGGGGACTCTCTGAGGGGAGAAAAGATGAAAATATACATACATACATACATACATACATACATATCAAAGGCAACAATGATTAAAATGGACCAGAGAACACCACCAAAACTCCAACTCTACAAGCATCATAATGGCAATAAATTCATATATTTCAGTACTCACTCTAAATGTCAATGGACTCAATGCTCCAATCAAAAGATGTAGGGTAACAGAATGGAAAAGAAAACAAGATCCATCTATTTGTTGTTTACAAGAGGCCCACTTTAGACCTAAAGACCTTACTTTCAGATTGAAAGTAAGGGGATGGAGAACCATCTACCATGCTAATGGTCAACAAAAGAAAACCGGAGTAGCCATACTTATACCTGACAATCTAGACTTTAAAGACTGTATCAGGAGGTGCAGAAGAGCCTTATATCATAGTCAAAGGGTCTATGAACCAAGAAGACCTAACAATTGTAAACATTTATGCACAAACTGTGGAACCACAAAAATATATAAATCAATTAATCACAAACGTAAAGAAACTCATTGATAATAATACCATAATAGTAGGAGACTTCAACACCCCACTCACAACAATGGACATTTCATCTAATCAAAAAATCAACACAGAAACAATGGCTTTGAATGACACACTGGACCAGATGGACTTAACAGATATATTCGGAACATTTCATCCTAAAGCAGGAGAATATACATTCTTCTCCAGTGCACATGAAAAGCTCTCCAGAATAGACCACAAACTGGGACACAAATCAGCCTTCAGCAAATACAAAAAGATCAAGGTAATGCCGTGCATATTCTCAGACCACAACACTATGAAACTCGAAATCAACCACAAGAAAAAATTTGGAAAGGTAACAAATACTTGGAGACTGAAGAACATTCTACTAAAAATGAATGGGCTAACCAAGCAGTTAAGAGGAAGTTAAAAAGTACATGGAAGCCAATAGAAATGACAATACCACAGCCCAAAACCTCTGAGACACAGAAAAGACAGTCATAAGAGGAAAGTATATAGCAATCCAGATCTTCCTAAAGAAGGAAGAGACACATCAGATATAAAACCTAACCTTAAACCTTAAAGAGCTGTAAAAAGAACAGCAAATAAAACCCTGAACCAGAAGAAGACAGGAAATAATAAAGATGAGAGCAGAAATCAATGCTATTGAAAGCAAGAAAACAGTAGAACAGATCAATGAAACCAGAAGCTGGTTTTTTGAAAGAATTACCAAAGTTGATAAACCACTAGCCAGTTTGATCAAAAAGAAAAAGGAAAGGACCCAAATAAATAAAATCAAGAATGAAAGAGGAGAGATCACAACCAACACAGCAGAAATAAAAACAATAATAAGAGAATATTATGAGCAATTATATGCCAATAAAATGGACAATCTGGAAGAAATGGACAAATTCTTAGAAACATATAAACTACCAAAACTGAAACAGGAAGAAATAGAAAGTTTGAACGGACCCATAACCAGTAAGTAAATCAAATTAGTAATCAAAAATCTCCCCCAAAACAAGAGTCCAGGTCCAGATGGCTTTCCAGGAGAATTCTACCAAACATTTAAGGGAGAGTTAACACCTATTCTCTTGAAGCTGTTCCAAAAAATGGAAATGGAAGGAAACCTTCCAAACTCTTTCTATGAAGCCAGCATTACCTTGATTCCAAAACCAGACAGAGACCGCACTAACAAAGAGAACTATAGACCAATTTCCTTGATGAACATGGATGCAAGGCTCAACAAGATATTAGCCAACGAGATCCAACAATACATTAAAAAAAAATTATTCACCACGACCAAGTGGGATTTATACCTGGGATGCAGGGCTTGTTCAATATCCACAAAACAATTAACGTGAGTTATCACATCAATAAAAAAAAGGACAAGAACCATATGATCCTCTCAATAGATGCAGAGAAAGCATTTGGCAAAATACAGAATCCTTTCTTGATAAAAAAAAAAAAAACCCTCAAGAAACTAGGGATAGAAGGATCATACCTCGAGATCATAAAAGCAATATATGAACGACCCAACACTAATATCATCTTCAATGGGGAAAAACCGAGAGCTTTCCCCCTAAGGTCAGGAACAAGACAGAGATGTCCACTCTCACCACTGTTATTCAGCATAGTATTGGAACTATTAGCCTCTGCAATCAGACAACACAAAGAAATAAAAGGCATCCACATCGACCAGGAGGAGGTCAAACTTTCACTCTTTGCAAATGACACGATACTCTGTTTGAAAATCCCTAAATTTCCACCAAAAAACTGCTAGAACTGATTCATGAATTCAGCAAAGTCACAGGATATAAAATCAATGCACAGTAATCAGTTGCACTCCTATACACCAACAATGAAGTGACAGAAAGACAAATCAAGAAATCGATCCCATTTACAGTTGCACCAAAAACCATAAAATACCTAAGAATAAATCTAACCAAAGAAATGAAAAATCTATACACTGAAAACTATAGAAATCTTATGAAAGAGATTGAAGAAGACACAAAAAACTTGGAAAAAGACTGCATGCTTCCGGATAGAAAGAACAAATATTGTTAAAATGTCAATACTATCCAAAGCAATCTACATATTCAATGCAATCCCTATGAAAATAACACCAGCATTCTTCACAGAGCTAGAGCAAATAATGCTAAAATTTTTATGGAATCAGAAAGACCCTGATTAGCCAAAGCAATTTTGAAAAAGAAAACCAAAGCAGGAGGCATCACAATCTCGGATTTCAAGCTGTGTTACAAAGCTGTCATCATCAAGACTGTATGGTACTGGCACAAGAACAGACACTCAGATCGATGGAACAGAATAGAGTACCTGGAAATGGACCCAAAAACCTATGGCCAACTAATCTTTGACAGAGCAGGAAAGAATATCCAATGGAATAAAGACAGTCTCTTCAGCAAGTGGTGTTGGGAAGATTGGACAGCGACAAGAAGAAGAATGAACCTGGATCACTTTCTTACACCATACACAAAAGTAAACTCAAAATGGATGAAAGACCTAAATATAAGACAGGAAGCCATCAAAATCCTGGAGGAGCAAGCAGGCAAAAACCTCTTTGATTTTGGCCGCAGCAACTTCTTACTTAACACGTCTCGGGAGACAAGGGAAACAAAAGCAAAAATGAACTACTAGGACCTCATCAAAATAAAAAGCTTCTGCAGAGTGAAGGAAAAAATCAGAAAAACTGAAAGGCAACTGACAGAATGGGAGAAGATATTTGCAAATGACATGTCAGATAAAGGGTTAGTATCCCAAATCTATAAAGAGCTTATCAAACCCAACACCCCAAAAAACAAATAACTCAGTGAAGAAATGGGCCAAAGACTTGAATAGACACTTCTCCAAAGAACACATCCAGATGACCAACTGACACAAGAAAAGATGCTCAACATCACTCATCATCAGGGAAATACAAATCAAAACCACCATGAGATACCGCCTTATACCTGTCAGAATGGCAAACATTAACAACTCAGGCAACAACAGATGTTGGTGAAGATGCAGAGAAAGAGGATCTCTTTTGCATTGCTGGTGGGAATGCAAGTGGTGCAGCCACTCTGGAAAGCAGTATGGAGGTTCCTCAAACAACTAAAAATAGAACTCCCCTACAACCCAGCAATTGCACTAGTAGTCATTTATCCACCAGATACTAGTATGCTGTTTCAAAGGGACACATGCACCCCCATGTTTATAGCAGCACTATGAACAATAGCCAAAGTATGGTTAGAGCCCAAATGTCCATCGATGGATGGATGGATAAAGAAGAAGTGGTATATATATATATATATATATATATATATATATATATATACACACAATGGGGTATTCCTCAGCAATCAAAAAGAATGAAATCTTGCCATTTGCAACTATGTGGATGGAACTGGAGGGTATTATGCTAAGTGAAATTAGTCAGTCGGAGAAAGACAAAAATGATATGACTTCACTCATATGAGGACTTTAAGACACAAAACAGATGAGCCTAAGGGAAGGGAAGCAAAATTAATATAAAAACATGGAGGGGAATAAAACATAAGAGACTCATAAATATGGAGAACAAACTGAGTGTTACTGGAGGGGTTGTGGGAGGGGGGATGGGCTAAATGGGTAAGGGGCACTAAGGACTCTAGTCCTGAAATCATTGTTGCGCCATATGCTAACCAATTTGGATGTAAACTTAAAAAAAATTAAAATAAAAATTAAAAAAAAATTATATGGTGATGATTCACCTGACATATAATTCAAAATAACTGTCATAAAGAAGCTCAACAAGTTCAAGAAAATAATGCATGAACAAAAATAATTTTAACATACAGAGAATATATTAAAAAGTATGAAACAGAAGTCAAAACACTGAAGAACACAATACCTGAAATGAAAAATTCACTAGAAGTGTTCAAAGTCAGACTAGATCAAGCAAAAGAAAGGGTCAGTGAATTCAGATTATAAGTCATTGAAAACAGTTGATTCAGGGAAGCAAAAAGAAAAAAAACAGAATAAAAAATGATTAACAAAAGATTAAAGCATTTATGGGACATTATATATATGTGTTATGGGAGTCCCAGCACCCCAGCAGGAAAAGTTAGATAGAAAGAACCAGAAAGTTTGTTCAAAGAAATAATGGGTAAAACTCCCCTAATCTGGGAAAGGAAATGTGGACATTCAGAGTTAGGATGTGGAAAACACACCAGTCAAGATGAACCCAAACAAATCCTCAAGACATATTATAATCAAATTGTCAAAAGTCATAAGGATAATAGTAAAAACAGTAAATGTAAAGTGACTCTGCACATAGCACAACTTGTCACAAACAAGGGACTCTCTTGAGACATTCAGTGGATACTCAGCAGAAAGCTTACAAGCAAGAAGAGAGTGGGGATGATACATTTAAGCTTAGAAAGAAATAATTCACCAACCAAGAATACTGTATCCAGTAAAACTATCCTTTATAAACAGAGAGATAAAGACTCTCAGACAAACAAAAGTGAAAAAGTTTATCTCCACTATACTGTCTTATAAGAAATGCTACAGGTAACAAAATGTTGCTAAAAACAACATGAAAGCATAAGAATAAATTTATTGGTAAAGATAAATAAATATAAAATACTATAATACTGTAATATCGAGTAAATCACTTTTAATTATTCAATAGAAGTTAAAAGGAAAAATTATTTAAAAAACTAGAACTAAAAAATAGATGCACAACAAAGCAACAAAGTATTGCAAATTGGTTTATTTTTTATTTTATTATTTTTTCAATATATGAAATTTATTGTCAAATTGGTTTCCATACAACACCCAGTGTTCATCCCAAAAGGTGCCCTCCTCAATACCCATCACCAACCCTCCCCTCCCTCCCACCCCCCATCAACCCTCAGTTTGTTCTCAGTTTTGTTTTTTTTTTTTTTTATATAATTTTTTTTTTCAACGTTTATTTATTTTTGGGACAGAGAGAGACAGAGCATGAACGGGGGAGGGGCAGAGAGAGAGAGGGAGACACAGAATCGGAAACAGACTCCAGGCTCTGAGCCATCAGCCCAGAGCCCGATGCGGGGCTTGAACTCACGGACCGTGAGATCGTGACCTGGCTGAAGTCGGACGCTTAACCGACTGCGCCACCCAGGCGCCCCTGTTCTCAGTTTTTAAGAGTCTCTTATGCTTTGGCTCTCTCCCACTCTAACCTCTTTTTTTTTTTTCCTTCCCCTCCCCCATGGTCTTCTGTTAAGTTTCTCAGGATCCACATAAGAGTGAAAACATATGGTATCTGACTTTCTCTGTATGGCTTATTTCACTTAGCATCACACTCTCCACTTCCATCCACGTTGCTACAAAGGGCCATATTTCATTCTTACTCATTGCCATGTAGTACTCCATTGTGTATATAAACCACAATTTCTTTATCCATTCATCACTTGATGGACATTTAGGCTCTTTCCACAATTTAGCTATTGTTGAGAGTGCTGCTATAAACATTGGGGTACAAGTGCCCCTATGCATCAGTACTCCTGTAAATTACTCCTTGGGTAAATTCCTAGCAGTGCTATTGCTGGGTCATAGGGTAGGTCTATTTTTAATTTTCTGAGAAACCTCCACACTCTTTTCCAGAGTGGCTGCACCAGTTTGCATTCCCACCAACAGTGCAAGAGGGTTCCCGTTTCTCCACATCCTCTCCAGCATCTATAGTCTCCTGATTTGTTCATTTTGGCCACTCGGACTGGCGTGAGATGATATCTGAGTGTGGTGTTGATTTGTATATCCCTGATGAGGAGCGACGTTGAGCATCTTTTCATGTGCCTGTTGGCCATCCGGATGTCTTCTTTAGAGAAGTGTCTATTCATGTTTTCTGCCCATTTCTTCACTGGGTTATTTGTTTTTCGGGTGTGGAGTTTGGTGAGCTCTTTATAGATTTTGGATACTAGCCCTTTGTCCGAGATGTCATTTGAAAATATCTTTTCCCATTCCATTGGTTGCCTTTTAGTTTTGTTGGTTGTTTCCTTTGCTGTGCAGAATCTTTTTATCTTCATAAGGTCCCAGTAATTCACTTTTGCTTTTAATTCCCTTGCCTTTGGGGATGTGTCGAGTAAGAGATTGCCGTGGATGAGGTCAGAGAGGTCTTTTCCTGCTTTCTCCTCTAGGGTTTTGAAGGTTTCCTGTCTCACATTCAGGTCCTTTATCCATTTTGAGTTTATTTTTGTGAATGGTGTCAGAAAGTGGTCTAGTTTCAACCTTCTGCATGTTGCTGTCCAGTTCTCCCAACACCATTTGTTAAAGAGACTGTCTTTTTTCCATTGGATGTTCTTTCCTGCTTTGTCAAAGATGAGTTGGCCATACGTTTGTGGGTCTAGTTCTGGGGTTTCTATTCTATTCCATTGGTCTATGTGTCTGTTTTTGTGCCAATACCATGCTGTCTTGATGATGACAGCTTTGTAGTAGAGGCTAAAGTCTAGGATTGTGATGCTTCCTGCTTTGGTCTTCTTCTTCAAAATTCCTTTGGCTATTCGGGGCCTTTTGTGGTTCCATATGAATTTTAGAATTGCTTGTTCAAGCTTTGAGAACAATGCCGGTGCAATTTTGGTTGGGATTGCATTGAATGTGTAGATAGCTTTGGGTAGTATTGACATTTTGACAATATTTATTCTTCCAATCCATGAGCAGGGAATGTCTTTCCATTTCTTTATATCTTCTTCAATTACCTTCATAAGCTTTCTATAGTTTTCAGCATACAGATCTTTTACATCTTTGGTTAGATTTATTCCTAGGTATTTTATGCTTCTTGGTGCAATTGTGAATGGGATCAGTTTCTTTATTTGTCTTTATTTGTCTTTATTTGTGGTTTATATAAATAAAAGTGTATAAGAATGCAACTGATTTCTGTACATTGATTTTGTATCCTGCAACTTGGCTGAATTCATGTATCAGTTCTAGCAGACTTTTGGTGGAGTCTATCGGATTTTCCATGTATAGTACCATGTCATCTGCAAAAAGCGAAAGCTTGACTTCATCTTTGCCAATTTTGATGCCTTTGATTTCCTTTTGTTGTCTGATTGCTGATGCTAGAACTTCCAACACAATGTTAAACAACAGTGGTGAGAGTGGGCATCCCTGTCGTGTTCCTGACCTCAGGGAAAACGCTCTCAGTTTTTCCCCATTGAAGATGATGTTAGCTGTGGGCTTTTCATAAATGGCTTTTATGATGTTTAAGTATGTTCCTTCTATCCCGACTTTCTCAAGGATTTTTATTAAGAAAGGTGTTGGATTTTGCCAAAGGCCTTTTCTGCATCGATTGACAGGATCATATGGTTCTTATCTTTTCTTTTATTAATGTGATGTATCACGTTGATTGATTTGCGAATGTTGAACCAGCCCTGCATCCCAGGAATGAATCCCACTTGATCATGGTGAATAATTCTTTTTATATGCTGTTGAATTCGATTTGCTAGTATCTCATTGAGAATTTTTGCATCCATATTCATCAGGGATATTGGCCTGTAGTTCTCTTTTTTAACTGGGTCTCTGTCTGGTTTAGGAATCAAAGTAATACTGGCTTCATAGAATGAGTCTGAAGTTTTCCTTCCCTTTCTATTTCTTGGAATAGCTTGAGAAGGATAGGTATTATCTCTGCTTTAAACGTCTGGTAGAACTCCCCTGGGAAGCCATCTGGTCCTGGACTCTTATTTGTTGGGAGATTTTTGATAACCGATTCAATTTCTTAGCTGGTTATGGGTCTGTTCAAGCTTCCTATTCCTCCTGATTGAGTTTTGGAAGAGTGTGGGTGTTTAGGAATTTGTCCATTTCTTCCAGGCTGTCCAATTTGAAGGCATATAATTTTTCATAGTATTCCCTGATAATTGTTTGTATCTCTGAGGGATTGGTTGTAATAATTCCATTTTATTCATGGTTTTATCTATTTGGGTCATCTCCCTTTTGTTTTTGAGACGCCTGGCTAGAGGTTTGTCAATTTTGTTTATTTTTTCAAAAAACCAACTCTTGGTTTCGTTGATCTGCTCTACAGTTTTTTTAGATTCTATATCGTTTATTTCTGCTCTGATCTTTATTATTTCTCTTCTGCTGCTGGGTTTAGGCTGCCTTTGCTGTTCTGCTTCTATTTCCTTTAGGTGTGCTGTTAGATTTTGTATTTGGGATTTTTCTTGTTTCTTGAGATAGGCCTGGATTGCAATGTATTTTCCTCTCAGGACTGCCTTCGCTGCGTCCCAAAGCGTTTGGATTGTTGTATTTTCATTTTCGTTTGTTTCCATATATTTTTTAATTTCTTCTCTAATTGCCTGGTTGACCCACTCATTCGTTAGTAGGGTGTTCTTTAACCTCCATGCTTTTGGAGGTTTTCCAGACTTTTTTCTGTGGTTGATTTCAAGCTTCATAGCATTGTGGTCTGAAAGTATGCATGGTATAATTTCAATTCTGGTAAACTTATGGAGGGCTGTTTTGTGACCCAGTATATGATCTATCTTGGAGAATGTTCCATGTGCACTCGAGAAGAAAGTATATTCTGTTGCTTTGGGATGCAGAGTTCTAAATATATCTGTCAAGTCCATCTGATCCAATGTCTCATTCAGGGCCCTTGTTTCTTTATTGATCGTGTGTCTAGATGATCTATCCATTTCTGTAAGTGGGGTGTTAAAGTCCCCTGCAATTACCACATTCTTATCAATAAGGTTGCTTATGTTTATGAGTAGTTGTTTTATATATTTGGGGGCTCCGGTATTCGGCGCATAGACATTTATAATTGTTAGCTCTTCCTGATGGATAGACCCTGTAACTATTATATAATGTCCTTCTTCATCTCTTGTTACAGCCTTTAATTTAAAGTCTAGTTTGTCTGATATAAGTATGGCTACTCCAGCTTTCTTTTGGCTTCCAGTAGCATGATAAATAGTTCTCCATCCCCTCACTCTCAATCTAAAGGTGTCCTCAGGTCTAAAATGAGTCTCTTGTAGACAGCAAATAGATGGGTCTTGTTTTTTTATCCATTCTGATACCCTATGTCTTTTGGTTGGCGCATTTAATCCATTTACATTCAGTGTTATTATAGAAAGATACGGGTTTAGAGTCATTGTGATGTCTGTATGTTTTATGCTTGTAGTGATGTCTCTGGTATTTTGTCTCACAGGGTCCCCCTTAGGATCTCTTGTAGGGCTGGTTTAGTGGTGACAAATTCCTTCAGTTTTTGTTTGTTTGGGAAGACCTTTGTCTCTCCTTCTATTCTGAATGACAGACTTGCTGGATAAAGGATTCTCGGCTGCATATTTTTTCTGTCCAGCACACTGAAATTCTCGTGCCAATTCTTTCTGGCCTGCCAAGTTTCAAAAGAGAGATCAGTCACGAGTCTTATAGGTCTCCCTTTATATGTGAGGGCACGTTTACCCCTTGCTGCTTTCAGAATTTTCTCTTTATCCTTGTATTTTGCCAGTTTCACTATGATATGTCGTGCAGAAGATCGATTCAAGTTCCGTCTGAAGGGAGTTCTCTGTGCCTCTTGGATTTCAATGCCTTTTTCCTTCCCCAGTTCAGGGAAGTTCTCAGCTATTATTTCTTCAAGTACCCCTTCAGCACCTTTCCCTCTCTCTTCCTCTTCTGGGATACCAATTATGCGTATATTATTTCTTTTTAGTGTATCACTTAGTTCTCTAATTTTCCCCTCATACTCCTGGATTTTTTTATCTCTCTTTCTCTCAGCTTCCTCTTTTTCCATAACTTTATCTTCTAGTTCACCTATTCTCTCCTCTGCCTCTTCAATCCGAGCTGTGGTGGTCTCCATTTTGTTTTGCATTTCATTTAAAGCGTTTTTCAGCTCCTCATGACTGTTCCTTAATCCCTTGATCTCTGTAGCAAGGGATTCTCTGCTGTCCTGTATACTGTTTTCAAGCCCGGCGATTAATTTTATGACTATTATTCTAAATTCACTTTCTGTTATATTATTTAAGTCCTTTTTGATCAGCTCATTAGCTGTTGTTATTTCCTGGAGATTCTTCTGAGGGGAATTCTTCCGCTTGGTCATTTTGGATAGTCCCTGGCGTGGTGAGGACCCGCAGGGCACTTCCCCTGTGCTGTGGTGTATAACTGGAGTTGGTGGGCGGAGCCGCAGTCCGACCTGATGTCTGCCCCCAGCCCACCGCTGGGGCCACAGTCAAACTGGTGTGTGCCTTCTCTTCCCCTCTCCTAGGGGCGGGATTCACTGTGGGGTGGCGTGGCCCATCTGGGCTATTTGCACACTGCCAGGCTTGTGATGCTGGGGATCTGGCGTATTAGCTGGGGTGGGTAGGCAAGGTGCACAGGGGCAGGAGGGGCAGGCTTAGCTCGCTTCTCCTTAGGTGATCCACTTCAGGAGGGGCCCTGTGGCAGCGGGAGGGAGTCAGATCCGCTGCTGGAGGTTTGGCTCCGCAGAAGCACAGAGTTGGGTGTTTGCGCGGAGCGAGGAAGTTCCCTGGCAGGAACTGGTTCTCTTTGGGATTTTGGCTGGGGGATGGGCGGGGGAGATGGCGCTGGTGAGCGCCTTTGTTCCCCACCCACCAAACTGAGCTCTGTCGTCCGGGGGCTCAGCAGCTCTCCCTCCCTTTGTCCTCCAGCCTTCCCGCTTTCCGAGCAGAGCTGTTAACTTATGACCTCCCAGACGCTAAGTCGCGCTTGCTGTCAGAACACAGTCTGTCAGGCCCCTCCGCTTTTGCAGGCCAGACTCCGGGGCTCTGCTTGGCCGGCGAGCCGCCCCTCCGCCCCGGCTCCCTCCCGCCAGTCCGTGGAGCGCGCACCGCCTCGCCGCCCTTCCTACCCTCTTCCGTGGGCCTCTCGTCTGCGCTTGGCTCCGGCGACTCCGTTCTGCTAATCCTCTGGCGGTTTTCTGGGTTATTTAGGCAGGTGTAGGTGGAATCTAAGTGATCAGCAGGACGCGCGGTGAGCCCAGTGTCCTCCTACGCCGCCATCTTCCCTCTCCTCCAAGACTACTTTAATTAAACATTTTGGCTTCAGGTTCCTGGACCATAATGATAATTTGAACCATAAACACATGTGAAGATAGAGATGTTGTTATAAATTTCCACTCAGTTTTTTTTTTTTTTCTATTCTACTTGGAAGCTTAGGCTCTAGGTCAGCAAACTCTGATTGACAACCAAATCTTACCTGCAGTCTGCTTTTGTACAGTGTATGTGTCACAAAAAAAGGGGTTTGTGTTTTAACATTTTTAAAAGGTGATGAAAGTAATTACATAAATAAAGAATATGTGACAAAGATCATATGTATAGCCCGCAAAGCCAAAAATATTTATTATCTATTCTTTTACTATATAAAATGGCTAATCTCTCAGACTGGAGATCAAGGAAGGACCTTTTGTTTAAGTATCTATCCAAATCTTTTGCCCATTTCTTATGTTAACTTGTTTGTTCTTTTTTTATTGACTTGTAAGTTTTCTTTACGTGTTCTGTATACAAGTTCATCATCCAATATGTGTTTTGCAAGTATTATCTCCCAGTCTCTGGCCTGTCTTTTGATTTTCTTAATAGTTTCTTTCAAAAAGCAGGTTTTTATTTTAATGAAATTTAATTATCATTTCTTCTTTTAAATTTTCTGTGTCCTATCAAAGGAATTTTGCCTAATCTAATGCTACAAAGATTTATTCATATATTTTCTTCTAGTAGTTTCAAAGTTTTAACTCTTACATTTACTTTGTGATCCATTTTGTGTCTTGATTTTTGTTCATAAAATCATGGGGGTTTTTAGGTATTTTAAAATATTTAAACTATTATGTAGCAGGATTATATGAGTAATCTGTGCTTTCTGTTCAATTTTGATGTGAACCTAAAGTTGCTCTAAAAAAAAAAGTCTAAAGGAAATCCTGCCATTTGCAACAATATGAATAAACCTGGAAGACATTATCTTAAGTGAAATAAGCCACACATAGAAAGACAAATACTTTATGATCTCACTTATATGTAGAATCTAAAAATGTGAAACTTACAGAATCAGAGAATAGAATGGTGCATACCAAGGATTGGGGAATAGGGCTAATGTTGGTCAAGGGTACAAACTTTTAGTTTTAAAATAAGTTGTGGGGATCTAATGTACAGCATAACGACTATAGTTAATAATACTATATTGTATTCTTAAAATTTATCAAGAGAGAAATCTTAAGTTTTCTCACCACACACACACACACACACACACACACACACACACACAAAGATTTTAGAAAGGTAACTGTGAGGTAATAGATATGTTAATTAACTTGATCATGGTAATCATTTTGCCTTGTATATATATATTTATATATATATAATTATAAGATAATTATGATTATATTACATAATCATAGTATGTATATAATATATATAATCATCATGTTATCCACCTTAAAAATCACATTGTATGGCCTAAATATATTAAATTTCAATTTGTCAATCATACCTCAATAAAGCTGGAAACAATGTTCAGTAATGTCTGTTAAAAAATTTGTGGTATATTATGAAACACTATATGCCAACAAATTGGACAAACTGGAAGAAATGGATAAATTCTTAAAAATATATAAACTACCAAAACAAACAGGAAGAAATAGGAAACTTGAATAGACTGTTAACCAGTAAAGAAATTGAATCAGTAATCAAAAATATCCCAACAAACAAAAAGTCCAGGACCAGATTGCTTCACAGGGTAATTCTACCAAACATTTAAAGAAGAGTTAATATCTATCCTCCTCAAACTATTCCCAAAAATAGAAATGGAAGGAAAAATTCCAAATTTATTCCATGAGGGCTGCATTACCCTGATACTAAAACCAGACAGTGACACCGCTAAGAAAACTACAGGCCAATTCCCTGATGAACATGGATGCAAAAAATCTCAATAAAATACTGGCAAACTGAATCCAACAATACATTAAAACAATCATTCACCACAATTAAGTGGGATTTATTCCTGGGCTGCAAGGGTGGTTCAATATTCACAAATCAATCAATGTGAAACACCACATTAATAAAAGAAAGAATAAGAACCATATGATCCTTTCAATAGATGCATGTAAAGCATTTGGCAAAGTACAACATCCATTTATGATAAAAACTCTCAGCAAAGTAGGGTTAGAGGGAACATATCTCAACTTCATAAAGCCCACTTATGAAAAGCCCACAGCTAATAACATCCTCAATGGGGAAAAACTCAGAACTTTCCTTGTATAGTCAGGAACAAGACAGGGATGTCCACTTTCACCACTGTTATTTAACATAATACTGGAAATCCTAGCCACAGCAATCAGACAACACAAAGAAATAAAAGGCATCCAAAGAAAGAAGTCAAACTTTCACTATTGGCAGATGACATGATACTCTATATAGAAAACCCAAAAGACTCCACCAAGAAATTGCTAGAACTGATATACAAATTCAGCAAAGTCACAGGATACAAAATCAATGTACAGAAATCTGTTGCATTCCTATACACCAATAATGAAGCAACAGAAAAATAAGTCAAGGAATTGATCCAATTTATAATTGCACCAAAAACCATAAGATACCTAGAAATAAACCTAACAAAAGAAGTAAAAGATCTGTACTCTGAAAACTAAAACATTGATTAAAAAAAAATTGAAGTGGACACAAAGAAATGGAAAAACGTTCTATGCTCATGGATTGGAAGAACAAATATTGTGAAAATGTCTATATTACCCAAAGCAATCTACACATTCAATGCAATTCCTATAAAAATACCACTAGCACTTTTCACAGAACTAGAACAAACAATCCTAAAATTTGTATAGACCCACAAAAGACCCCAAGTAGTCAAAGCAATCTTGAAAAAGAAAAGCAAAGCTGGAGGAATCACTATTCCAGACTTCAAGTTATATTACAAGCTGTAGTGTTCAGGACAGTATGGTACTGGCACAAAAACACACACATAGATCAGTAGAACAGAATAGAAAATCCAGAAAGGAACCCACAAGTATATGGCCAACTAATCTTCAACAAAGCAGCAAAGAATATCCAATGTAAAAAAGACAGTATCTTCAGCAAATGGCGTTGTGAAAACTGGAAAGCAACATGCAAAAGAATGAAATTGGACCAGTTTCTTACACCATACACAAAAATAAATTCAAACTGGGAGAAGACCTAAATGTGAGACAGGAAACCATCCATCAAAATCCTGCAAGAAAACACAGGCAGTAACTTCTTTGACAACAGCCATACAACTTCCTACTAGATATATCTCCTGAGGCAAGGAAAACAAAAGCAAAATAAACTATTAAGACTTCATTGAAATAAAACATTTCTGCACAGCAAAGGAAACAATCAACAAAACTGAAAAGTAACCTTCAGAATGGGAGGAGATATTTACAAATGACATATGTAATATTATTCAAAATATACAAAGAACTTATAAAACTCAACACCTGAAAAAACAAATAATCCAGTTAAAAAATGGGCAGAAGACATAAGTAGACATTTTTCCAAAGAAAATGTACAGATGGTCGACAGACACATGAAAAGATGTTCCACATCACTCATCATCAGGGAAAAACAAGTCAAAACTACAATGAGATATCTCCTCACACCAGTCAGAATGGCTAAAACTAATAACACAGGAAATAACATATGTTGCAAGGATGCAGAGAATGGGGAACCCTCTTACACTGTTGATGGGAATGCTGCTCTGGAATTTCCAGACTACAGCCTCTCTGGAAAACTGAAATTCCCCCAAAAAGTTAAAAATAGAGCTTCCCTACATCTCAGCAATTGTACTACTAGGTATTTACCCAAAGGATACAAAAATAATAATTCAAAGGGAAATATGTAACCCAATGTTTATAGCAGCATTATCAACAATAGCCAAATTTGGGAAGAGTCCAAATGTCCACTGACGGATAAAGATTATGTGCTATATATGCAATGGAATATTACTCAGACATAAAAAGAATAAAATCTTGCCATTTGCAATGACATGGATGGAGGTGGAGAATATTACGCTAAGTGAAATAAGTCAGTCAGAAAAAGACAACATACGATTTCACTCATGAGTGGAATTTAAGAAAGAAAACAGATGAACATGGTAGGGAGGAAGAGAGAGAGGCAAATCATAAAATAAACTCTATAGAGAACATACGGATGGTTATCAGGGGGGAGGCTGGCAGAGAGATGGGTTAAATAGGTGATGGGTTTACCAAGGGCACTTATGATGAGCACTGAGTGTTTTATAAGGGTGATGAATCACTAAATTCTACTCCTGAAACCAATATTACACTATATGTTAACTAACTGGAATTTTTTTTAAATTTTTTTTAATGTTTATTTATTTCTGAGACAGAGAGAGTCAGAGCATGAGTGAGGGAGGGGCAGAGAGAGAGGGAGACAACAGAATCAGAAGCAGGCTCCAGGCTCTGAGCTGTCAGCTCAGAGCCCAATGCGGCGCTCGAACTCACAAACCATGAGATCATGACCTGAGCCGAAGTTAGTCTCTCAACCGACTGAGCCACGCAGGCACCCATACTAACTGGAATTTAAATAAGAATTTGGGAGTGAGGTGGGGAGGAAACTTGGAAGGAAAAAAATGTGATATATACATATAATGGAATACTATTTGGCCAGAAAAAGAAATGAAATACTAATATATGCAACAACATGAATAAACACCAAAAAATTGTTAAGTAAAAAAGCCAGACACAAAAGGTCACATATTGTATGATTCCCCTTATATCTACTTATATTCCATGAAAACATCCAGAACAGGTGAAGTCCGTAAAGAAAGAATGCTGATCAATGTTTATCAATGTTTGTGACGGGTTGGGCGCAGGAGTGAATGGGGAAAACTGTTTAATGATACAGTGTTTTCTTTTGGAACAAGGGAAATGTTTTGGAACTAGATAGAAGTGGTATATTCACAATGCACAATGCACAACACTGTGAATGTACTAAATGTTACTGAGTTGTTCACTTTAAAATGAGAAATTTTATGTTATGTGTATTTCACCACAATAAATTCTTTGAATGTTTATTTATTTATTTTTGAGAGAGAGAGAGACAGAGAGAAAGAGAGAGAGAGAATGAGTGGGAGGGGAGCAGTGAGAGAGGGAGAGACACAGAATCCTAATGCAGGGCTCAAACTCATGAACCTGAGTTGATCATGACCTAAGTGGAAATCAAGAGTCAGACACTTCACTAACTGAGCCACCTAGGCATCACTATCACTGCAATAAATTTTTAAAAATTTAAGAATCAAGGTGAATTCCTTATAAGCTTAATTCTTTTTAATGTGACCAAATCTATAAATTTATAAATTTTTAGATATTATCATTTAACATCTATTTTATATTTAAAATATCTTTCCAACCTTCTGAAATTTGCAAAAACAAAACAAAACAAAACAAAACAAAACCCAATCACCAGAATTTTCTTCTACTAGCTTTATGGTTTAACCAGTCTGAAACATATTTTGATATAAAATATGTAATAAAATATAAATATAGTAACAGCAGGCCTTCACAGGGAAAGAATCATGTGGGTTTGGAAAAAGTGTTTTGGAATGGAAAATATAACCGCAAGGCTATGAGTTAATGAGAAACCAGAGAGTATCCAATTGTCCTGTATCATAAAAATGAGAAGAATTTGTTTTCATTTTGTTTTATGTTGGGCTTTGAAATGAGTGAAACATAAAGGAAGGCTAAAACCTGATTTTCAGAAGACACCTACAAATGGACAGTTGAGGAAATGAAATGTTTGATATTCAATTTTTATGTTTATAATGCTGCATTGTCAATCCCATTTATTTCCCCAAAGAATCCTTAACCTTGGCTAACACCAAAAGCTCTTGAAAGCAGATGAGCAAGGTGAGTTTCATCTCCAGGACAATGTAGTGGAACAAGGTAGCAAAATGACCTGGGGGCTGAAATACCTCATAAAAAGCAGAAATCTCAGGTAGGATGTATTTTCTCGCACTGGACTTTCTACTGGACATAAAATAAGGGTTCAAGTTCATCTTTCTTAGATTTTTAAGAGGCAGTATGACTTCAGCTAATAGCTGAGCATTAGATATAGACAAGAATGAAGACATTTCTAATCTATTCTACAATTATGATTGTTCAAATGCACTTTAATAGGAAAGTAATTTAGTAAGTTTGTCAGGGAAAAAAAAAACACCCTAAAGTACATGCTTGAAAGAAACTTGTTTGTATTAGCCTTTTTGAGATCGCTAAAATTTAAGTTAGGGAAGATCCAATTTGTATTATGCAGATAGGAAAAACAAACTCAAAACCAAAAATTATTTCATGCATTTAACTCATTTTGGAATGAAATTTCATAAGTTTACTTGTCACTTTTTAGGTTATAAAAAAACAGATGCTATTTTTGAACTCTACGTGTTCAAAGAGAATGGCTGATAATCTACTTTGCTAAGGACAATAAATTTTATCTCATGATCAGAAAAAATCAGGAGGATATTTTTACCGATTTTACCAAACCAGCAGGATTAACTTCCAACTAATCTTTCTGTTTTAGCAAAACCACACATAAAAGTGAATGAATATAAGATTTTAAAATAATTCCTTAGATATGAGTAATATCTTTCTTCCAAGAGCTCAAAGCGATTTGCTTTCTGTTCTTATTCAGTCAAGAAACACTTCTGTGAAGAAGATGTGCATTACGTGAGAGATAAATATGTATTTTCACTCTCATTTTATAAATAGGAAAATCAAAACTTGATAGACTAAGTTGAGATTAAGTTTTGATATTAAAACTTGATTTTGAGATTAAAAACTTGAGATTAAGTTTTGGCTCAAGATTACAAAGCTAAACTCAGATCTCCTGACTTCCTGACTTCCTCTCTCTCCAAAGACTACTTACTCTCTGAGCAACGCAGAAATCCCCTTATCTCCTGCTGGATTTCAGTGAATGACCTTGTCAGGTCAGGCAGGTACCATGTTGTCTTCCCAAAACTAGTTTCTTTTTCACTTCCATATTTCCATCTATCTGGAATGTTCCTTACCCCTTTATGTACTCAAATACATCCTTCATGTCCCATCTCATCTAAAAATTATCCTTGGACTAAGGAGACTCAATTTCAGTTGGCTTAACCCACAAAACGAATATATTTAACCAATAGGTTTAACCAATCATGACCATGATTCTGGTGTAGATATCAGC
Organism: Leopardus geoffroyi; assembly: GCF_018350155.1. Classification (NCBI taxonomy): domain Eukaryota; kingdom Metazoa; phylum Chordata; class Mammalia; order Carnivora; family Felidae; genus Leopardus; species Leopardus geoffroyi. The sequence goes on along the minus strand of NC_059341.1, from coordinate 33,369,394 downwards.
ACCTTTCAGAAGAAAATACCCAGTTAGTTTGTCCTCTTTGAGGGCAGAAACCATGTCTTAGTCATCTTTGTTCATTTAGTACCTATATAAGGCCAGATACAGTAGACAATGAGAGTAAATCTTACTGAGAAGATTGCTATATGTAGCCATGTTGATATATTTTATATATATATATATATATATATATATGTATCAACTTATACTAATGACATATTAATAACTTAGATTAATTAACCTGCATACCTTATACTAACTATTCTATTAATAACTTCTGAAACATATTAATATGTTTAAATAACAGAGCACAGTACTGATTTAGTTGATGGCAAATAAAGCTGGCAATGACCTCACAACCACTATTGGCTCCCTATCCATGCTACAATGTCTTTGATGTCTGTCAACTAGATTATGATGTTTAAAAATATGAGGGGTCTTTTTATTGGTGCTCTTTACATCACACCATTCTTAGTCTCTAGCTGCAATCACTATGGTTATTCCCCTTTGCACTCTTGGCTTATTCTTCACCATTTACTCATATATTACCAGGTCCTCATAGGGTTTGGAACATGGTTATGAGAGTGGGGGGTGGGTGATGGCAGATGTAGGATGGCAACTGAGTGATCAGCTTCCTCTTTCTAGCCATGGCCACATTCCCTTTTAACATGTCTCCAACTCTTCCCTGAACTTCCAGACAGACGTGTTTTCTAGATGGCTATGGGCTTTCTGCTTTACTAGATCATTTTACCTGTGGCTCTCTAGGTACTTAACAATGAATCAGGCACATAGTAGATGCTCAGTAAATACTAATTAATTCATCAGCCACCCGGAAAGGGAGTGCAGCAGAGGCACTTCTGAAATACCAGAAGAGCCAACGTGACTGATCTCAATAAGAATTACTATTCATCCCAAGAATCAGCAAAAGAACTGCTATTGCCAATAATGCTCTTAACTAACACAAGCCCAATCCAGCAAGCCATATTGGTATTTAGTCCAGTGGCCATCTATTCCACTCTTGTCAAAAGGGGATAAGAAATGCCTTTTAGTTAAAATAACAGGACCATAGACTTCCTACTTTTCCATCTTCTTGGTTCACTGGAATAAGCAAAACAGAAATGGTAATGCTATTGACAACAGAGATATGTAAGAGATTGTGAAATCATCAAAGAACTGGGATTCATTTATCTATGAATAATTAAGAATATATATTAAAAATATGTATTAGGAGGAGGAGCAAAGATAGCGGAACAGCATGGAAGTTTTTTGTGTGTCTCGCATCCATGAAATACAGCCAGACCAACACTAAACCATCCTACACACCTAGTAACCTGATTGGAGGATTAACACAACAATCTACACAACCTGAACCACAGAATTCAGCAGGTATGCAGAGCGGAGAAGTGAACTTGGGGAGCAAGAAGCCGCGAAAGGTAGGGAACCGCTTTTGAGGGCAGAGAGAGGGCGGAGACTGGGGAGGGGGGAGAATACAGGAAAAGCACCCCTCCCCAAAAGCAGTTGGAGAATAAGTGGATAATTGGAAACAGCTGCAGGCACTGCACTAAAAAGGGAGAAAGGAGAAAGGAGAAAGGAGAGGGCTTAAATTCCATTAAGACTCTAAACAAGGGGAGAGCAAAAGCTGCAACTCCACAGCTCCATACCTGGTGGTGCTCTGGCGGGAAGGGCGGATCCCCAGGAACAAAGTGGAGTCCGGGAGGTTCTTGGGCCACATGGGGAAAAGCGGTTCTACTGCTGGAAGGACATTTGGTAGAGACTGTTGAAGCCACCTGGTCCCAGCAGACTCCAGAGGGAGGCCACATTCGCTGGTGCTGGAACAAGGTCGTTAAGCGTGAAGCCTGGTGCCAGATGTCTTGTGATTTTCCGTAATCCCTGAAATACTGCTGCTACACTATCTCGCAAACTTTTTCTGAGGCGGGCTGGCACCTGGCTGCCGTCTCGGGGCACCGGCAGCAGCAAGCGTTCCTGGCTGCAGCTGACATTTGGCCATTGCTCATTCGGCCATTGCTCGGTGAGACCCTCCTGCAGAGGGGCGGAACAGGTCAAAGCCGCAGTCCTTCAGAAGTAAGGGGTCGGGGAAAACAGCCACATCTGAGACAAAACTCTGGAGTGAGGTACTGCCTGAGGCCTGATCACGGAGAGTGGAAAAGCAGGGAGTAGATGAGAGCTGAAGACAGAGGACGGATGCGCGATTGCTGATCCAGGAGAACATACTGGGTGGCTGGATGGTGCCATTTTTCACCGCTCCCGCACATGCGCATGCGCACTGAGGAGCACCGCAAGAATCCACCCCAGTAGGCTAGCAGCGCCATCTAGTGGAGAACGGAGCTGTTACACAGAGCCCCACCCAACTGGGCCAACTTCGCTCTTCAAGAACACAAGTCTCACCACCAGCTTAATTTATGGACTATAAAGAGCTACATAGACTGATTTCTAGGGGAAAACGAAGCAATTTCAGTCCTACTTTAATCTGTTAGCAGGTTCATTTATTCAATTTTTTTTCTTTTTTTTTTCCTTTTTCTCTTTTGCAATTCTTTTCTTTTTCTTGAATACAGAAAGAGAAGAAATTCATTTTTATTTTTAATGTTTATTAAAAATATCTTTCTTTAATTTTTATTACTATATTTTTTTACTTTTGTGTAAATTTTTCCAAATTCTATTTTACTTCCATCATTTTATTTTAGTATACTTCAGTGTACTCACCTTTTCAAATTTTCAAACAATTTCCTTTTTTTCTTTCTTTTTCTTTTTCCTCTTTTTCATTTCTTTTCTTTCTCTTGAATGCAGAAAGAGAAAAACTTCATTTTTACTTTCAATTTCTATTAAAAATATTTTTAATTTTTATTACTATATTTTTTGGCTGTTATGTAAATTTTTTCAAATTCTATTTTACTTCCATCACTTTATTTTAGTCTACTATAGTGTATTCACTGTTTCAAATTTTCAAACACTTTCTTTTTTTCCTTTTCTTTTTTATCTTTTTTCTCTTTCATTTCTTTTCATTTTTCTTAAATACAGAAAATGAAAAAATTCATATTGATTTTTAATTTTTATTAAAAATATTTTTATTTAATTTTTTTCTACTATATTCTTTACTTTTGTGTATATTTTTTCCAATCCTATTTTACCTTCATCATCTCATTTTAGTTTACTTCGGGGTATTCATTTTTCAAATTCTCAAACGATTTCCTTTTTTTTTTCTCCCTCCCCCCCCCCGCTTTTTTCCCCTCTAATCTGTCAAACCAATTTCAACACCCAGACCAAAACACACCTAGGATCTAGCATCATCTATTCGATTTTGTGTGTGTGTGTGTTTTTAATTTCTAATTTTAATATTTTTTTAATTTTAATTTTTTTATTTCAATTTTTCTACCTTATTAATTCCTTTTCTCCCTTCAAAATGACAAAACGAAAAATACACCCCAAAAGAAAGAGTACGAAGAAACGACAGCCAGGGATTTAACCAATACAGATACAAGCAAGATGTCTCAACCAGAATTTAGAATCATGATAATAAGAATATTAGCTGGAGTCAAAAATAGATTAGAATCCCTTTCTGCAGAGATAAAAGAAGTAAAAAATAGCCAGAATGAAATTAAAAATGCTATAACTGAGCTGCAATCATGGATGGATGCAGCAGCGTCAAGGATGGATGAGGTAGAACAGAGAATCAGCGATACAGAGGACAAACTTATAGAGAATAACGAAGCAGAAAAAAAGAGGCAAAAGAGCACGATTTAAGAATTAAACAAATCAGTGACTCATTAAAAAGGAACAAAATCACAGAGCGCCTGGGTGGCTCAGTCAGTGAAGTGGCTGACTTCTGCTCAGGTCATGATCTCACAGTCCGTGAGTTCGAGCCCTGGGTCGGGCTCTGTGCTGATAGCTCTGAGCCTGGAGCCTGCTTGTGTTTCTGTGTCTCCCTCTCTCTCTGCCCCTCCTGCATTCGCTCTCTGTCTCTCTCTGCCTTTCAAAAATGAATAAATGTTAAAAAAAATTAAAAAAAAAAAAAAGGAACAACATCAGAATCATAGGGGTCCCAGAAGAGGAAGAGAGAGAAATAGGTGTAGAAGGGTTATGTGAGCATATCATAGCAGAAAACTTTCCTAGCCTGGGGAAAGACACAGACCTCAAAATCCAGGAAGCACAGAGGACCCCCATTAGATTCAACAAAAACCGACCATCAACAAGGCATATCATAGTCAAATTCACAAAACACTCAGGTAAGGAGAGAATCATGAAAGCAGCAAGGGCAAAAAAGTCCCTAACCTACAAGGGAAGACAGATCAGGTTTGCAGCAGACCTAACCACAGAAACTTGGCAGGCCAGAAAGGAGTGACAGGAAATATTCAGTGTGCTGAATCAGAAAAAATATGCAGCCAAGAATTCTTTATCCAGCAAGACTGTCTCTCAAAGTGGCATATACCAAAAGCAACAAAGATTAGAAAGGACCAGAGAACATCAAAAGAAACTCCAACTCTACAAGCATCATAATGGCAACAAATTCATATCTTTCAGTACTCAGTCTAAATGTCAATGGACTCAATGCTCCCATCAAAAGACATAGGGTAACAGAATGGATAAGAAAACAAGAACAATCTATATGCTGTTTACAAGAGACCCACTTTAGACCTAAAGACACCTTCTGACTGAAAATGAGGGGATGGAGAACCATCTATTATGCTAATGGTCAACAAAAGAAAGCCAGAGTAGCCATACTTATATCAGGCAATCTAGACTTTAAAATAAAAACCATATTAAGAGATGCAGAAGGGCATTATATCATAATCAAGGGGTCTATCCACAAAGAAGACCTAACAACTGTAAACATTTATGCGCCAAATGTGGAAACACCCAAATATATAACTCAATCACAAACATAAAGAAACTCATTGATAGTAATACCATAATAGTAGGAGACTTCAACACCCCACTCACAGCAATGGACAGATCATCTAATAAAAAAATCAACAAGGAAACAGTGGCTTTGAATGACACACTGGACCAGATGGACTTAATAGATATATTCGGAACATGTCATCCTAAAGCAGCAGAATATACATTCTTCTCCAGTGCACATGGAACGTTCTCCAGAATAGACCATATACTGGGACACAAATGAGCCCTAAGTAAGTACAAAAAGATCGAGATCATACCATGCATATTTTCAGGCCACAATGCTATGAAACTTGAAATCAACAAGAAAAAATTTGGAAAGGTAACAAATACTTGGAGACTGAAGAACATTCTACTAAGGAATGAATGGGCTTAAAGAGGGAATTAAAAAGTATATGGAAGTCAATGAAAATGATAACACCACAACCCAAAACCTCTGGGACGCAGCAAATGCAGTCATAAGAGGAAAGTATATACAAACCAGGCCTTCCTAAAAAAGGAAGAAAGATCTCAGATACACAACCTAGCCTTACGCCTTTAGGAGCTGGAAAAAGAACAGCAAATAAAACCCAAAACCAGCAGAAGACAGGAAATAATAAAGATTAGAGCATAAATTAATGCTATTGAAACAAACAAACAAAAAAAAAAAAAAACCCAGTAGAACAGATCAATGAAACCGGAAGCTGGTTCCTTGAAAGAATTAACAAAATTGATAAACCACTAGCCAGTTTGATCAAGAAGAAAAAGGAAAGGACCCAAATAAATAAAATCAAGAATGAAAGAGGAGAGATCACAACCAACACAGCAGAAATAAAAACAATAATAAGAGAATATTATGAGCAATTATATGCCAATAAAATGGTAATCTGGAAGAAATGGACAAATTCCTAGAAACATACACACTACCAAAACTGAAACAGGAAGAAATAGAAAATTTGAACAGACCCATAACCAGTAAGGAAATCGAATTAGTAATAAAAAATCTGCCAAAAAACAAGAGTCCAGGACCAGATGGCTTTCCAGGGCATTCTACCAAACATTTAAGGAAGAGTTAACACCTATTCTCTTGAAACTGTTCCAAAAAATAGAAATGGAAGGAAAACTTCCAAACTCTTTCTATGAAGCCAGCATTACCCTGATTCCAAAACCAGACAGAGACCCAACTAAAAAGGAAAACTATAGACTAATTTCCCTGATGAACATGGATGCAAAAATCCTCAACAAGATATTAGCCAACTGGATCCAACAATACACTAAAAAAATTATTCACCACACCAAGTGGGATTTATACCTGGGATGTAGTGCTGGTTCAATATCTGCAAAACAATTAATGTGATTCATCACATCAATAAAAGAAAGGACAAGAACCATATGATCCTCTCAATAGATGCAGAGAAAGCATTTGACAAAATACAGTATCCTTTCTTGATAAAAACCCTCAAGAAAGTAGGGATAGAAGGAGCATACCCCCAGATCATAAAAGCCATATATGGGCAATCCAATGCTAATATCATCCTCAAAGGGGAAAAACTGACAGCTTTCCCCCTAAGGTCAGGAACAAGACAGGGATGCCCATTCTCACCACTGCTATTCAACATAGTATTGGAAGTCTTAGCCTCTGTAATCAGACAACATAAAGAAATAAAAGGCATCCAAATCAACCAGGAGGAGGTCAAACTTTCACTCTGCGCAGATGACATGATAGTCTATATGGAAAACCCAAAAGATTCCACCAAAAAACTGCTAGAATTGATTCATGAATTCAGCAAAGTTGCAGAATATAAAATCAATGCACAGAAATCAGTTGCATTCCTATACACCAATAATGAAGCAACAGAAAGTGAAATCAAGGAATTGATCCCATTTACAGTCGCACAAAAAACCATAAAAGACCTAGGAATAAATCGAACCAAAGAGGTGAAAAATCTATACACTGAAAACTATAGAAATCTTATGAAAGAAATTGAAGAAGACTCACACACACACACACACACACACACACACACACACACACAAAGATTCCATGCTCCTGGATAGAAAGAACAAATATTGTTAAAATGTTGATACTACCCAAAGCAATCTACATATTCAATGCAATCCCTATCAAACTAACACCAGCATTCTTCACAGAGCTAGAATAAATAATCCTAAAATTTGTATGCAACCAGAAAAGATCCGAATAGCCAAAGCAATCTTGAAAAAGAATACGAAAGCAGGAGGCATCACAATCCTTGACTTTAAGCTATACTACAAAGCTATAATCATTAAGACAGTATGGTACTGACACAAGAACAGACACTGATCAATGGAACAGAATAAAGAACACACAAATGGACACACAAACTTATGGCCAACTAATCTTTGACAAAACAGGAAAGAATATCCAATGGAATAAAGAGAGTGTTTTCAGCAAGTGGTGCTGGGAAAACTGGACAGTGACATGCAGAAGAATGAACCTGGACCACTTTCTTACACCATACACAAAAATAAACTCAAACTGGATGAAAAACCTCAATGTAAGACAAGAAACCATCAAAATCATCTAGGAGAAAGCAGGCAAAAACCTCTTTGATCTTGCCTGCAGCAATGTCTTACTCAACATGTCTCCAGAGGAAAGGGAAACAAAAGCAAAAATGAATTACTGGGACCTCATCAAAATAAAAAGCTTTTGCACAGCGAAGGAAACAATCAGCAAAACTAAAAGGCAACCGACAATATGGGAGAAGATATTTGCAAATGACACATCAGATAAAGGGTTAGTATCCAAAGTCTATAAAGAACTTCTCAAACTCAACACATGAAAAACAAATAATCCAGTGAAGAAATGGGCAAAAGACATGAATAGACACTTCTCCAAGGAAGATATCCAGATGGCCAACCAACACATGAAAAAATGCTCAACATCCCTCATCATCAGGGAAATACAAATCAAAACCACAATGAGATACCACCTTATACCTGTCAGAATAGCTAATACTAACAACTCAGGCAACAACAGCTGTTGGCGAGGATGCAGAGAAAGAGGATCTCTTTTGCATTGTTGGTGGGAATGCAAGCTGGTGCAGTCGCTCTGAAAAACAATATGGAGGTTCCTCAAAAAACTAAAAATAGAACTACCCTACGACCCAGGAATTGCACTACTAGGCATTTATCCACGGGATACAGGTGTGCTGTTTCAAAGGGACACATGCACCCCACGTGTATAGCAGCACTGTCAACAATAGCCAAAGTATGGAAAGATCCCAAATGTCCATCGATGGATGAATGGATAAAGAAGATGTGGTATATATACACAATGGAGTATTACCCGGCAATCAAAAAAAATGAAATCTTGCCATTTGCAACTATGTGGATAGAACTGAAAGGTGTTATGCTAAGTGAAATTAGTCAGTCAGAGAAAGACAAAAATCATAAGACTTCACTTCTATGAGGACTTTAAGAGACAAAACAGATGAACATAAGGGAAGGGAAACAAAAATAATATAAAAACAAGGAGGGGGACAAAACAGAAGAGACTCTAAATATGGAGAACAAACTGAGGGTTGCTGGAAGGGTTGTGGGAGGAGGGATGGGCTAAATGGGTAAGCGGCTTTACGGAATCTACTTCTGAAATCATTGTTTCACTATATGCTAAATAATTTGGATGTATTAATTTAAAAAATAAAATTAAAAAAAAATTTCAATGGCCAAAAAAAAAATATGTATTAAAACATGGCAGATCCCCAATAACATAGAGACTCAAGCACTTGCATTTTAAAAATCATGTTCATCAGCTTTAATTTATAAGGCAAAGCTTTCAAACTGAGAATTAATTGATTCTCTTACTCTTCCTTTTCACTGTTCATTAAAAAAAAAATAAGTGTGGTACTCTCTCACTTATTTTCTTCCTCTCACCCATTTTTATTAACATTATTTAACATTCGTTGAACAACTCACGTATATACTAGGCCCTGTTAGGGATATAGAATTGGTCTTCTGTTTTACATTGTCTTGCAAAGGCACCTTCTGAAACATGATTTGCTACTGTAATCCACAAATGGAACATGATTGTACCCTTTGTTTCACCTTAAGCCAAAAGCAGCTCAAGTTAAATGCCAAGCTTCCCTGAGTTACAAATTTAGAATCTCTCTGAGGTGCTTGTTCACATGGTGCATTAGCCTACTGCACTGGTTGATTAGCAATGCTCTCTCAGAGTGGTATATTGACTTCCATGTGCGCTTATCATTTATCATACTTATGTTCATTTTATTCTTCTCCCAATAATGACAGCTTTCATGTAAAATGAAAGGAGAAAATAAGATTAATACCTTCTTAGGACACCTTTCACACCATGCACAAATACGCAGGCTTCTGAATCAAACACATCTTCTCTGAATTTGTATTTTTGTATCATTATTATTATTATTATTACTCTCATTCAAACATGATCTGAAGATAACCATTTGTCATTTCTTCAGGAATGGTCGAGCAATAAAAGTGGCAGAGGAGTATAGAAAGCAAGAGAAAGGGGATAGAGAGGTTATATGACGTGCATGTTCAGTAAGGAGAAAAGCAATGACAACGGAAAATCAGACCAGTCGTCTGAGACAATACTCATTTTTAAACTTAATCATTTGAGAGTTTATTGAAGATATGTATTCAGCTTTGGAGCAATTTTGAAAGTCTGCTGGGTTTAGGCTGCCTTTGCTGTTCTGCTTCTATTTCCTTTAGGTGTGCTGTTAGATTTTGTATTTGGGATTTTTCTTGTTTCTTGAGATAGGCCTGGATTGCAATGTATTTTCCTCTCAGGACTGCCTTCACTGCATCCCAAAGTGTTTGGATTGTTGTATTTTCATTTTCGTTTGTTTCCATATATTTTTTAATTTCTTCTTTAATTTCCTTGTTGACCAACTCATTCTTTAGTAAGGTGTTCTTTAACCTCCATGCTTTTGGAGGTTTTCCAGACTTTTTCCTGTGGTTGATTTCAAGCTTCATGGCATTGTGGTCTGAAAGTATGCATGGTATAATTTCAATTCTTGTATACTTATGAAGGACTGTTTTGTGACCCAGTATGTGATCTATCTTGGGGAATGTTCCATGTGCACTCGAGAAGAAAGTATATTCTGTTGTTTTGAGATGCAGAATTCTAAATATATCTGTCAAGTCCATCTGATCCAATGTATCATTCAGGGCCCTGTTTCTTTATTGATCTTGTGTCTAGATGATCCATCCATTTCTGTAAGTGGAGTGTTAAAGTCCCGTGCAATTACCACATTCTTATCAATAAGGTTGCTTATGTTTGTGAGTAATTGTTTTATATATTTGGGGGCTCTGGTATTCGGTGCATAGACATTTATAATTGTTATCTTTTCCTGATGGATAGACCCTGTAATTATGTTATAATGCCCTTCTTCATCTCTTGTTACAGCCTTTAATTTAAAGTCTAGTTTGTCTGATATAAGTATGGCTACTCCAGCTTTCTTTTGGCTTCCAGTAGCATGATAAATGGTTCTCCATCCCCTCACTCTCAATCTAAAGGTGTCCTCAGGTCTAAAATGAGTCTCTTGTAGACAACAAATAGATGGGTCTTGTTTTTTTATCCATTCTGATACCCTATGTCTTTTGGTTGGCGCATTTAATCCATTTACATTCAGTGTTATTATAGAAAGATACGGGTTTAGAGTCAGTGTGATGTCTGTATGTTTTATGCTTGTAGCGATGTCTCTGGTACTTTGTTTCACAGGATCCCCCTTAGGATCTCTTGTAGGGCTGGTTTAGTGGTGACAAATTCCTTCAGTTTTTGTTTGTTTGGGAAGACCTTTATCTCTCCTTCTGTTCTAAATGACAGACTTGCTGGATAAAGGATTCTCGGCTGCATATTTTTTCTGTTCAACACATTGAAGATCTCCTGCCAATCCTTTCTGGCCTGCCAAGTTTCAAAAGAGAGATCAGTCATGAGTCTTATAGGTCTCCCTTTATATGTTATGGCAGGTTTATCCTTTGCTGCTTTCAGAATTTTCTCTCTATCCTTGTATTTTGCCAGTTTCACTATGATATGTCATGCAGAAGATTGATTCAAGTTATGTCTGAAGGGAGTTCTCTGTGCCTCTTGGATTTCAATGCCTTTTTCCTTCCCCAGTTCAGGTAAGTTCTCAGCTATTATTTCTTCAAGTACCCCTTCAGCACCTTTCCCTCCCTCTTCTTCCTCTGGGATACCAATTATGTGTATATTATTTCTCTTTAGGGTATCACTTAGTTCTCTAATTTTCCCCTCATACTCCTGGATTTTTTTAATCTCTCTTTTTCTCAGCTTCCTCTTTTTCCATAATTTTATCTTCTAGTTCACCTATTCTCTCCTTTGCCTCTTCAATCCGAGCCGTGGTCGTTTCCATTTTATTTTGCATGTTGTTTAAAGTGTTTTTCAGCCCCTCCTGACTGTTCCTTAGTCCCTTGATGTCTGTAGCAAGAGATTCCCTGTGTCCTCTACACCGTTTTCAAGCCCAGCGGTTAATTTTATGACTATTATCCTAAATTTACTTTCTGTTTTATTATTTAAATTCTTTTTGATCAGTTCATTAGCTGTTGTTATTTCCTGGAGATTCTTTTGAGGGGAATTCTTCCATTTGGTCATTTTGGATAGTCCCTGGAGTGGTGTGGACCTGCAGGGCACTTCCCCTGTGCTGTGCTGTATAACTGGAGTTGGTGGGTGAGGCCGCAGTCAGACCTGATGTCTGCCCCCAGCCCACCGCTGGGGCCACAGTCAGACTGGCGTGTGCCTTCTCTTCCCTTCTCCTAGGGGCAGGATTCACAGCGGGGTTTCAAGGCCCGTCTGGGCTACTTACACACTGCCAGGCTTGTGGTGCTGGGGATCTGGCGTATTAGCTGTGGTGGGTAGGCAAGGTGCACGGTGGCAGGAGGGGCAGGCTTAGCTCACTTCTCCTTTGGTGATCCACTTCAGGAGGGGCCCTATGGCACCTGGAGGGAGTCAGACTCGCCGGAGGGATGGATCCACAGAAGCACAGCGTTGGGTGTTTGTGCGGAGCAAGCAAGTTCCCTGGAAGGAACTGGTTCCCTTTGGGATTTTGGCTGGGGGATGGGCGAGGGAGATGGCGCTGGCAAGCACCTTTGTTCCCCGCCAAGCTGAGCTCTGTCCTCCTGGGGCTCAGCAACTCTCTCTCCCTTTGTCCTCCAGCCTTCCCGCTTTCTGAGCAGAGCTGTTAACTTATGACCTCCCAGATGCTAAGTCCCGCTTGCTGTTGGAACATACTCCATCTGGCCCCTCCGCTTTTGCAAGCCAGACTCCAGGGCTCCGCTTGGCCAGCAGGCTACCCGGCTCCCTCCCGCCAGTCCGTGCAGCAGGAACAGCCTCTCCACCCTTCCTACCCTCTTCCGTGGGCCTCTCGTCTGCACTTGGCTCCAGAGAATCCGTTCTGCTAGTCTTCTCATGGTTTTTTGGGTTATTTAGGCAGGTGTAGGTGGAATCTAAGTGATCAGCAGGACGCGGGATGAGCCCAGCGTCCTCCTATGCTGCCATCTTCTGCCCTCTTGTAGGGGACTTTAATACTCCATATCATCTAGGCAGAAAATCAATTAGGAAACAATGGCTCTGAATGATACATGGGATCAGATGGACTTAACAAATATATTCAGAGCTTTTAATCCCAAAGCAGCAGAATACACATTCTTCTCAAGTGCACATATAACATTCTCCAAAATAGATTACATACTAGGTCACAAAATAGCCCTCAGCAAATATAAAAGTATTGAGATCATACTCGTATTTTGAGATCATCTGCATATTTTGAGATCACAAGGTGATTAAATTTGAAATCAACTGCAAGAAAAAAAATTGGAAAGCCTACAAATACATGGAGGTTAATGAACATCCTACTAAAAAATGAATGGGTCTACCAAGAAATGAACGAAGAAATTAAATAACTATATGGAAGCAAATGAAAATCAAAACATAACCATCCAAACCCTTTGGATGCAGCAAAGGCAGTACTAAGAGGAAAGTACATTGCAATTCAGACCTATCTCAAGAAGCAAGAAAAGTCCCAAATAAAGAACGTAACTTCACACCAAAACAACTAGAAAGGAAGCAGCAAAGAAAGCCCAAAGCCAGCAGAATAAAAGACATAATAAAGATTAGAGTGGAAATAAACAATATAGAATCCAAAACAAGAGTAGAACAGGTTAATGAATCTAACAGCTGTTTTTTTTTCAAAGAATAAACAAAATTGATAAACCCCTAGACAGACTTTTCAAAAAGAAACAGAACCCAAATCGATAAAATCATGAATGAAAGAGGAGAGATCACAACCAATACCATAGAAATATAAACAATTATTAAAGAATACTATGAAAATTATATGCCAACAAACTGGACAGTCTGAAGAAATGGGCAAATTCCTACACATTCACACACTACCGAAACTTAGTGGGAAGAAATGGAAAATTTGAACAGACCCATAACCAGTGAAGAAATTGAATCATTTATCAAAAGTCTCCCAACAAATAAGACTCCTGAGCCAGATGACTTCCCAGGGGAATTCTAGTAGATATTTAAAGCAGTTAATACCTATTCTTCTCAAGCTGTTGCAGAAACTATAAATGGAAGGAAAGCTTCCAGACTCATTTTATGAATCCAAATTACTTTGATTCCAAAACCAGACAAAAACTCCACTAAAAAGAAGAATTACAGGCCAAAATCCCTGATGAACATGAACGGAAAAATTCTCAAAAAGATACTAGCAAATTGAATCCAACAGTATATTAGAAGAATTATTCACCATGATCAAGTGGGATTCATTCCTGGGCTACAGGGCTGGTTCCGTATTCACAAATAAATCAATGTGATACATCACATTAATAGAAGGACCAGAAGCATATGATCCTGTCAATAGATGCAGAAGAAGCATTTGACAAAACACAGCATCCTTTCTTAATAAAAACCCTCAAGAAAGTCGGGATAGAAGGAACATAGCTTAATGTCATAAAAGCCATATGCAAAATATCCACAGCTAATATCATGCTCAATGGGGAAAAAGTGATAACTTTCCCCCTGAGATCAGGAACATGATAGGGATGGCCACTCTCACCACTGTAGTTTAACACAGTGTTGGAAGTCCTAGCCTTAGCAATCAGACAACAAAATGAAATAAAATGCATCCAAATTGGCAAAGAAGAAGTCAAACTTTCACTCTTCACAGATGACATAATACTCCACATGGAAAACCTGAAAAAACCCACCAAAAAACTGCTAGAGTTGATACATAAATTCAGCAAATTTGCAGGATATGAAATTAATGTACATAAATTGGTTGTATTTCTATACAACAGAAACAGAAATCAAGGAATCAATCCCATTTACAATTGCACCAAGAACCAAATACCTAGACATTAACCTAACCAAGGAGGTTAAAGATCTGTACACTGAAAACTATAGAAAGCTTATGAAAGAAATTGGAGGAGACACAAAGAAATGGAAAAAAAAATTCCATGCTTGTGGATCAGAAGAACAAATATTGTTAAAATGGTGATATCACCCAAAGCAATCTACATATTCAATGCAATCCCAAACAAAATAGCACCAGAATTCTTCACAGAGCTAGAAGAAACAACCCTAAAATTTGTATGGAACCAGAAAAGACCCCAAATAGCCAAAATGATGTTGAAAAAGAAAACCAAAGATGGAGTCATCACAATCCTGGACTTTAGACTGTATTACAAAACTGTAATCATCAAGACAGTATGGTATTGGCACAAAAACAGGCACATAAACCAATGGAATAGAATAGACAACCCAGAAGTGGACCAACAAATATATGGCCAACTAATCTTTGACAAAGCAGGAAAGAGTATCCAATGGAAAAAAGACAGTCTCTTTAGCAAATGATGCTGGGAGAACTAGACAGCAACATGCAGAAGAATGGAACTGGATCACTTTTTTACACCATACACAAAAATAAACTGAAAATGGATGAAAGACCTAAATGTGAGACAGGAAATAATCAAAATCCTACAGGAGAAAACAGGCAGCAACCTCTTTGACCTTGTCTCAGCAATTTCTTTTACTTGACATGTCTTTGGAGGCAAGGGAAATAAAAACAAAAATGAACAATTGAGACCTCAAGATAAAAATCTTCTGCACAGTAAAGGAAACAACAAAACTAAAAGGCAAACGACAGAATGGGAGAAGATCTTTGCAAATGACATATCAGAAAAGGATTAGTATCAAAAATCTATAAAGAACTTATCAAACTCAACACTCCCTTAAATAACCCAGTGAAGAAATTAGGAGAAGCCATGAATAGACACTTTTCCAAAGAAGACATCCATATATCCAGACACATGAAAAGGTGCTCAACGTCATTCATCATTAGGAAAATACAAATCAAAATCACTTTGAGATACCACCTCATACTGGGCAGAGTGGCTAAAATTAACAATTCAGGAAAAACAGATGTTGGCATGGATGTGGAAAAGGGGAACCCTCTTCATCTGTTAGTGAGAATACAAACTGATGCAGCTACTCTAGAAAATAGTATGAATGTTCCTCAAAAATTAAAAAAGAATTACTCTTCAACCCAGTAATTTCATTACTAGCAATTTATCCAAAGGATACAGGAGTGCTGATTTGAAGAGCGCATGTACACCAATGTTTATAGCAGTGCTATCAGCAATAGCCAAATTATGGAAAGAGCCCCAATGCCCATCGACTGATGAATGGATAAAGAAGATATGGAATTCCATATATATATGAATGGATGAATGGATAAAGAAGATATGGTATATATATATATATATATATATATATATATATATATATATATACACATACCATATATATATATACCATATCTTCTTTATCCATTCATCCATTCATATATATATGGAATTCATATCCATTCATATATATATGGAATATTTGGTGATGGAAAAGAATGAAATGTTGCCATTTGCAACAACATGGATGGAACTGTAGGGTACTATGCTAAGCAAAATAAGTCAGTCATAGAAAGACAGATATCATATGATTTTACTCATATGTGGAATTTTCGAAACTTAACAGATAACCATAGGGGAAGGGAAGAAAAAATAAGATAAAAACAGAGAGGGAAGCAAACCATAAGAGACTCTTAAATATAGAGAACAAACTGAGGGTTGATAAGGGTGGGGGTTTGGGGGATGGGGAATATGGGTGATGGGAATTGAGGAGGGCACTTGTTGGGATGAGCACTGGGTATTGTATGTAAGTGATAAATCATGGGAATCTACTCCTGAAGCTGAAACGACACTATATGTGAATTAACTTGACAATAAAAAATGTCAAAAATATATTTTTTTAATTAGGTGATGCAAAGTAGCAAATCTTTAAAATGAAGCGAAGATATCATTGGCAAAGGTGCATGGCAGAAAATGACAACATATTTTGAAACATAATGAAAGGAAAAGCCCATCTGTATGTTGGCATGTAAGTGCTCCTTAAAGAGATTTGAACTTTTATAAATGCTCTGCTTCTCTCCACAAAAGTTCTGTGAGCCACAATACTAAGAAAAGCAACTGGGCCCATCCACCTTCCCCACCATGAATTTTGGGAATTTATCAAGTAGAAAGATGGAGCAAGTCCATTTCATTTTTTGTCCTAGACTATTATGTATGCATTTTCATCTTTGCTTCACATTTTTAAAAGAAATTTTCAAAACTTGAATTTCAGGAATATAAAATATAAAACAGATTGTCAACTATATCATTTATATGTTGAAGTATTTAAGCAAAAGTCATTCACTGCTGTTAGTCTGGTTTACATTTTTGGAAAACTTTGTCTCAGAAAATGTACCTTCTCTTTGAATTCTCTACATTGCAGTATTCTAATTTTCTATGAATCGTCCAGACTATTTTTTTCCAATGTCTCAGAATTCTGTTTCTTGATTAGATTTATTCTGTTATTTGTAGATATCACAGAGTTTAATCATTATTTAATTCTGCTTAGACTTCTTATACCAGAAAGGTCCTAATTTCTCACATCTGAAGTATACAATGTAGTTGTGTGACAAATGTGTCTTTATTATTATAAAATTTGTGGTAGAAAACTCTGTTAAGATAGGAGATACTATAGATACATAGATATATACATACATATATATATATATATTTATATGTGTACTTATTGTAAAACCAAATATAATTTATTAATTTGTATGAAGTTGAAAATGAAAATCTGTCATCTTCATTTTTATCTACCCTTCATTGATATCCATTCTTAATCCCTAGCTTTTCACAAGCAAGTGTTCATTACTGTTGACAGGCTTAAATTTATAATTTAAGACCATTTCTAGACATTATACTATACAAAATACATGCAAACGCTATATACTTAT
Organism: Leopardus geoffroyi; assembly: GCF_018350155.1. Lineage (NCBI taxonomy): Eukaryota > Metazoa > Chordata > Mammalia > Carnivora > Felidae > Leopardus > Leopardus geoffroyi. Next base: position 33,352,124 of record NC_059341.1, on the reverse strand, counting down.
CCATGAACTGATTAATCCATTTTAATATCTATAAGAATAACTTGTACTAACTTTTGCAAGACACACACACTGAGAAATGACTTAGCACCATATGTTTATTTCTCAATTATGTTACAATTTGATGTGATTTAGCTGGAGTTCTTCCTTTTTTTTTTTTTTTTTTTTTCTTTTTTTAGTTTGTCCATCTGGAACACATAGTCTCATTGCACTAGAGCATAAGAAATACCTAACAGGCATTCTAGTTTTTACCTATCTCTGCTCAGGGGTGACATACATCAATCACTTAACAATGCATTGGCCAGACAGAGCCATATCACTGAAAACTTACTATAAAGGAGGCTGAAACATGAACTCAATATGCTGGATATTTGAAGAGCACTCAATGTTGTCTTTCACATTTACTTAACATATTCAAGATATCTCCCCATGTTAGTATACATGGTTATACCAAGAAAGATTTTGATTCGAATGAAATTCTTATAAACAGGTTTCATGCATCTTTTTTTCCCCTTTAAGACCATAAGAGTATTTTTTTAGTGATATAAAATGAAATAACTAAACAAAACTCCATATTATTTCTTGTCTGTAAACATAAAAGGTGGAGATAGTAGGGATTCAGGACAAAACTGAGTCTCTTCCTCATCACTGTGTTTGAGGAAATTAGTAGTCCTGAAGCTAAAGCCCTCAATAGTATTTTGACTTTAGAAAGATAAGATAAATAGTGGCTGAATAATATACATGGTTCTGAAATTACCCAATTCTACTCTCTATTATATGTGGTCAATAGTAAAATATCATAAGAACAAAGGGGCTTGCACACCTCTGATTTCATAAAAGTTGTTTCATCTATACCCATACAATTCACGACTACCTTTTTGACTGTTTTGACTTTTTCTTAAATAACCCTCATTTAAATTTTAAGTCCTCATTTAAATTTGTGAATTGTTAGCTGTTTTTCTCTTACATTTACTGTTACAATGTATTAACTGGTGAATCTTGTGTCTATAGTTGAAAAAAACTACAAAATATCATGAAATATTGTCAATATTATACTCAAAAAGCTAAATTACAAATTATGAACACTATATATGCCAAAGTATGACAGTATTGTTTTTGAAATTTCCTTATTGCATATTGTTTATCTCTGATTTTTTTTTAACTGAAGTATAGTTGACATGTAATATGTTAGTTTCAGAATTACAATATAGTGATTGGACAATTGCATACATTATGAAATACCATGATAGGTGTTGTAACCATCTGCCATTACTGAAAAATTATGTACCATATTTCCTATGTTGTACTTTCCATCCCTGTGACATATTTATTTTATAACTGGAACTTTGTACCTCTTAATTTCCTTCACCTATTTCACCCATCCCCTCACTCTTTCCCCCTCTGGTAACCTCCAATTTCTTCTCTGTATTTATGAGTCTGTTTCCATTTTGTTATTATTCTTGTTGGTTTGTTATTCATTTGTTGTTTTTTTATTTTTTAGATTACACATATAAGTGATATCATATGGTATTTGTCTTTCTCGGTCTGACTTATCTCATTTAGCATAATACCTGTTAGGTTCATGTATGTTTTTGTGAATAGCAAGATTTCATTCTTTCTTTAAGGCTGAGTAACATTCAATTGTGTATATGGCACAAGTTCTTTATCCATTCATCTATCAATGGATGATTAGGTACATATATATTTTCAAATCAGTGTTTTGTTTCAAATTTAGTGTTTTGGATAAATACTCAGAAGTAGAATTACTGGGTCATGTGGTGTTGCTATTTGTAATTTTTTGAAAACGTCCCATAATGTTTTCCATAGTAGTTGCACATGTTTACATTCCCATCAGCAGTGCCTAAGGGTTTCCTTTTCTCCACATTGTTGCTAACACTTATTATTTCTTATCTTCTTGATACTAGCGATTTTAACTGGTGTGAGGTGATAGCTCATTGTGGTTTTGATAAGCATTTCTGTCATGATTAGTGATGAAGAACATCTTTTCACATGTCTGTTGGCCATCTGTAGGTAGTCTTTGGAAAAATGTCTATTCAGTCCCTCTACCTATTTTTAATTGGATTATTTATTTTTCTATGTTGAGTTGTATGAGTTCTAAAACAATATTGCCAAGGATGATGCCTAAGAGTATATCACCTATATTCTTTCAGGATTTTCATGGTTTCAGGTCCTACATTTAGATCTTTAACCCATTTTGAGTTTATGTTTGTATACAGTGTAAGAAAGTAGTCCAAGTTTATTCTTTTGCATGTAGGTGTCCAGTTTTCCCAACACCATTTATTGAAGAGACTATATTTTCTCCCATAGTATATTCTTGCCTTCTTTACCATAGATTAATTGATCAATTCAATGTGGGTTTATTCCTGGGCTCTCCATTCTGTTCCATTGATCTATGTGTCAATGCTTTGTGCCAGTACTGTATTGTTTCAATAAGTATAAATGTGCAGTATATCTTTAAATCTGGAATTATGGTACCTCCAGCTTTAATTCTTCTTTTTAAAAATTGTTTTCACTATTCAAGGTCTTCAGTGATTGCATGAAATTTTCAGATTATTCCATTTCTATAATAATTCTATTTTTTTAATAGAGATTGCATTGAATCTTAGACTGTTTCGGGTAGAATGGACATTTTAACTATATTAATTATTGCAATCCATGAGCATATTATGTTTTCCCACTTACTTTTGTCACCTTCAATTTCTTTCATAGTGTCTTATGGTTTTCAGAGTTTAGGACTTTCCCCACATTGCTTAAATTTACTCCTATGTATTATTTAGTCATGCTAATGCAGTTGCAAATGAGATTGTTTCCTTTTTAAAATTTATTTCTGATACAGTTAACATACAGTGTTATATTGGTTTCAGGTGTACAAATAGTGATTTAATAATTTCATACATCACCTAGTGCTCATCATGAAAAGTATACTTCTTAATCCCCATCACCTATTTCACCCATCCTCCCCATCCCCCACTCCCCTCTGGTAATCATCAATTTGTTCTCTATAGTCAAGACTCTGTTTCTTGGTTTGTCTCTCCCTGTTTTTCCTTTGCACATGTGTTGTTTCTTAAATTGTACATATGAGTGGAATCATATAGAATTTGTCTTTCTCTGACTTATTTTGCTTGTCATTATGTTCTTTATCACCATCCATGTCATTGCAAATGGCAAGATTTAATTCTTTCCATGGCTGGATAATATTCCATTATTTATCTGTCATCTATCTATCTATCTATCAATCATCTATTTATCTATACCACTTCTTTATACATTTATTTATTGATGGAAACTTGGGCTGCTTCCATATCTTGGCTATTGTAAATAATGCTGCCATAAACATAGGGGTGCATTGTATCCCTTTGTATCAGAGTTTTTGTGATTTTGTGTGTGTGTGTATGCATGTGTGTGTGTGTGTGTGTGTGTGTGTGTGTGTGTAAATACAAAGTAGTGTCACTGTTGGATTGTAGGGTAGTTCTATTTTTACTGTTTTCTGCAGTGGGTGCACCAGTTTGCATTTCTACCAACAGTGTATTTTGACCAATATTTGTTGCTTCTGGTGTTATTTGTTTGTCAGGGTTTTTTTTTTTTAATTTTATTTTTAAGTAATCTCTACACCCAACACGGGGCTCAGACTTATAACCCCAAGATCAAGAGTCACTTGATCTACTGACTGACCCAGCCAGCTTTCCCCATTTATGGACTTTTTGACTTTTGACAGCCTGACAGGTGTGAAGTCTCATTGTATCTCATTATAGTTTTGTTTTGCATTTTCCTGATGTAAGTGAGGTTGAGAATCTTTTCTTGTGTCTGTTGACTATCTGTATGTCCTCTTTGGAGAAATGTCTGTTCATGTCTTCTGCCCATTTTTAATTAGATTACTTATCTTTTGGGTGTTAAGTTGTAGCAGTTCTTTTTTTTTTTTTTTTTTAAATTTTTTTTTTAACGTTTTTATTTATTTTTGAGACAGAGAGAGACAGAGCATGAACGGGGGAGGGTCAGAGAGAGAGGGAAACACAGAATCGGAAGCAGGCTCCAGGCTCTGGGCCATCAGCCCAGAGCCTGACGCGGGGCTCGAACTCCCGGACCGCGAGATCGTGACCTGGCTGAAGTCGGACGCTTAACCGACTGCGCCACCCAGGCGCCCCTGTATCAGTTCTTTATATATTTCGGGCACTAACCTTTATCAGATATGTTATTTACAAATATCTTCTCTCATTCTATAGGTTCCCTTTTAATTTTATTTCCTTTGTGGTGCAGAAATTTTAATTTTGATGTATTTCCAATAGATTATTTTTGCTTTCACCTCCCGTGCCTCAGAAGACATATGTAGAAAAAAGTAGCTATGACCGATGTCACAAACATTACTGCCTGTGCTCTCTTTTAGGATTCTTACAGTTTTAGATCTCACATTTAGATCTTTAATCCATTTTGAACTCACATTCATTTATGATGAAAGAAACTGGTCCAGTTTCATTCTTTTGCATGTAACTGACCAGTTTACCCAACACCATTTGTCGAAGAAACTGTCCTTTACCCATTGCATATTCTTTCTTGGTTTGTTGAAGATTAATTAAACATATAATTGTGGGTTTATTTCTACGGTTTTATTCTGTTGCAAATGGAATGGTTTTCTTAATTTCTCTTTCTGTGTTTTCATTAGTGATGTATAGATACACAACAGATTACTTTATATTGATTTTGCATACTGAAACTTTACTAAAGTCATTTATTAGTGCTAATAGCTTTTCTGGTGGAGTCTAGATTTTTCTATATCATACCATCTCTGAAAAGTTAACTTTTTTTCTCTCTTACCAATTTTGATGGCTTTTATTTCTTTTTTTCCTCTCTCTCTCTCCTTCTCTCTCTTTCTCTCTCTCATTCTCTCTCTGTCTGATCGCTGTTTCCAGGATTTCCATTCCTTTATTGAATAAAGGTGGTGAGAGTGGACATCCTTATCTTGTTCCTGACTTTAAAGGAAAAGCTTTCAGATTTTCACCACTGACAATAAAGTAGCTGTGAGTTTGTCATATATGGCCTTTATTATGCTGAGATATGTTTCTTTTGTACTCATTTCGTTGTGATTTGTTATCATGAATGGTTGTTAAATTTTGTAAAATATTTTTCTGCATCTATCGAGAAGATTATATTGTTTTATTTTTCATTTTGTTAATGTAGTGTATCATGTTGATCTACTTGTGGATGTTATATTATTTGTGCATCCCTGGAATAAATCCCATTTAATCAGGGTATATGATCTTTTAATGTATTACTGAGTCCAGTTTGCCAATATTTTGTTGAGGATTTTTCAATCTATTTTTGTCAGGGATGTTGGTCTCTAATTTTTTATGTGTTGTCTTTGTCTGGTTTTGGTATAAGGGTAATGTTGTCTTTATAAAATAAATGTGGAAGCATTCCTTCTATTTTTTTTTTGAATATTTTCGAAAGAATAACTGTACAAAGCCACTGTTTTCTTATTTATTTTCTGTGTAGGTGATCTATCCATTGATGTAAGTGGGAATTAAAGTCTCCTACCATTAATATATTACTGTGAATTTCCCCTTTCTGTCTACTTCATGTATTTAGGTGCTTCTATGTTGGGTGCTTCTATGTTGGGTATATCCTTTGGATTAATCTTTTTAACATTATGTACTGCCCTTGTCTCTTACTACAGTCTGTTTTAAAGTATATTATGTCAGATATAAATATTGCTACCCCAGGTGTTTTATTTATTTATTTATTAGCCACCATTTGCATGGAAAATCTTCCATCTTTGCACTTTTAGTCTGTATGTCTCTAGGTCTAAAGTGAATCTTTTTTAAGCAAAATATAGATGGGTTTTGTTTTTTTATCCGTTCAGTCATCCTACATTCTTTTGATTAGAGCATTTAATGTTCTTACATTTAAAGTAATTATTAATTTTGGGTGTCTGGATGACTCAGTTTTTTGAGCATACCACTCAATTTCAGCTCAGGTCATGATCTCAGGGTCATGGGATCAAGCCCCACTTTGGGCTCCATTTTCAACAAGGAGCCTGCTTAAGATTGTCTTTCTCTTCCTCTGCCCATCTCCCCTGCTCATGTTCTCTCTCTCTAAAATATAAATAAATAAATAAATACATACACACATACATACATACATATATACATAAATAAATAAATAAATAAATAGGTATGTACTTATTGCCATTTTGTTAATTGCCTTCTTGTTGTTTCTATAGTTCTTCTCTTTTCCTTTCTCCTTCTCTTGCTCTCTTCCCTTATGACTTCTTGACTTCCTTTAGTGTTATGCTTGGATTTATTTCTCTTTACATTTGTGTATTAATTATAGGTGTTTGGTTTGTGGTTCCCATGAGGTTCATATATAACATTCTGTGTATGTAGCAATCTGTATTGTTGAGGGTCACCTAAGTTTAAGTACACTCTAAAAGCTCTGCATTTTATTACTACCTCCACATTTTATGTATATAATGTCATATTTTACATTTGAAACCTTTTGTGTATTTCTTGACCCTTTAGATATAATTGATTTTACTACTTTCATGTGTTCACCTTTATACCAGCTTTATATGTAATTGATCTACTCCTTTTATTCTGTGTTTGCTAGTACCTGTGGAATTTTTCAGTTCCATAATTTTCTTACTTCTCATTATGGCCCCTTTTTTCACTTAAAGAAGTCTCTTTTTTTTTTTTTTTCAATATATGAAATTTCTTGTCAAATTGGTTTCCATACAACACCCAGTGCTCACCCAAAAGGTGCCCTCCTCAATACCCATCACCCACCCACTGCTCCCTCCCACCCCCCATCAACCCTCAGTTTGTTCTCAGTTTTTAAGAGTCTCTTAAAAAACCCCTCCTCCATGGGTTTCTGTTAAGTTTCTCAGGATCCACATAAGAGTGAAAACATGGTATCTGCCTTTCTCTGTATGGCTTATTTCACTTAGCATCACACTCTCCAGTTCCATCCACATTGCTACAAAGGGCCATATTTCGTTCTTTGTCTTTGCCATGTAGTACTCCATTGTGTATATAAATGTATGATGTCTGTATGTTTTATGTCTGTATGTTTTATGTATGTTTATGTTTTATGTCTGGGCTACTTGCACACTGCCAGGCTTGTGGTGCTGGGGATCTAGCGTATTAGTGGGGTGGGTAGGCAAGGAGAACTGGGGCAGGAGGGGCAGGCTTAGCTCCTTCTCCTTAGGTGATCCACTTCAGGAGGGGCCCTGTGGCAGCCAGAGGGAGTCAGACCCACTGCTGGAGAGGTGGCTCCACAGAAGCACAGCCTTGGGTATTTGCGCTGAGGGAGCAAGTTCCCTGGAAGGAACTGGTTCCCTTTGGGATTTTGGCTGGGGGATGCGCGAGGGAGATGGCGCTGGCTAGCGCCTTTGTTCCCAGCCAAACTGAGCTCTGTTGTCCTGGGGCTCAGCAACTCTCCCTCCCTTTGTCCTCCAGCCTTCCCGCTTTCTGAGCAGAGTTGTTAACTTATGACCTCCCAGATGCTAAGTCCCGCTTGCTGTCGGAACACACTCCATCTGGTCCCTCCGCTTTTGCAAGCCAGACTCGGGGGCTCTGCTTGGCAGGCGGGCCGCCCCTCCGCCCCGGCTCCCTCCTGCCAGTCCGTGCAGCACGCACCGCCTCTCCACCCTTCCTACCCTCTTCCCTGGGCCTCTCGTCTGCGCTGGGCTCCGGATACTCCATTCTGCTACTCTTCTGGTGGTTTTCTGGGTTAGTTAGGCAGGTGTAGGTGGAATCTAAGTGATCAGCAGGACGCAGGGTGAGCCCAGAGTCCTCCTACGCTGCCATCGTCCCCCTGGAACCAAGAAGTCTCTTTAACACTTCTTGGAAAGCTGGTTTGTGGTGATGAACACCTATAACTTTTGTCTGGAGAACTGTTTATCTCTCCTTTAATTCTGAATAATAACTTTGTTAAGTAAAGTATTACTGGTTGTAGTTTTCTTCATCTCAGCACTTTGAGTATTCCATGGCATTCGTTTCTGACCTGCAAAGTTTCCACCGGAAAAAAATCAGCTGATAGCCTTATGTGTAATCTGTTACCTATAACTGTTTGCTTTTCTCCTGTGGCTTTTAAGATTCTCCATTTTTAATTTTTGACATTTTAATTATTATGTGTCTTGATATGGAGCTCCTTGGAATCATCATGTTTGGGGCTCTATAAGCTTCCTGGATCTGGATGTCTATTTTGTTCTCCAGGTTAGGGAAATTTTCAGTTATTTTTTCTTCAAATACATTTTCTGCCACTTCCTCTTACTCTTCTCCTTCTGGGACCCCTATAATGCAAATGTTAGTACATTGATGTTGTCTCTAAGGTCTCTTAATCTATCCTAAATTTTATTTACTTTTATTTTTGCTGTGCTTGGTTGCTGTTCACTATTATCTCCTAGGTTGCTTATCTTTTCTTCTGAATTATCGACTCTAATGTTAACTCCTTCTAGTGTATTTTTTAGTTCAGTTATTTTTTTTTTTAGCTCAGATTGATTCTTTTTAATATTTTCTATATCTTTGTTGAAGGTTTCGCTGGGTTCAACCATTCTTCTCTCAAGTCTAATAAGCATCTTTATAATCATTGCTTTGAATTATTTATCAGGCAGATTACTTATCTCTATTTTGTTTAGCTCTTTTTCTGTAATATTGTCTTGTACTTTCATTTGCAACACACTTCTCAGTCTCCTCATTTTTCTGATTCTGTATTTCTATGTATTAGGTAAGTCAGCTATGTCTCCTGGTCTTGAAAATAGTGGTCTTATATGTAAGGCATCTGTGGCGCTCAGGAGAACAATTCCTCATGGTCACTACAACCAGGAACTCCAGGATGCTCCCTCTATGGGCTGCATTTCCTTCCTGTTGGGGCTTGGCTGGAACTGCTGCAGGTATGCTGGTGGGCAAGGCTGGTCCCATATGCACCTGTTTGAGAGGCCTCGCTGTAGCTTCTGGTGGGTGAGGCTAACAACCCCTTTCTCTGAGGCAGGAGCTGCTCTGGAGGAGCACTTATCCCAGTTGGAGCTGCCTTCCAGATATGACAAGGTGTTAGTTTCTTTAGGAGGATGCTAGACGTGACTGAGGCTGCCAGCTTGGTGTGGCAGGGAAGCATCACTTTGGAAAGGCACCTCACAGGACAAGTGGGTGGGGTGGAGTGTCTGTAAGGGAACACTAGAATGGATACAGTAGTGTTAACAGCAAGATAGATAGATGATGTCAGAACTGACTTCTGCAAATATCTAGTCATGTAGGTTTGAAAGAAGGCAAAAAAGTCACACCTGTTAGCATTCCATTTCTGGAGAAAGCTCCTGCAAATTCCTACTCCTTCCGCAATTGTCCTAAAACTAGACAACAAATCTTCATATAGGTGTTTTTCAAACTGTTGTTTCTTGCTGAGTCTTAGACCAAGTAATAATGGGCACTGGCCTTTTAAGGGTTAAGTCCCACAGGTTTTCAAAGCCAGGTGTTATGGAGCTCATCTCTTTGTGCATGTCTCTAGCACCAGAGTTGATTCTGATGTGGGGATTGATCCCTTTTCTCCTCCACACCTGCATTATCACTCCAGTATGTGGGTTGCCGTGTCCAGGTTTGACTCTCAATTATCTCTTCCCCTTCTACCCTTCTTGATGTGGTCTTCTCTTTATGTCTTTAACTGTAGAAAATATGCTCTAGTCTTTTAGGTCATTGTCATTGAGTTGCATTACATGTAATTTTTGTCTTCATGTGCCCATGGGAGGAGGTGAGCTCAGGGTCCTACTACTATGCTGCCTTCCACTGATTCTGTCTCTGATATTTTTGATAATTACTAGAAAAATTACATCATCAAATTACACAATTTTATTTAAAAATTTTCAGAAACTATTGATAACAGCTCATTTTTAAAAATAATATCAAAGGACGTAAGATTTACTCCCTTGCAAGTTTTATCCATTTGTTAATTAATTTCTGCTCATTAACTAAAATATTTACTTTTCCTAGAATTGATATGATTCCATAGAATCCCAGTTCAGTACTGATTGTGAAACAGGTTTGAGGTGGTGTTTTCATCAATGACAACACAACGCTTATGAGCTGTGTCTCGGAGAATGTGCAGGTAATCATAAGCCATAAATTTGGCAATTAATGTGATGGTATTTTGAGAGATGGGATGACCCAGTATTTGTTTTCCTATTCCTTCCAAAGTCTCTTTTTAAAGTTAACTGTTTGATCCTGCTTAATGTGACTAACCAAATCTCTGCATATATTGAAGATTATTTTAGATTTACTTAGGAACATATGCAACACAACACTTGTCTGATCACAAGGAGAGTGACATTTTCTTTCCTTTATATGACCATAAAATTATTTGGGCCCTAGAATCTTTAAATTCTGAAGACTAGGACACAATACTTGAAATTTATACTTACTGGATAAGTGAAAACAGGGTAAAGTTATGTATGTGTTATGATTGAATGTTAGTGCCTAGCCATGTGTCTTTTAAAGGTCTTTACCATATTTGTAAAGTGTGCTGATATGAGGTAATGGCAAGTGCCAAAGTATAGATTTTGTTACTTTGGATTAGTACATTGAAATTTATCATCCATTAACATATTGATTTAAATTAGTTGATCTCTTTCTAGAATGCAGAGGGAATATGACATAAGACCAGTTTGATTTAGTGGAAAGGAAGGTTCCAAAACATATCATGATGGAGAAGAGGTAAAGCTTAATAGAATCTCATAACTGAAGAACCTAGAAAATTAGCAGCTTATAGGAAATAAGTAAAGTAAATACAGATAGGGGCTCAAGATACAGTGATGAAAAATATTCTATTATATAATTTGACACAGTATTCTCACAGTATTATGTGTCCACCAAAGTGTAAATATAGGAAACTAACAAACTATATGTATACAGGTAGAACTAGGCAGAATGATGTTGGATAATCACTGAAGAATGAAAAAGATGAGTTGAAGCTAAAGATCAGATTTGCCAGTAGGAAAATAATACTATAGAAAATTTTCTTTCATTGTTTGACTAATCAATGCATTTTATGATTGGCTTTAAAAATTTTTTTTTCAACGTTTATTTATTTTTGGGACAGAGAGAGACACAGCATGAACGGGGGAGGGGCAGAGAGAGAGAGACACACAGAATCGGAAACAGGCTCCAGGCTCTGAGCCATCAGCCCAGAGCCTGACGCGGGGCTCGAACTCACGGACCGCGAGATCGTGACCTGGCTGAAGTCGGACGCTTAACCGACTGCGCCACCCAGGCGCCCCTTTTTTTTTTTTAATTTTTTTTTTCAACGTTTATTTATTTTTGGGACAGAGAGAGACAGAGCATGAACGGGGGAGGGGCAGAGAGAGAGGGAGACACAGAATCGGAAACAGGCTCCAGGCTCTGAGCCATCAGCCCAGAGCCTGACTATGATTGGCTTTTAAAGATTGCTACAGAATCATTGTAGTATGCTTCCAACCATATCTTTCCACTAAAGATAACTATTTTAGCAGAGACTGCTGGTTCATGCCAATCTAAACTTGGTTTGCATATGGATGGAGTGGGAATTCAGCAGAGCCACCTGGAGACCTTGTTAAAGCGTATGTTGATGGGCCCCACAATCAGGGTTTCTGAATTAGTAGATCTTAGGATGGGGCCCAAAAAATTAAACTTTAACAAATTTCCAGGTGCTGCTGCTGTTCTGGTAAACCACAGATGCAAATTTTCCAAACTCGGTGCAAATTATTAGTATGACAACTAGTGTAGATAATATTATAGTTGATATAAGTTGAGAAACATTGGCTTATTTCTTTTAGCTGTTAGTCTTGATATTTTATTCTTGAGAATTGAGTTTCCAAATTAAATATTTGTATGTTATATACCAATTACTGTCTATTTACTTTGTTATGTGCATTTAAGGAAAAGCTGAATAATATGAGTTTTGAACAGGACTAGTTCAAATACATATCTATTATGGACTACATGAAATTCTAATAGGATGAGTTGACTTTTAGAAGCTTCTGATGATCACAATGGAATAAAAAAGTCAGAATCAATCCATGGTTCCTATTGTTCTTTGAGACATTTTCTGGATCAGTGACCGCATAGAGGGCATTACTTTTAAAATGGGAAAGCTGCCATCGACAAGATGGATCACAATAGCTCCACAGGAGAAAGTATCATTGGCCATGTCAATGATCCATACAATAAAATTCTGTGGCTTATTGTGTCAGTGAACTAAAGTGAGTGATTATTCATATATCTAAGGCCTTTGAAATTGTATTATTCTTCTTTTTCTTTTAAATCGAGGAGGAAGAGAAATTAATCATCAAAACAGTATATTGAAACTGTCAACTGCTCTAGAAACAAGTTTAATAATCATTTAAATTTCTAATGTATTTAAAGGAGAAGAATATAGCCTGTTTTATTATTTAAAAGATGATAGTTATGAGCAAAATATGTTGTGAACATTCTTAAGCTTATGAGCTTAATGTCATGTGGAGAAACTACAACATATTCTTACCTAATATCCCCTGGGGCCATTGTCAAAAACACAGACACCAGGTTAGCTGGACCACTTGTCTAATCTTCCTGATATTGTACAGCTATTCAAGAAATGTTTTATGAGTTGTGCAACTATTCAAACTAACCTTCATTTGTAATTATATAACTTTAAATAATTTTAAAAGTATATTCACATGCATGATCCCTTGTAACATGTGAGGTAGGCAGAGCAATCCCATGACTAAACCAAATCTCACCTTCTGAAATAATCTATTCTGAAATAATAATTAGAAGTTCCTAATCTAAATGCTGTAAATCTGACCACCATGACTCAATGCAAAAATAAAGTATTTTGAGCAGTTTTATCATTTTGTCTTCCATCTCTCCTAGCAATTAGATATTATCATGGCAGTGAAGGGCCATGAAAAGCAGCCTCAGGCCTTCCTACTTCATGTTATAGATTTCTCCAGAACCACCTTATGTTCCTCTGATAGTAGTTTTCAACATAGTCCATGTTGCTCATAAAAAGTCAAGACTGTAAGCCACAATACCTAACATCTTTTTCTGACCCTTGCGCCTGGTTCCTCCCTGTTATTCATTTGAACATGCATTTTCTCATCCAGGTTGGAAAGACCTATATTGGAGAATATAGTTGTAAATGATAATCACATCAACAGTGGATTAATGGAAACTGTAAAAAATTTACCCCAGCACCTATGTGCCAGATATCATGAAGTTTGCCAGTGATAAAACAATGAAAAGATGCATTGCCTGGCTTCAAGGAACATATTGCCTGGCATTGGGAAAGGCATAAAAAGCAAATATTACATATGGGATTATGACTACAATGGAAATATATAGTAAAAACAATTGAAGATTAAGAGGATGAGAATACATATTAGGTTTTCATGGGCTAGATGAGACCAGGAATTTGAGAAAATGAAGTGCACACATTTCAGTATAAATGTAAGGCATTTCATGACTGCCCTGTGATGAGATTATATCATAATACCCATGATATAAACAGCTTTATCAGAGTTTTGTATTTATTAAATGTGCCTTATATTTATTTCCTAAGTGTATTTTAAATATCTCCTCAAAATCCAGAGTTTCATCCATAAAACTGCTTTAAAAAATCTAAAGTGAAATACAAACATAAGAAATGATTATCTATATCTATATCTATAACCATAATCACCTAAACTATTCTACACAGTACGTTGATTTTTCTCCCAAATAGTAACTTTTTTCTGATACAACTAAAATATGTTTATGTACTTAATATGGGACCAACATTGCCCTAAGTTACTTATCTTACGGCATACCCTTTTACAGATAAGGAAACTGAGTTCAGGGATCTTAAGGGACTTTCCCAGAGTCATACTACTAAATAGTTTTAGAGTTTGTTTAATATCAAAAAGCAAAGATTGCTATAGCTTTATAGATTAGGAGAGTTAAGACTTCCAGCTTTGTTCTTTTTAAAGGTTATTTTTGGCTATTGAAGGTCATTTGCATTTTCTTATAAATTAAAGTGTCAAGGTCTTTTGCATTTCCCTATAAATTTTGAGAATACCTTGCCAATTTGTCAACAAAAGTCACCTGGGATCGTGATTTCTATAATATTTGAATCTATAGATGAATTTGGGAATAATTTATATGCTAACAATATTGGGTCTTCTAATCAATAAACACAGTAGATAATTTGTGTATTTATTTTCTTAATTTTTCTAAGCAATATTTCGTTATTTTCAGTGCAGATGATATGCATATCTTTTGTTAAATATATACCTATTTTTTATTTTTGATAATTTTTTATTAATTTGATAGATTAAAAAAATTAGAATTTCTTTTTACTGTTAGCTGCCAATATTTAAATATACAGTCTTGTATATTAATTTGTCTAATTTTATTAGTTCTCTGTATATTTCTTTTTTTAAGTTTTTTTTTTTTGAAAGAGAGAAAGTGAGTGTGTGAGCAGGAGAGGGGTAGAGAAAAGGAGACAGAATCCCAAGCAGGCTCTAAGCTGTTAGCACAGAGCCTGACACCAGGCTCAAACTCACTGTGAGATCATGACCTGAGTTAAAAGCTAAAATCTAGAGTTGTATTCTTAACTGACTCAGTCACCCAGGCACCCCTAGTTCTTAGTATATTTCTTAAGTGTAGCCAGTAAAACATTATTTCTTCTGTAAATAGAATATTTTACATATTCCATTTGATCTTTATGCCTTTATGCCTTTTTCTGCTTACCTAGCCTTATTGAAATGATTAGTCTCTTGGATATCATATTGAATAGAAGTGGTGAGAGTAAACACCCTTGATTTGTTCTCAAATGTTGGAGGAAAGTTTTTAATATTAAACCTTTAAGTATGATGCATGTAGCCTTTTTTTTTTTATAAATGCCATTTAAGAGATTGAGGATATTTACTTGTATCCCTGGTTTGCTGAGAGACTTTGTCATAAATAAGTATTAATATTTTGTCAATTTAATTTTCTACATCTGAATAAATCATATAAATGTTCTCTTTGCTTTGTTATTATGGTGAGTGACATTGATTGCTATCCTAATGACAAATCAATTTTGAGATCTTAGGGTAAGCCTACTTGGTCAAATATATTATTATTATTTTTTAACATATTGCTGGATTTAATTTGCAAATATGTTATTAAGGGAGTTTTCACTATTGCTCATAGTGGATATTAGTTTTCAATGTTCTTTTCTTTCTTGGAAAACTCTTTGTCATTATACTTGCTCAATTTAAAATAGAGACTATAGAGAACAAACTGAGTCGTGATGGAGGGAAGTTGGTGGGGGATGGGCTAGAGGGGTGAAGGATATTATTAAAAAGGGCACTTGTGATATGCACAAGGTATTATATGTAAGTAATGAATCACTAAATTCTACACCTGAAACCAATTTTACCATGTGTTAACTAACTAGATTCAAATAAAATTTGAAATAAAAAAAGAAAAGTAAAAGAAAAAAGTTAGAGAGTGCTTTCCCAGTATTGTATTAAAAAAAGATAATGTAATATTGGCTTTAATTCTTCATTAAATATAAAATATAATTTACTGATGAAACCACTCAGTCCTGGAGCTTTCTCTCTCATGAGGGTTTTGACAACAAATCAACATTTTTTTTTTTATAGAGCTGTTCAAATTTTCTGTTTACCTCTTGTCAGTTTTGGTAACTTGTATGTTAAAAAGTTTCTATTCCTTCAAAGCTCTTTTTTTTTGATTAAATAACTGAGCACTCATCAGTAACAGCCTTGCCAAGTCGACACACGAAACTAATCATCCTATTTACCATGTGTCAAGAAGTATTTCAGATCTTGTAGATAGAGCAGTGAACAAAATGGACAAAAAAAAAAAAAAAAAAATCCATGACCCCATGTAGCTTATATTATACCAAAGGAAGAAAGATAATAAACAAGTAAAATATGCCCTGTTGTTGGTAATAAGTGCTGTAGTTAATTAAATTACATTAAATAGAGATAGGGAGCAATTTCAAATAGGATAGTTTGGGTGTGCAATATTTAAATCATGATAAAGAAAATGAAAGATCTATAAGAATATCAGATAGAAAAGTATTTTAGGCAGAGAGAATAATGAGGGCCAAATCTATGGGTCAGAATCCTGCCTGTGTGTTAAAAAAAAATGGCAAAAATGCCAATGTAGTTGGAGGAAGCAAAATGAGAATATTAAGAGACACCATCAGAAAGCTACCTGTATGTTGAGGGTTGAAGGTCATGTAGGAATATCCTTTCATTCTTGCTAATTGGGGAATCAATAGTGTTCTAAACAAAGGAGTTTCACCTCTGTTCTAAGTTGATTCCACTGCCAACTATATGGAAAACATATTGTGAAAAGTGAGGTAAGTTGTTTGTGTGGGGAAGATCATAGGAATTTTAAATTGCTATTACAATAATTCAAGCAAAAGTGGTGATGACTTGGACCAGAGTAGTAACAGTAGAGGTGATGCTATGTGATTAGTTTTTAGAGTGTACATCTTTGACTCCTGGCATAGTACATTGTGTTGGTCACTAGGACAGAACAAAATTTCCTATATCCTGACCAGTAGCCCATATCTGCTATAGCTATCTTGTCTAACACAAAGAAGCCATCAAGTTATTAAGTTCAGTAATATCATTAACAAAAATCAATTATAAGCATACCACATATCTGAAAATAGCAGACTCTGAATATATCTAATTAGCATTTGTCCCATTGTGCTTGGCTCAGAAAGATCAAACAAATTGTCCATGGCTAAAAAAAAATTTACACAAAAGCAAATAGAATAGTATAAAGAAACCACATGTATTTACCAATAATTTCAACTATTATGACTTTATTATTATTATCTGCATAATTATCCTGTTTCACTCCAACCACACTCACTACCTAACACACTGCCTATGCAATATGCACATGGAATTATTTTTTTCTCTTAATATGAATCTTTTTCATATTTCCTCATGAGTAGATTTGGGCTATGTATGTACTTTAACAGGAATATCACAGAAGTGATATGGTGTCTTATTATATATAGGCTGCACATAATTTAGCTGTGTCCCATTATAGGTGATGTTGGTTTCAATTACTTGATGAAATGTTGCCTCACTGGTTTTCCCACCACATTTCCCTTTATATTTAACAAACATTTTGTGGACAGATACTTTAAGAACATGTGAACATTTTACTAGAATCAATTACTATTATGGTTGCCAGATTGTGATTTTCCAATTTCTTTGTTGGCATTACACCCTCAGGAACAGCTTTCTCTTTTCTTGCTTATTTATTCACTTATTCCATATTATTATAAATTTATGGATTACTATTTTATTCACTAAGCTACAATCTGTTGCTATTATTATTTGCTTTGATATCCAAATATCTAGTACTTTCCTTGCTTCAGTCCTTGAATCATCCATTTCTTTAAGGAGTCCTGGTTCTTTTTAATGAAGAATGATATTCTGAAAGCAAAATAAGGAATTGGAAATGTATATATACACCTAAAATCAGCATTTATATTTTTACTTGTTTTTATATCTATCATTATATATTGGAAACTCTGAATTCACACTGATATTCATAATTCCAAGTTAACAAATTATCCATTTTTAGTTTCTCCATTTTGCATATTTGTAAGTACCTTCTTCTGTAGTGAGAAAAATGTCTTCAGTATACTTAATATTGACTCAGCTGCCTATTTGTAATCAATCCCTATAACCCAGTGGATCACTGCTGTAGGCTGTCTGTCCTGTCTGGATTCCACTGAGCTATTTCCACTCCCCAGTGGTGCAACCACTTGTCTAATCATTGCTGTGCTACTAGGCTACTATCTTCTTGAAATTCTAGTTCCAACCCTGCCACACTTTCCCCTGTTAAGGGTTTTGGTCTGAATTTTCAAGGAAGAAAGAAAAAAATGAACAAAACTTTGTTTCTGTTCTCCAACTTTATTCTTTGGACTCTTTTTAAAATTTTTTAAAAATGTTTATTTATTGCTGAGAGAGAGAGAGAGAGAGTACAAGCGTGGTAGGGGCAGAAAGAGAGAGACACACACAAAATCTGAAGCAGGCTCTGGGCTCCCAGCAGTCAGCTCAGAACCTGACACTGGACATGAACCCACAAACACGAGATCCTAACCTAAGCTGAAGTCAGAGGCTTAACCGACTGAGCCATCCAGGCGCTCCTAGACTCTTTCTTGAAAGTATGTCATACTATGCTAGAGTGTCCCCTAAAAATACTATAATGTTATAACCATTTCACTAAACCATTTAATCAAGGATTTCTGCTCTCATTTCTTGTCAATAGGTTCAAAAAATAGCATGGAGGAAGAAATTGCACAGCTATCTATACATAAAAAAAAAGAATGCTATTACATGCATTTCCCACAAGAAAGAGCAGTTGCCTGGAATGCACACTAGTTAATAATCCATTTAACAATCCATAGACTGTCAGGGGTCCAAGTCATTTGCAAATGTGTTTCTGTGGCATATACTACAATCCCACAGATGTCTATTTAAACTAAAATTACAAGAAAATCCTAAAGTCTTGCTAGCTATTCTATGTGATCCTAAGTAGTTATCATACTATTTAACAAATTTTTATTGATCAAATGAGTGTAGCTACAACGCTAAAAGAAAGAATATTTACATAATAATATAAATTGACTTATTACTATATGTGTAAAATCAGAAACCTTGTTCATAATAGTGCTTTGTATTTATATTGGGCTTAGATATGTTTTTAAAACTGCATCATTTTGTGGCTTCTGGTATTCTTTTGATCGTGCTCATCTATTCTTCCAATGATCACTTAAAAATAATTTTATCATAGTATCTTTAGGGCTAGGCTACAGAACATTGGCAATTTTTTTTCTCAGATATTAGTCTCAAAGTTTATTTATGTCAGATATTTGTGTGGCATTTTTTGTTTGTTTTCATAGTTGAAAAAGAAAACTACATCCTTTCCAGAATATTCTATGTAAAGTCCCATAAGAGTCAAAGAACAGTTCACCTGAATAGACTCTACTTATGCATTACCCTTTCCTGTCTCTCATGCATTCCATACGATACAACCTCACTCCACACATTCTCTGAAGTTGCTTTCACTAAAGTTGCAGACTAACAGTCTGATTACACACCTATTGGACTCAGCTTGTTTTCATGTTGCTCAAATAGTCTTAGGTGTACAAACCTACCAGCCTGAATTTTCTCCCTTGTGTTGTTCTTTATCGCACTCTCCTATGGTTATTCATCTCTGACGCTTCTTCTATGTTTTCTTTATAATTACTTAGTGTTGTATTTCCAAAGGCATCTATTTTACCCTCCATGTTTCTCATGAATACCTTCACCTACTTACAGGGCATCTGATATCATGTATATGTTGGAACTTCTGTATTGAGGATTACACAATTATATCCAATGTCTTACTGAATATATTTAATGGAATGTCAGTTTCTTGAGGACTAGAACTGTGTTTAATTTTTCTTTTGTTTTTAGTGCAAATCAGCATGCACACATAGTAAATGTTTATTTATTAACAACATCTATCATAAACAATTAAAGTTGTCTTTTCCAAGAACCTAGTCAATTTCCAGTATTACTTACTTTCCTAAGTCAGAAAGACCAGGTACAAAAGCATAATTGTTGCTATGATATAATAATTGACTTCCCCATTCCATTAGTGTCCACAACCCATGGACAGATCCATCATTGCCTATCTTCATTGCTATAGTTTTACAGCCCCTTGTCTTCTCCTGACCCATTGCAATCATCTGTTATCTGTTCTCTCTCCCTCCATTCCTGACTTACTCTAAAAGAGCTCCCGAACTGCTGCCTTAGTTTGTGTTCTAAAAAGAAAATCTAACCATCTTCTTGCCCTACTTAAAATCTTTCAATAACTTCCTTTTGCGAAAAGCACAAGTCTAAACTTCTTATCCTTATAAAATCAAGACCATATATAATTTGACGTCTCTACCTTTCTGGTCTCTTCTCTCTGGGCTCTTTTGCCTTTCTATCTTGACCCACCATGCTAGTTGCATTTCTGCAGTTATGATAGACATTCCCGTACTTCTACTCATGCTGTTTCCTCTTCCAAGAATGTTTTCTCTCTTGTCTATTGAGAAATGCCTCTTCATCTTCCAAGCTTTATCTCAGGTGTTTCTTCCTGATGAATCCTTTCCTGGCCTTGCTCTCTGCTTCCTCAGTAAGATTGAGTAAATGCCTCCTTCTTGAGCACCTCCTATATATGTTCTACAGTAGTCTATCATAGAACCTAAAGGCTTTTTTCCACTTATTTTCATGGTTCTATACCCCAGTAACAAATTGTGCCTTCCTTGAGGTTAAATATAAACTCTTTTATTTTTATTTTTTACTTTAGTTCTATCCCAGTTTCATGCACTGGTGCTAGTTGGTGCTAGGTGAATATATGTTGAAAGAATAAAAAATTAATGAGAAAAAAAAGAAGAAAAGAAGAGAGAGAGAATGAGTGGTTGGACTCTATAGCTCACATTTAACACTATATTTTAATAAGAGATCCAATACAGAGAAGACATATGATATGTCATAAAAAGTAATTGGTGTATATTGGTTTAACACATCTCAAGATAAGCTAGTTTCCTGATATAGGATATAGACTTCCCAAGATCTGATTCTTGTCCAGTAGCAACTGAATTGTCTGGCAACAGTGATACCAGGACAGTACATCTTTGTACAGGATGTACAGATCTTAGTGTTGAAAGAGGTAGACTAGGCAGTCATACCACATAAATTTTCATTATAGCTCCATTGATTACCTGTTTAGTAAACTTAGTCCAGATGATAAATTACCCCATATGTTAAATGCAGATAAAATGAATATCCTAAAGGTAATTTCAAAAATTTAATTAGACTCTGCAAAGAGCTATAATATCAATGGAAATTTAATATAAATTCAAAGGTATCTGGGTACAGTTATTAAAATAATATGTTTAAATTAATCAATTTCCATATCCATTTTTAAAAATTAAAACTACCTTTATTTAAGCAGCTCATTGCTATGTAGTAAAAAGGTAGTAATTTACTATATTTATTCACTGATATGAAAATATCAATCATCCATATCTTCTCTGTCCAGAAAAAGACAGCATGGATTATGGTTTATTTTTTAACATTGATTCCAAGGTAGTTAGTTAAAAAAAAAAAAAAAAAAAAAAAAATATATATATATATATATATATATATATATATATATATATACTAACTACTTTGGAAAGTATACATACCTTGGAAAGTATATAAATTAAAAAAAAAAATATATATATATATATACTTTAAAACATTTTTTAATGTTTATTTTTTGAGAGACAGAGCATGAGCTGGAGGGGACAGAGAGAGAGGGGGAGTCACAGATTCCAAAGCAGGCTCCAGGCTCTGAGTTGTCAGCACAGAGCCTGATGCAGGGCTTGAACCCATGAACCACAAGATCATGACCTGAGCTGAAGTCAGATGCTTAACCAACTGAGACACCGAGACGCCCCATATATATATATATATATATATGTATGTGTGTGTGTATAATTTTTAAGTTTAAAAAAATGTTATGTAAATCCAAGTTGGTTTATATGTGTGTGAGGTTTTTTTTTAGGTTTTTATGTAAATCCAAGTTATTTAACATATAGTGTAATAATGGTTTCAGGAGTAGAATTTAGTAATTCATCACTTACATACAACACCCATTGTGCATCCCAAGTGCCCTCCCTAATGCCCATCAACCATTTAGCCCATCCGCCCACACAATATCCCTCCAGCAACTCACAGTTTGGTCTCTGTATTTAAGAGTCTCTTATGGTTTTCCTCCTTCACTGTTTGTATCTTATTTTCCCCTCCCTTCCCCTATTGTAATCCGTTTTGATTTTTAAATTCCACATATGAGTGAAAGCATATATTTGTCTTTCTCTGAATGACTTACTTCACTTACCGTAATACACTCTGTTCCATCTATGTTGTTGCAAATAGCAAGATTTTATTATTTTTTACTGCCAAGTAATACTCCATTGTATATATACACCACATCTTCTTTACCCATTCATCCGTTGGACATTTGGGCTCTTTCCGTAATTTGGCTATTGTCAATAGTGTTGTTACAAACATCAAGGTGCATGTGTCCCTTAAAATCAGCACTTCTGTATCCTTTGGATAAATACCTAGTAGTGCACTTCCTGGGTCGTAGGGTAGTTCTATTTTTAATTTTTTTTAGGAATCTCCATACGCTTTCCAGAGTCACTGCACTAGTTTGTATTCCCATCAGTAGTGCAAAAGGGCTCCCCTTTCTCTGTATCCTTGTCAACATCTGTTGTTTCCTGAGTTTTTAATTTTAGGCATTCTGACAGTTATGAGGTGGTATCTCATTGTGGTTTTGATTTGTGTTTCCCTGATAATGAGTGATGTTGAACATCTTCTCATGTGTGTTATCAATCTGCATATCTTCTATGGAAAACTGTCTATTCATGTCTTTTGCCCATTTCTTTACTGGATTATTTATTTTTCGGGTGTTGAGTTTGGCAAGTTCTTTATACATTTTGGACACTAACCCTTTATCAGACATATCATTTGCAAATATCTTCTCCCATTCCATCAGTTGAATTTTAGTTTTGTTGATCGTTTCCTTCACTGTGCAGAAGATTTTTATCTTGATGAGGTCCCAATAGTTCATTTTTGCTTTTGTTTCCCTTGCCTAAGGAGACATGTCAAGTAAAAAGTTGCTGTGACTGATGTCAAACAAGTTGTTGACTGTTTTCTCCCCTAGGATTTTGATGGCTTCCTGTCTTATATTTAGGCCTTTCATCCATTTTGAATTTATATTTGTGTATAGTCTAAGAAAGTGGTCTAGTTTCTTTCTCTACATGTCACTATACAATTTTGCCAGTACTATTTGCTGAAGAAACTGTCTTTTTTCCATTAGATATTCTTTCCTGCTTTGTCAAAGATTACTTGGTCTTACATTTGTGGGTCCATTTCTGGGTTCTCTATTCTGTTCCACTGATTTATCTGTCTGTTTTTGTGCCAGTAGCATACTGTCTTGATGATTATAACTTTGTAATACAGCTTGAAGTCGGGAATTGTTATGCCTCCAGCTTTGGTTTTCTTTTTAAACATTACTTTGGCTACTTGGGTTTTGTTTTGGTTCCATACCAATTGTAGGATTGTTTGCTCTACCTCTGTGAAGAATGCTCGTGGTTTTTTGACAGGGATTGCATTGAATATGCAGATTGCTTTTAGTAGTATCAACAGTTTAACAATATTTGTTTTTCTAATCCATGAGCATGGAATGTTTTTCTGATTTCTTTGTGTCTTTTTCAATTTCTTTCATAAGCTTTGTATAGTTTTCAGAGTATAGATCTTTTACCTCTTTGGCTAGGTTTATTCATAGGTATTTTGTGAGTTTTGGTGCAATTGTAAATGGGGTTGATTCCTTGATTTCTCTTTCTGTTGCTTCATTATTCGTGTATTTTGGGTGTTGAGTTTGGTAAGTTCTTTATAGGTGTTGAATACTAACACTTTATCTGATATGTCATTTGCAAATATCTTCTCCCATTCTGTCAGTTGCCTTTAAGTTTTGCTGATTGTTTCCTTCACTGTGCAGAAGCTTTTTATTTTGATGAGGTCCCAATAGTTCATTTTTGCTTTTGTTCCCCTTGCTCTGGAGACATGTTGAGTAAGTTACTGAGGCCAAGATCAAAGAGGTTTTTGCCTGCTTGCTCCTCGAAGATTTTTATGGCTTCCTGTCTTACATTGAGGTCATTCAACCATTTTGAGTTTATTTTTGTGTCTGGTGTAAGAAAGTGGTTCAGGTTCATTCTTCTGCATGTAACTGTCCAGTTTTCCCAGCACCACTTGAGGAGACTGTCTTTATTCCATCGGATATTCTTTCCTGCTTTGGCAAAGATTAGTTGGCCATATGTTTGTGGGTCCATTTCTGGGTTCTCTATTCTGTTCCATTGATCTTAGTGTCTGTTCTTGTGCCAGTACCATACTGTCTTGATGATTACAGCTTTCTAGTATAACTTGAAGTCTGGGATTGTGATGTCTCCTGCTTTGGTTATCTTTTTCAAGATTGATTTGGCTATTTTTGGTTTCTGGTTCCTTACAAATTTTAGGATTATTTGTTCTAAGTCTGTGAAGAATGTTGGTGGTATTTTGATAGTGATTGCACTGAATATGTAGATTGCTTCGGGTAGTATCAACATTTTAACAATATTTGTACTTCCTATCCAGGAGCAGAAATGCAACTGATTTCTGTACATTGATTTTATATCCTGCAAATTTGCATAATTCATGTATCATCTCTGACAGTTTTTTGGTGGAGGCTTTTGGGTTTTCCACACAGACTATCATGTATCTGCAAAGAGTGAAAGTTTGATTTCCTCCTTGCCAATTTGGATGCCTTATATTTCATTTTGTTGTTTGATTGGAAAGGCTAGGGCTTCCAACACTAAGTTGAATGACAATGGTGAAAGTCGACATTCCTGTCATGTTCCTGACCTTAGGTGGAAAGCTTTCAGTTTTTCCCAGTTGAAGATGATATTAGCTATGGGTCTTTCATATATGGCCTTTATGATCTTGAGGTATGATCCTTCTATCCCTAATTTTTTGAGGGTTTTTTTTAAGAAAGGATGTGATATTTTTGTCAAATGTTTTTTTCTGCATCTATTGAGAGAATCATGTGTTTCTTATCCTTTCTTTTAGTGGTATGTATCACATTGATTGATTTGACGATATTAAACCAGACCTCCATCCCAGAAATAAATCCCACTTGATTGTGGTGAATAATTTTTTTAATGCATTGTTGGATCCGGTTGGCTAATATCTTGTTGAAAATTTTTGCATCCGTGTTCATCAGGGAAATCAGTCTGTAGTTCTCTTTTTTTAGCGTGGTCTCTGTCTGGTTTTGGAATCAAGGGAATGCTGGCCTCATAGAATGAGTTTGGGAGTTTCCCTTCCATTTCTATTTTTTGCAACAGCTTCAAAAGACTACGTGTTAACTCTTCTTTAAATGGTAGAATTCTCCTGGAAAACCATCCGGCTTTGGACTTTTGTTTTTTGGGAGATTTTTGATTACTGAATCAATTTCTTTACTGGTTATGGGTGTGTTCAAATTTTCTATGTCTTCCTTTTTCAGTTTTGGCAGTTCATATATTTCTAGCCATTTGTCAATTTCTTCCAGAATGCTCAATTTATTGGCATATTATTTCATATTTTCTCTTATTATTGTTTGTATTTCTGTGGTTGGTTGTGATCTCTCCTCTTTCATTCTTGATTTTATTTATTTGGGTCCTTTCCTTTTTCTTTTTGATCAATCTGGCCAGGGGGTTAGCAGTTTTGTTAATTCTTTCAAAGAACAAACTCCTGGTTTCATTGATATGTTTTACTGTTTGGTTTTGTTGTGTTTTTATTTCAATATTATTGATTTCTGCTCTAATCTTTTAATTCCCCCGTTCTGCTGATTTTTGGCTTTATTTTCCATTCTTTTTCCAGCTCCTTTAGGTGTAAATTTTGGTTTTGTATCTGAAACCTTTCTTACCTCTTTAGGAAGGGCAAGTTTCCTATAAACTACCCTCTTATGGACCACTTTTGCTGTATCCCAGAGGTATTGGATTCTTGAATGTTCATTTTCATTGACTTCCATCTAATTTTTAATATCCTCTTTAATTTTTTGGTTAACCCATTCATTCTTCAGTAAGATAGTTTTTAATCTCCAAGTATTCATGGCATTTCCAATTTTTTTTCTTGTGGTTGATTTCAAGTTTCATAACGTTGTATTCTGAAAATATCCATGGTATGATCTCGCTCTTTTTGTACTTGCTGAGGGCTCATTTGTGACACAGTATGTGATCTATCTTCCATTTGTACTTGAGAAGAATGTGTATTCTGCTGCTTTAGGATGAAATGTTCTGGATATATCTATTAAGTCCATCTGGTCCAGTGTATCATTCAAAGCCATCTCTTTCTTTTTGATTATCTGCTTAGATGATCTACCCATTGCTGTAAGTAGGGTGTTGAAGTCCCCTATTATTATGGTATTATTATCAATGAGTTTCATGATGTTTGTTATTAATTGATCTATATATTTTGTATACCAAGTTGGGGGGATAAATATTTACAATTGTTAGATCTTCTTGGTGGGTAGATTGCTTAATTAGGATATAATGACCTCTTCATCTCTTGTTACAGTATTTGTTTTAAAATCTAGTTTGTCTGATATAAGTATGGCTACTTGGGCTTTCTTTTGATGTCTAATAGCATGATTGTTAGTTCTCCATTCCCTTACTTGCTAACTTCAGATGTGTTTAGGTCTAAAATAAGTCTCTTGTAGACAGCATATAGATGGGTCTTGTTTTCTTATTTATTCTGAATCTGTATGTCTTTTGATTGGAGCATTTAGTCCATTTATATTTAGAGCGGTTAATAAAAGATGTGAATTTAGTGACACTCTATTGCCTGTAGATTTGGTTTTTCTGGTGATGTTCGCTGGTCCTTCCCAGTCTTAGTTGCTTTTGGTCTGTTTTGTTTTATCTTGTCTTTTCTACACTCAAAGAGTCTCCCTTAAACTTTCTTATAGGGCTAATTTAATGCTCATGAACTCCTTTAGTGTTTGTTTGTTTGCCTGTTTGTTTGTTTGTTTGTTTGTTTGTTTTGTCTGGGCAATGCTTTGTTTCTCCTATTTTGAATGACAGCCTTGCTGGGTAAAGAATTCTTGGCTGAATATTTTTTCCTATATCCTGTTAGTCCTGTATGGACTGCCATGTTTCTGTGGACAGATTTTCTGTGAATATGATCTGTCTTCCCTTGTAGGTTATGGACTTTTTTTCCCCTGCTGCTTTCATAATTGTTTTCCTTTTCTGCATATATTTTTTTTTCATTTTGATTATGATATGCCTTCGTGATGGTTGTTTTTTGTTGAATCTAATGAGAGTTCTTTGTGCTTCTTGGATTTTGATGTCTGTGTCATTCCCCAGATTGGGAAAATTTTCTGGTATAATTTTCTCACAGAAGCCTTCTGCCCCTACCTCCCTACCAGAGCACCACCAGACACTGGACTCCGAATCTTCAGACTCTGTGCTCCACTGTTTATAGAATCCTGGTGGTATGGAAACCCTCTCCTTTCTCCCTGTCAACGGTTTGGGGGAACAGATTTCTTTTTAATTCCCTGCAAGTGTTTTCACTCTTTCTCTCCCTTTCTCTCCAGCTACTTTCAGGGGGAGTGATCTTCTTGCACAATCTCTATGTGCTACATTCTCCCCCTTTCTCTTTCTCTCTCTGTCCCCTCTCTGAAAAAATGGCTCTCTAACCTTTGTGGCTTTTCTCTCCCCCAATTCACTTCTTTGCATTGTGTACCTGCCAAGGTCTGTGACCATTGTTATACAGATTGTAGTGTTAATCCTCAGATCAATTTCTTAGGTGTTCAAAATAGTTTGGTGCTGGTCTAGCTGTGTTTCAGGGAAAAGACAAGCTCAGCGTCCTCATACTGCTCTGCCATCTTAACCCCTCTAAAATATATTTGAAGAACAAATATTTTAATAAAATTATAAGAATAATAATGCTTTCATTAGCTTTAAATTATTTCAGCATCTACAAAGAAGTTAATTCTTCAAAGAAAGAGATATTTGCTAGGAAATGTTTCATAAATTTATGATAAAATTAAGCTTTGTGGGTGAGTGGTTGGGTTAAATGGGTGGTGGGTATTAAGGAGGGCACTTGTTGTAATGAGATTCGGTGTTATATGTTAGTGATGAATCACTAAATTCCAGTCCTGAAATTAATATTGCGCTATATATTAAGTGGATTTAAATAAAAACTTGAAACAAAAAGAAATAAAAATAAATAAAATTAAATTAAGCTTTGAAATTGAGTATACTTCCCCTGTCTTTAGTATAAATGAAAGCTGTTAACTGTGATTTGAACTTCAGAACACTAACTTCATTAGTAATGCAATTCTTTATAATAGCAAGAATTCCAAGATTTATAGAATTTCTACTAATGATTATTGTTCCATCCCTAATTGCACTTTAGAGAAAGCTATAGAAGTTCCATTCCAGTATTGCCTGTCCAGTGCCACTTATTAGCAGGACTGGAGGTGTCTCACAATTTTGTGAGAAGCCAGAGTCATTGTTTTTACCACACCATCCTTATTGCATGTGCAATGAAGTGTTTTTTCTTTTCTGGATTAATTTTGGAGAATAAACCTCTTTTGTTCATGGGGCTATATCATCTATGCCATATTCATTTGAGTTGTTATTAGATCCTACTTGTAAATGGTCAGATAATGGATCCTTTAAACTGGGTATAATATTCTTTATAGAGAGTTCTCAATTGTCCTATTACTATAATGGCTAGCCTTAGAGACTCCATTGACAAAATAAAATCACAGAAATTAGACTTAAGACTTAGAAATAAATATTCACATCTAATGTAAATTTCCATTAAATTCTAGCCTCGTGTACTTGTTAACTTACCTTTCCCCATAAGATTTGCAGGGAGCTCTCAGGCTTAATCTCTAGGTTCAAAGTGTATAGGTTGTTCATGTATGCTGAAAGCCAAGAAATAAATTTAACAAAAGGACCTGAGAAATGGCAATGAGATTTGCTTTGCTCCTACCTTCCATGGATTGATAATCTGGCTCTGCCAGCTTTAGGCATTCCTAGGCAATGTTCTTGGCAGGCATATCCTTTGCAGGTGTATCTTCACTGCAGAAGAATCCATGTCTCTTGGACAGCAGCAAAATACACACAGCCCTTTTACCTCCCCTTTGAAAAGATCTTACCAAATTTAGAGATGGAAAAGACTAATGACTATTCACAAACCTCTTTCACAGGAAAAAAGGACCAAAAATTTCTCTTAAACTCTCCTACAAATGATCTACAGACAAGAAAGCTTTTGTTAAAATGCTTTATACAGATTTTACAAAGATAAAAATCTTTTGATTGCAATTTTAGTTAAAAATAGTCCTAATATAAAGAAGCAAATTTAGTTTAAAAGGCAGGCCAATCTCTTGATATTCAGGCTGTAATCTAGTTCACAGAATTAAAAAACAACTGTTTGTCTTACAAATCTCTACAAAACCAGAAATGCAACTCTAGAAACAAGTCAAAGCCCACCTAACTACCAATTTCAAATCTCATCTATTTCTCTTCACTGTTTGTGGATATTATGAAGGATTAAGATATTAAAACAATTATCCTGTACTTAAGAAAAACAAAGGTAAATTTTAAACTACAATTACCAAGAAACTTAGGAAAAAACCAAAATTATTCTTTCTCTCCTTTGAAATGATAGCTCTTATGTCTTTAAAATGTAAACATAGCCCACAATTGTTTGAAACTGAATAAATAAAAGGGACAAAGAGGTTTTTAAAAATATAAAAACTGCTGGGGTGCCTGGGTGGCTCAGTCGGTTAGGCATCTGACTTCAGCTCAGGTCACGATCTCACAGTTTGTGAGTTTGAGCCCCGTATCAGGCTCCATGCTGACAGCTCAACTCGAAGCCTACTTTGGATTCTGTGTCCCCCTCTCCCTGCTCATGCTCTGCCTCTCTCTCCTTCAAATATATATAAACACTAAAAAAAGTACACACACACACACACACACACACATACTGCTAAAATAGCTTTTATGTCCAGCTTCTAGCACCTTTCATAATAGACAGATATGTACCAAATCTCCACTTTAGAGAAAGTGTGGATACTTTCTTTGCCTTTGTGATGTTAATTTTCTAACTCCATTTTCTCTCTGACCTAAGAGCTAATCTGAAATACGTAGAATTAGAAGAATTTTAGGGAAAAGTATTTCACAAAAACAAGAAAAAAAGAGGGAGTTATTTGGAAATGGGCCTTTAATACACTTTCCACAAACAGAACAAAAACTAGAAGACTGTTTGCATCTCAACTGTGTTGTGTGTCCATATATAAATGCATGATATTTTTTCTGCCACCAGATGGTATTGCTAAGATTCATTTGTAAAAGAGCTCTGTGTAGTGATTTGAAGGCAAATGTTTATAAGAATTGGGCATTACATAACTCTAAAAGGTAGATGCTAATCAAAATATTTTTTCTTGTTCATGTGATCTTGGAAAATATTTGGTACTAAAGCTAATTTAAGGTTGTTGTTTTAAATAAAATAAAATTATCTGTAGTGTAATGCATTAAATGCAAGACTTATTTTACCTGTATTTAATGAAGGTCAAATGGGTTCTTGTCTTTGTTGTAACTTTGTAAAAAATAAAAAGAATAAGTTTGACTTTGCCTAATGCCTCATGAAGTTTTGTGTATAGTATGAAAATGATAGCTAAAAATAGTAGATTGAATGGACGTAACTAGATTAAAATTTTGAGAGGGAACTTTTGGGTGGCTTCCAAAATATTTGAGAACCTGACATTTTGGAATTTTGCTGAATTAGATGATGAGTTGAGTTTGTCAAATATCCATATCATTTCCAAATAAGATAAAATAATGAAACATTACTAAACATAAGTTTGTCAACTTTTGTCTTATTACAGTGAAACTAAAGATAAGTAAGGATCTGTTAGTAATTAGCTGTGTGCTTTATTTTTAAAATAAACACTTTTTGAGAACAACAACAACAACCAATCAGTTAAATATTCAGGTGAACTTATTTTGAAAACATATTTCTTTTTAGAATTATTTTGAAGCTTATTTATTCATTTTAAGAGAGAGCTGGGGAGGGAGAGAGAGAAAGAAAGAGAGAGAGAGAATCCCAAGCAGGCTCCACACTGTCAGCATGGAACCTGATGCAGGGCTCAAAACCACAAAACACAAGATTGTTACCTGAGCCAAAACAAAGAGTTAGACACTCAACTGACTGAGCCACCCAGGCACGCCTTGAAAACATATTTCATTTCAATTTTCCATTTTGTATATTTCCTTTTTTTATTTTATTTTTTATTTTTTAAAATTTATGCCCAAATTAGTTAGCATATAGTGAAACAATGATTTCAGATTTCTTAATGCCCCTTACCCATTTTGCCCATCCCATCTACCACAACCCTCCAGCAACCCTGTTTGTTCTCCATATTTATGAGTCTCTTCTGTTTTGTCCCCCCCCCGTTTTTATATTATTTTTCTTTCCCTTCTCTTATGTTCATCTGTTTTGTCTCTTAAAGTCCTCATATAAGTGAAGTCATATGATTTTTGTCTTTCTCTGACTGATTTATTTCACTTAGCATAATACCCTCCAGTTCCATTCCACATAGTTGCAAATGGCAAGATTTTGTTCTTTTTGATTGCCGAGGAATACTCCATTGTATATATATATACCACATCTTCTTTATCCATTCATCCATCGATGGACATTTGGGCTCTTTCCATACTTTGGCTATTGTTGATAGTGCTGCTATAAACATGAGGGTGCGTGTGTCCCTTTGAAACAGCACACTGGTATCTCGTGGATAAATGCCTAGTAGTGCAAATGCTGGGTCGTAGGATAGTTCTATTTTTACGTTTTGAGGAACCTCCATACTGTTTTCCAGAGTGGCTGCACCAGCTTGAATTCCCACCAACAATGCAAAAGATATCCTCCTACTCCGCATCCTCGCTAACATCTGTTTTTATCTGAGTTGTTAATGTTAGCCATTCTGACAGGTGTAAGGTGGTATCTAATTGTGGTTTTGATTTGTATTTCCCTGATGATGAGTGATGTGGAGCATTTTTTAATGTCTCAGTTGGCCAACTGGATGTCTTCTTTGGAGAAGTGTCTATTCATGTCTTTCACCCATTTCTTCATTGGATTATTTGTTTCTTTGGGTGTTGAGTTTGATAAGTTCTTTATAGATTGTGGATACTAACCCTTTATCTGACATGTCATTTTCAAATATCTTCTCCCATTCTGTCGGTTGCCTTTTAGTTTTTCTGATGGTTTCCTTCACTGTACAGAAGCTTTTTATTTTGATGAGGTCCCAATAGTTCATTTTTGCTTTTGTTCCCCTTGCCTCCTGAGACATGTTGAGTAAGAAGTTGCTGCGGCCAAGATCAAAGAGGTTTTTGCCTGCTTGCTCCTCCAGGATTTTGATGGTTTCCTGTCTTACATTGAGGTCTTTCATCCCTTTTGAGTTTATTTTTGTGTATGGTGTAAGAAAGTGATCCAGGTTCATTCTTCTGCATGTCGCTGTCCAGTTTTCCCAGCACCACTTGCTGAAGAGACTGTCTTTATTCCATTGGATATTCTTTCCTGCTTTGTCAAAGATTAGTTGGCCATACGTTTGTGGGTCCATTTCTGGGTTCTCTATTCTGTTCCATTGATCTGAGTTCTGTTCTTGTGCCAGTACCATACTGTCTTGATGATTATAGCTTTCTAGTATAGCTTGAAGTCTGGGATTGTGATGTCTCCTGCTTTGGTTATCTTTTTCAAGATTGCTTTGGCTATTCGGGGTCTTTTCTGGTTCCATACAAATTTTAGGATTATTTTTTTCTAGCTCTGTGAAGAATGCTGGTGTTACTTTGACAGGGATGCATTGAATATGTAGATTACTTTGGGTAGTATTGACATTTTAACAATATTTGTTCTTTCTATCCAGGAGCATGCAATCTTTTTCCATTTTTTGTGTCTTCTTCAATTTCTTTCATAAGCTTTCTATAATTTTCAGTGTGTAGATTTTTCACCTCTTTGGTTAGATTTATTCCTAGGTATTTTATGGTTTTTGGTGCAACTGTAAAAGGGATTGATTCCTTGATTTCTCTTTCTGCCACTTCATTGTTGGTGTATAGGAATGCAACTGATTTCTGTGCATTGATTTTATATCCTGCAACTTTGCTAAATTCATGAATCAATTCTAGCAGTTTTTTGGTGGAATCTTTTGGGTTTCCCTATAGAGTATCATGTTATCTGCAAAGAATGAAAGTTTGGCCTCCTCTTGGCCAATGTGGATGCTTTTATTTCTTTGTGTTGTCTGATTGCAGAGGATAAGACTTCCAATACTATGTTGCATAACAGTGGTGAGAGTGAGCATCCCTGTCTTGTTCCTGACCTTAGAAGGAAAGCTCTCATATTTTCTCCATTGAGGATGATATTAGCATTGGGTTGTTCACATATGGCTTTTATGATCTCGAGGTATGATCCTTCTATCCCTACTTTCTTGAGAGTTTTTATCAAGAAACGTTGCTGTATTTTGTCAAATGCTTTCTCTACATCTATTGAGAGGATCATATGGTTCTTGTCCTTACTTTTATTGATGTGATGAATCATGTTAATTGTTTTCCAGATATTGAACCAACCCTGCATCCCAGGTATAAACCCCACTTGGTCGTGGTGAATAATTTTTTTAATGTGTTGTTGGATCCAGTTGGCTAATACCTTGTTGAGGATTTTTGCATCCATGTACATCAGGGAAATTGGTCTATAGTTGTCCTTTTTAGTGGGGTCTCTGTCTGGTTTTGGAATCAAGGTAATTCTGGCATCATAGAAAGAGTTTGGAAGTTTTCCTTCCATTTCTATTTTTTTTGGAACAGCTTCAAGAGAATAGGTGTTAAGTCTTCCTTAAATGTTTGGTAGAAATTCCCTGGAAAGTCATCTGGCCCCAGACTCTTGTTTTTTGACAGATTTTTTATTACTAAGTTGATTTCCTTACTGGTTATGAATCTGTTCAAATTTTCTTTTCCTTCCTGTTTCAGTTTTGGTAGTGGATATGTTTTTAGGAATTTGTCCATTACTTCCAGATTGTTCATTTTATTGGCATATAATTGCTCATAATATTCTCTTATTCTTTTTATTTCTGCTGTGTTGGTTGTGACCTCTCCTCTTTCATTCTTGATTTTATTTATTTGGGTCCTTTCCTTTTTGTTCTTGATGAAACTGGTTAGTGGTTTATCAATTTTGTTAATTCTTTCAAAGAACCAGCTTCTGGTTTCATTGTTCTGTTCTACTGTTTTGTTTGTTTGTTTGTTTGGTTTTGGTTTCTATAGCATTAATTTCTGCTCTAATATTTATTATTTCCTGTCTTTTTCTGGTTTTGGGTTTTATTTGCTGTTCTTTTTCCAGCTCCTTAAGGTGTAAGTTTACGTTGTGTACCTGAGATCTTTCTTCCTTCTTTTGGAAGGCCTGGATTGCTATATACTTTCCTCTTATGACTGCCTTTGCTGTGTCCCAGAGGTTTGGGGTTGTGGTGTTATCATTTTCATTGACTTCCATATACTTTTTAATTTCCTCTTTAACTGCTTAGTTAGCCCATTCATTCTTTAGTAGGATGTTCTTCGTCTCCAACTGTTTGTTACCTTTCCAAAGTTTTTCTTGGTGTTGATTTGAGTTTCATAGCATTGTGGTCTGAAAAGATGTACAGTATGATCTCGATCTTTTTGTACTTAGGGCTTGTTTGTGTCCCAGTATATGGTCTATTCTGGAGAACATTCCATGTGCACTGGAGAAGAATGTCTATTCTCCAGCTTTAAGGTGAAATGTTCTGAATATATCTGTTAAGTTCATCTGGTCCTATGTGTCATTGAAAGCCATTGTTTCCTGGTTGACTTTTTGGTTAGATTTTCTGTCCATGGCTGTGAGTGGGGTGTTGAAGTTTCCTACTATCATGGTATTGCTATTTATGAATTTCTTTATGTTTGTGATTAATTGATTTATATATTTTTGTGGTTCCGCATTTGGCACATAAATGTTTATTATGGTTAGGTCTTCTTGGTCTATAGACCCCATGACTATGATATAATGCCCTTCTGCGTCTCTTGATACAGACTTTATTTTAAAGTCTAGATTGTCTGATATAACTATGTCTACTCTGACTTTCTTTTTTTGACCATTAGCATGATAGATGGTTCTCCATTCCCTTATTTTCAATCCGGATGTGTCTTTAGGTCTAAAATGGGTCTCTTGTAAACAGCATATAGATGGATCTTGTTTTCTTATCCATTCTGTTACCTTATGTCTTTTGATTGGAGCAATGAATCCATTGGCGTATAGAGTGAGTACTGAAAGATATGAATATATTGCCATTATGATGCTTGTAGAGTTGAATTTCTGGTGGTGTTCTCTGGTCCTTTCTAATCTTTGGGGCTTTTGGTATATATATATATATGTATATATATATATATATACACCAATAATATATATATCTAATATATATATTATTGATGTATATATATAAATATAAATATATATATTGGTATATATATGTAAATATATATATACATCAATAATATATATCATATATATATATATATGTATATGATATATATATATTAATCTTTTCTCCCCTCCGTGAGTCCCCCTTAGAATTTCTTGCAGGGCTGGTTTACTGGTCACAAAATACTTTAATTTTTGTTTATCTGGGAAACTTTTAATCTCTCCTTCTGTTTTGAATGACAGCCTTGCTAGATAGAGAATTCTTGGCTGCATATTTTTCTGAGTTAGCACATTGAATACGTCCTGCCACTCCTTTCTGGCCTGCCAAGTTTCTGTGGATAGGTCTGCTGCAAACCTGATCTGTCTTCCCTTGTAGGTTAGGGATCTTTTTTCCCTTGCTGCTTTCATGATTCTCTCCTTGCCTGAGTATTTTGTGAATTTGACTATGATCAGCATTGTTGATGGTCAGTTTTTGTTGAATCTAATGGGGGTCCTTTGTGTCTCCTGGATTTTGATGTCTGTGTATTTCCCCAGGTTAGGAAAGTTTTCTGCTATGATTCGCTCACGTAGGTCTTCTACCCTTATTTCTCTCTCTTCTTCTTCCGGGACCCTGTGATTCTGATGTCCCATTTTAATGAGTCACTGATTTCTCTAATTCTTAAATCATGTTCTTTTGCCTTAATCTCCCTCTTTTTTTCATCTTCGTTATTCTCTATAAGTTTGTCCTCTATATCACTGATTCTCTGTTCTACCTCACCCATCCTTGCCGCTGCAGCATCCATCTGTGATTGCAGCTCAGTTATAGCATTTTTAATTTCATTCTGACTAGTTTTTACTTCTTTTTTTCTCTGAAGAAAGGGATTTTAATATATTTTTGACTCCAGCTAGTATTTTTTCATCATGATTCTAAATTCTGATTCAGACATCTTGCTTGTATCTGAGTTGGTTAAAACCCTGGCTGTCGTTTCTTCGTGCTCTTTCTTTAGGGGTGAATTCCTTTGTTTTGTCTTTTGGAATGGAGAAAAGGAATTAATGAGGCAGAAAAATTGAAATTTAAAAAATTTTTAATTAAAAAATATTAAAATTAAAAATTACACACACACACACAAATCGAATTGATGATGCTAGATCCTGGTGTGTTTCGGTCTGCGTGTTGAAAGAGGTTTGACAGATTAGAGAAAGAAAAAAAGGTGGGGGGGGGGAGAAAAGAAAGGAAATCATTTGAGAATTTGAAAAAATGAATACACTGAAGTAGAGTAAAATGAGGTGATGGGGGTAAAATAGAATTTGAAAAAAATATACACAAAAGTAAAGAATATAGTAGAAATAATTAAAGAAAAATATTTTTAATAAAAATTAAAAATAAATATGATTTTTTCATTTTCTGTATTTAAGACAAAGGAAAAGAAACGAAAAAGAGAAAAATGATAAAAAAGAAAAAAAGATTGAAAATTTGAAAAAGTGAATATAGTATAGTAGACTAAAATAAAATGATGAAGTAAGATAGAAATTGAAAAACAATACATAAAAGTGAAAAATATTGTAATAAAAATTAAATAAAAATATTTTAAAAAGTAATTGAATGTAAAAATGAAGTTTTTCTCTTTCTGTATTCAAGAAAAAGAACAGCAATGAAAAAGGAAAAAAAAGTAAAACAAAGGAAAAAAAGGAAATTGTTTGAAAATTTGAAAATGTGAGTACACTGAAGTAGACTAAAATAAAGAGGAGCCAAGATGGCAGAATAGCATAGAAGTTTTTTGTGTGTCTCGCGTCCATGAAATCAACACTAAACCATCCTACACACCTAGAAAACTGATTGGAGGATTAATACAACAATCCACACAACCTGAACCACAAAATTCAGTAGGTACACGGCACAGAGAGTTGAACTTGGGAACAAGAAGCCATGAAAGGTACGGAACCGCTTTTACAGGCAGAGACAGGCAGAGACTGGGGGGTAGAAGAATACGGGGAAAACACCCCTCCCCAAAAGCAGCTGGAGAGAAAGTGGAAAATTGGAAATAGCCGCAGGGACTAAACTAAATAGGGAGAAAGGAGAAAGGAGAAAGGCAAAAGGAGAAAGGAGAGGGTTTAAATTCCATTAAGAGTGTAAACAAGGAGACTGCAAAGGCTGCAACTCCACAGCTCGATACCTGGCGGTACTCTGGTGGGAAGGGTGAATCCCCAGGAAGACAGTGTGGTTTGGGAGGTTCTTGGGCACATGGGGAAAAGCAGTTCCACTGCTGTAAGGACATTTGGTAGAGACTATTGAAGCCACCTGGTCCCAGCAGACTCCAGAAGGCGGCCACATTTGCTGGTGCTGGGGCAAGGTTGTTAAGGGTGAAGCTTGGTGCCAGATGCGTGTTGTGATTTTCCATAATCCCTGAAATGCTGCTGCTACACAGCCTGGCGAACTTTTTCTGGAGTGGGCTGACACCTGGCCACAGTCTCAGAGCACCAGCAACAACAGAGTCCAGTGGGCATTCCTGGGTGCAGCCGGTATCAGGACATTGCTCATTGAGCCATTGCTCAGTGAGACCCTCCTGCAGAGTGGCGGAATGTGTCAAAGTCACAGTCCTTTGGAAATAAGGGGCAGGGAAAAACTTGGGAAAAAGCTGAGAGAAAACTTGGGAGAGAGGTACTGCCTGGGGCCTGGTCATGGAGAGTGAAAAAGTGGGGAGTGGACGAGAGCTGAAGACAAAGGATAGGTGCGTGATGGCTGATCCGGGAGAACAGATGGGTAGCTGGGTGGTGCCATTTTCACTGCTCCTGTGCATACGCATATGCACCTAGGAACGCTGCAACAACCCACCCCAGTAGGCTGGCAGCGCCATCTAGTGGAGATCAGAGCCCCGCCCAACTGGGCCAACTTCGCCCTTCAAGAATACAAACCTCACAGCCAGATTAATTTATGGACTATAAAGAGCTACATAGACTGACTGCTAGGGGAAAACGAAGCAATTTCAGTCCGACTTCAATCTGTTAACAGGTTCATCTATTCAATTTTTTTTCTTTCTTTTTTCTCTTTTGCAATTCTTTTTTTCTGGAATACAGAAAGAGAGAAAAATTCATTTTTATTTTAAATTTTTATTAAAAATATCTTTCTTTAATTTTTATTACTATATTTTTTTACTTTTGTGTAAATTTTTTCAAATTCTACTTTACTTCCACCATTTTATTTTAGTCTACTTCAGTGTACTCACCTTTTCAATTTTCCATTTTGGATGACTTATCACAAACTAAAGGTGGAAGGGTAGTATCGTCTTTATCATTTTCATTCCATTTTAAATGGGATAATAAAGGATTTGCCAGCAATTAGTGTAAATCCTTTTCCATTACAATGTTTCCACTATCTGTAAGGGCAACACACATAGAAATAGGCCTAAGGAAGCAGATATCACATAAACACCAGAAGTAATTATTCAGCAGGAAAAGCTGAAGTAAATGGACTATTTTAGTTTTGTTTTGTCTTCCTTGTTGTTCCTTAAGGTTTGTGTCATCAGCAGTAATGAATGAAATAGATTGGGAATTGCAGGACAGCTATTGTTTACACACTGTGACTCACAACAATATTTACTTTTAAAAAAAGAGATAATGTGGGGCACCTGGGTGGCTTAAATGGTTAAGCATCTGACTCTTGATCTTGGCTCAGTCATAATTTCGTGAGTTCAAGCCCTGCAATAGGCTCTTGCTGAAGGCACAGAGCCTGATTGGGATTCTCTCTCCTTCTCTCTCTGCCCCTCCCTTGCTTGTGCTTTCTCTCTTTCTCAAAATTAAATGCATGAATTTAAAAGAAAATAAAAATAAAAAATAAAAACAGAGATAACACCATCCTGAATTAAATATAGTTTGCAAAAAAAAAGTGTCTTCCAAAATTATAAATTCTACTGATTGGGGGGAAATTAATTTAAGGCAGAAAAAATTCATCTGATTAGAAGATAAGAATTTTAAGCCCTGAGTTGTGGAGCATTTAACAACAGTTACAGGAGAAATTAAAAGATACTTACATATCATAATATTCTTAATATAAAATCTCTGTCACTTGAGCAAGATAAATGTGGGTGTTTAAATGGTAAAATGGATCTTAACATTAAGGAAGTTGTTTTGAGATTAGAAGAAAATTAAATTTGTTATTATATTTAAAACTTACCTAATATTTTATTTTTTCCATTTAATATTTGAATATTCTTCTGTATTCACTATCTGTAAATAAGCCCTGATGCCTATAAACATCTATTGGGATAGTGTATGATAAATGCTCACTCAATGATAGATAGGACCTAGAATTTAAGAAAATATGGGGCGCCTGGGTGGCGCAGTCAGTTAAGCGTCCGACTTCAGCCAGGTCACGATCTCGCGGTCCGTGAGCCCCGCATCAGGCTCTGGGCTGATGGCTCAGAGCCTGGAGCCTGTTTCCGATTCTGTGTCTCCCTCTCTCTCTGCCCCTCCCCCGTTCATGCTCTGTCTCTCTCTGTCCCAAAAATAAATAAACGTTGAAAAAAAAAAGAAAATAGGCTTTTCGTCCTCCCCAAAGGACCTTTTTATATGAAGAATTTTCACATATTTTCACATACCTAATCTGTACCCGCCACAATAAGGCATAAATGGCCCCCTTACTGTGAAGCTGATAAACACTGGAAAGAGCTCTGCATCAGGTTCAAGGGTGTACACCTCTAACCACAAGAAGTAACTTTGAGTCTCGATGTTATTCTGTCATATACTGAACCATAGGGCATACAACCCTACCTTGGAGTCAGGTGGACTTAGGTTTGCATCTTAGCTCTGCACTTACCAGTTCTCAACAAGCAAACGTTGGTTTTTCTCTTCTGCAAAATGGGGACAATAGTACATATCTCAAGGAGTTGTAGTAAAAATTAAATAAATAATGGATAAAATACTTAACATAATTGTTAGTGCATGACTAGTCTATCTTAATTCATACTGGCTGTGAAACTAGGTAATTTGGCAAGTACTATATTTGGTTTTGTTTAATAATAACTATTTTTCCAAAACCTTAAGAACTATAGTGTGAGAAAATTGTCTCACAGATTATTCCTGTATCACATTTCTGTATATTTATTTTATTTATTTATTTTTAATGTTTAAGTATTTTTGAGAGAGAAGATACCAAATGCGAGTGTGTTTGGGGCAGAGAGAGACACAGAATCTGAAGCAGGTTCTGGGCTCCCAGCTGTCAGCACAGAGCCCGACATGGGGCTTGAACTCACAAGCTATGAGATCATGACCTGGCCCAGAGTCAGATGCTCAACAGACTGAGCCACCCAGGCACCCCATATTTCTGTATTTTTGAATTGTTCCAGCCAAACCTGCAAGCTGTCAGGCAGTGACTACAAATTATCTCCTCAAACTCAGCTCTATATAAGAAATTGGTGAGACTGATCAAACGTTGTGCTAAAGACAGTAAAATTTTATGTGAGTCATGTATACCTCACCTTTAGATTAGGTTTTGTTTCTCTAAAGTTCTCCAGTTAGTATGCAATTATCTCATGGAGCCAAAAATAATGAATCATGAAACACTGACTTATTACATGCTTTTAAGATTTCTTTTTATCAGAGCGTGTAATCAAAATTACCTTAAGACTCAGGAGAATGCAGTTTTATGAAGGCAAGAAAATCCTAAAAGAAAAGCATTAATAAGATAATGTAGGCTATAGGCCAAATGGAGGACATGGGACAAAGGGGAAAGACCCATAGAAGAGAAAGGTATAAAAAGGAAAGAATTGGAATGCCAAATAATAACCATCTCATTCCGTTTAGGCTAGAAAAAAACCCTGAATTAAATATGATAGGAAAGAAGAGTTAAGTTTTGATTATGTGTATAAGAGAAAGAAAGAAAGAACATGCAAGAGAGAAAGAAGAGAAGAAGAGGGAAAGAAAGGAAGGAGAGAAAGAGAAAAGCTTTTCTACATATCTCACTCACATATCTCATGACATACTGTAATGCTGCTAATATTAAACTGGGTAAAGATAACACAGGATTGGATAGAATTATCCTTAACACTTTTCTCATATTTGCTTTATCTCACTTTGCTTCTCCTAGGATTACATTATGAGTCAGCAGGAGAAAAAACAATGTTATCCCAAATGGATAGATAGATCTGAAGGTGACTTTATGCTGTTGAAGCTAGAATTGAATCAGGATTGTGTGCCATTATTTGGAGCAGTGCTTTTAAGTTTCAGATGAAGAACAGGTCTTGAACAACTTATATCTTTCAGTGGGAGTAGTTATAGTTTATTTTTTTAAATAAGGTATTAGGCCAATACATTTTCTATTATAGATAATCATGTTTTGTTCCCTGAATTATTCTAGAAGATAAACCAGCTTGCACCTTGAGAATGACATGGTGAAATATTTATGTTGTCACTGGATTTGATTATGAAAATGTTTTTTTGCTCTTCCTGCAGGCAGGCTGTTTGTGACTAATTCTGTGTAAGTGGGAGACCTGTGGCTTGATTCTAGCAAGGTTGCAGAAGCAGACTGCAGTAGCATGATGTTGATTCTATTTTCTGGGTTGTGCTTTGAATAGATTTTTATCTGTAGAGCATTTATTAGGCAGACAAGTTTTTGGTGATCTTCTTCCACTGCTCAAATTCTTGCCTCTAGCTATCTTTTAAAGATTCTACAAATCTTTTGCCTCTGGGCTCTTCATGCTTGTTTGTGGCTTTCAGAAAGTTTTCCTTCTGATAATGTGCTTTTTCTGAAAATTGATGACAGTAAATTATTAGGTAATAGCACCAAGTGAAAAAGTTCTTGATGAGGTGACAGTTACATCAAATAAGCAACAGGAAGCTAATTGCTTGCATCTTTAAAAATACCCCATTCTCTCATACATTACTACTCATCACTTACCTAGTTTTGTGTTTCTGCTGTTCTTTTGAATCAAAATTAAATTTCTTCCTTATACTTAAAAGTAGTGAAAAAGCAGCAGCTTTAAAGTAATCTCTCCAATGTGTCTCTGCTTATATGTTTAAGGAACTACAATGCTAGTTTCTGTTTATTTCTCTGGCTTCTTTCTTATTCCCTTTGTGTCGTGTCCCTCTTTACTGGCCTAAGAAGATTGCTCTTAGCTTCCTTTGGTTTTTATATCCTCTCTATTGGCCTCTTATTCTTTCTTTTTTTTTCTCTTTCATATTTTTAGTGTCATTTACAAGTGTTCTTAACTTATGTTAATTAAACTGATGAATTGTAACTATAAATTTTATTTTAC
The DNA here is from genome assembly GCF_018350155.1 of Leopardus geoffroyi. NCBI lineage: Eukaryota > Metazoa > Chordata > Mammalia > Carnivora > Felidae > Leopardus > Leopardus geoffroyi. The sequence goes on along the minus strand of NC_059341.1, from coordinate 33,309,785 downwards.
CTCTTCTTGCTTTTTTAGTTTACTATCTTAGATCAATAATTCAATCTGTATTTTATCTGTTTATTTTGCATTTTGCATTTACTTGGATGGAACTCTTATACTACAATGGCAATTACTGAAAATTTTTAGTATGATTTGGAGAAATAAAGATGTGCAAATATAGCTTCCAAACACAGTTAATAACACTACCAACTTTATAGAGATTTTCAGGAAAGTAGCATCATTTTCTCTAGAAGTTCTTAAGGAATTAATGAATAAAATAAGATCATGTGCATTGTGTACATTTACATGCACAGTTGATAACTAAATATATGTAGATAGCCTACCTTCGTTTTAATTAACCATTTTAATAAATAGCAATTCATTCCTAGATGTCCATTTTACCTTTTGTATAAGTTACATTTTTACTATTAGAAATTACATTAATGTAATTTTCTTCTTGAATATTTATAAACTGTAAAGATCTTCCATGATGCAGTTCTCATATTTTGGTGTTGTTTTCAATATTTGTAGCAGAGACTAGGTACTAACCCAATTTTTTATCTCTTTTCCTGGGTCACATGTTACACTATAGTTCCTGGGTAATGGTGATCATGCATTTGAGTTCTAGGCAATGAAATATGATTAGAAGGCTGTAAGTCATATTTGAACCTGTCCCTTTCATTCAATAATGGGGCTCCATTTTGTTGAGGAGGAAGAACTTCCTCTATGCTACAAGGTCCTTCTAGCTGGACTTAGAATCAAATGGACATGACAGAGTAACAAGAGAAAATGAAATTTAATAGGCATATATATGTATGGGGAATCTACACAGACATGAGATTCCAAAAACAATGAGACAGCATGAATTTTGTATGAACTAAGGAGAGGTGTAGGGTCTTAGGATACATAGGAAGGAAAGCCATTAGCAGGAAGGCAAACGATGTTTTGAAAAACAAAGTTGCCCTTTTATGGGGGTGAATTTCTTAGGTAAAAGTCTTCATTAATAGTTCTCTTCCTGGTACAGGTGCCTCATTCAAATGTAAATTTAGGCAATTGAGGATCAGAAAGAGAGCTTTTCCTGGATCTGCTGGGTTTTGATTACTTTTAACTCAAAATAATATTCATGCCAAAGTGGCCCATCTTGGGGCAGCCTTCCCTTGGCCCCTACAGTTCCCTCCTCTAAAACTTCTGTCAAGTTTCAAACATTAAAGTTTGCACTGGTAAATTAATCCATCTCATTGAACCAGTCTTAGTTCTGACAATAGATCAGTTTGGTTAAACTCATTTCAGGAGATGGTGATGCAGATGTGTTTTCAAAGTTAGGCCTATGCTTCCAGAAGTCAGGGATTAAACAAGAGGCATTTCTATAGAAAGAAAAGAAAACAATGGTTAATGGTTAGGTCAAAATAAAAATCAGTTTCTGAGTTCTGAGGATAGTCAACGGAGAAAATTTCTAGATGTCAAACTTGAAGCTTCTAGTTGTCTGGAGTGGTAACAACCCCCAGATCAAATCTGCAAACCTTGTTTTGAAAATGGAACTACCATGTAGAAGGGGTTTTCTTCCTTCTTCTGATTGGAAAGCTGCTTAATTGGGAATGTCATATGAGTTATAATGAGAAATAAAATATTATTGTATTATGCTACTGAGATTTGAGGGTTTATATACAACATCTAGAATTACTTTAAACAAAACAACATCTACCAAAAAGAGGTACTAGAATTAAATACAAAATGCTTTGTTAACTACAAATTTCAGATAAGCAATGACAAAGATTTTTAAATATAACTATGCCCCATACAATATCTGGAATATACTTATACTAAAAAAAAGTTTAATTTATCTAAAAATCAAATTATACTGAGTGTCTTGTATTTTATTTGCTAAATCTGATAACACCACTCCAAAAAGATCCTGTGTGATAATAGTTATCAGATTTAGAGACATTTGTCCCTCCTTATGACTTTCTTGATTTTCTAGTTTCAGGCATTTAGAAAATAATTAAAATACTCTATTTTAATTTTAGTGAAATAGTTTAGTATTGGTGAAAAAAACCACTATAGTGAAAATTTTCTAACTATTGTTTAAAAGAGATAGAGAGCATGAGATAGGGGAGGAGCAGAGAGAGGGGGAAAGAGAAAATCCCAAGCTGGCTCCATGCCCAGTGTGGAGCCTGACACAGGGTTTGATTCCAAGACTGTGAGATCATGACATGAACCAAAATCAAGAGTCAGTTGCTTAACCAATTGAGCCACCTAGGTGCTCTAAAAGTATTGTTTTTTAAACCTTGTACAGTATCAACATGTTTCCCAATATTATTTTTTAGAAGACCCTAAAGTATGCATTTAAATGTTTGGCTAATATTAAAAATATAATAATTACTTTTCCATTTTCTCTTTCTTGGCTGCTAAAAATATTTTGATTTCTTTCTCTTCAAGTCTGTACCTTGTTGGATTTTATGCAAAGCTTTTATTTATCATGGAACTGCATCTCTCATTTTCCTGGATAATTTTCCTATTGGTTAATTTAGCGACATCCTGTTCTATTTTGGTAACTATCTCATTTGGTAACTATCTCATTGGTTTACCTCTGCATATCTTCCAGGACAGCCTACAATACTTTTGGTCTTTCATATCAGTAAATGTTTATTCCATTGTGCAAACTCTCAGAGTCCTTTGAGTGGCTCATCCTCACTGTGTGTACATTCTTCTTACCCCATTGGAAAATCTAGCAATCTTAGCCAATTGGCATCTCAGACAGCCAAAAGGCAAACTGTTGCCATAAAGCTCAATCTATTTATTAACAAAAGATAATGTTTATGACTTCCTTACCATGGGCCTGTCTGTGTGGTAAGCACACTATACAATTAATATATACATAATTTACATATACATTTATGTGATTATTTATATTTATAAGTAATTATTATATTTATATATGTATATCATATTTATTATGATATTGTATATATATCAATATATATTGTGTGTATATATATATATGATCACCCAAGCAGACTCAGAAAATTCATATCATTATTATTGCCAGTTTAAAATGAAAAACTGAAGTGAAATAATTAGTTCAGGTTGCCATCAGCACCATCAGCACAACTGTCTGTTAAATAAACAAGTAGGTTCTAAAGAGTGACATCATGAAAATGAAGTGGCAAAATTTATTTCACATAAATTGGAGAGGGAGAATCCTCGATCCTCAGATAGTAAAAGAGCCTCTGAAGATCCAAGACAATGTAATGCTTCTCTGGTCTAAGCGCAGGTCATCTAAGGATATGCCAGAGTGGGCTGGAGAGAACCCTGAGCTTAGAGGACATGTTTGAATTATAACCTCCATATGATGGCTGTAGGCTGAGGGTATATTTCTATATCTCTGATTTTCAGCTTCCTTTTTTTCATGAAGCAATAGAATGTTCAATTACACAAATAATTTTACTCTGAGAGGATTTTTATCTGTCTTGTCCACATTTGAAGAAATGTGTACATTTGAGAAATATGTAACTGTCCTAATAAAGTGCTTTCCAATGGGGCATGTCATGCTTCCTCCACCCACCAATGTGTGGATAATATTATTGTAAGGTAGAATTGCAGACAACATAGTGTTGAAACAACATTTTGTATATAAAATGTGTTAATGCTTGGTAAAAAATAAAAAAAAATATTCTTAAACCATTAAGAAAAGTTATAAATATCTGATGATACATATTTCAAATATTTTCAATAAAAATTGAAAACTTTTACAAGGAAGGGTCTAATTGATTATAAAACTTATTTAATGGCTATCTCACCCTAGATGAAATGGTATGCCATAAAAAGTTGCCTTTTTTTGTTGTTAAAGTTTATTTTGTGGGGGGTGGGGAGAGAGAGCGAGCATGTGTAGGAAGGGCTGAGAAAGTGAGGGAGAAAGAGAATCTCAAGCAGGCTCTGCATTGTCAGAGTGGAGCCTGATGCAGGGCTCAAACTCAGAAACTGAAATCATGACCTGAGCCCAAATCAAGATTCTGATGCTTAACTGACTGAGCCACACAAGCACCCCTCAAAAGTAGCTTTTTAATTACTTATGTCTTACTTTTGGTGTGTCCATTTTTGGCTATAGTTTTTATCTAAAAAAATAATTATAACTCAAAATAATTACTTTTTTTTTCAATGCTTCCTTGCTTCAAAATGTTTTCCATTTGTACTAGTATCTTTGTGTGCTGTAATAACTGAATGATTACACATTGGCCAACTCATTGGTTGATTTGAGGTTATGAAATGTACATATTACTATTTTGGAGACATTATAAATTTTATCCTTATTTACTGATAATTCACACGGCTCTAAACTTTGGGCAGACAAGAATTTATTACCAGGCAATTTGTACAGCTGCAGGATCAGGTCTCATGCTTGGTTTACAAGAACACCTCTCTGTCATTGGACTTAAAACTGCCTCTATGAACAGGAAAGCAGCCACTGTCACTGAGGGAACCTGCCAAGTCAGGAAGCTTCTGGTTGCAAATCTCCCATGTTTCTGCCATGGATCTTTTTCTCAAAAGTGTTGCTTTGTGACTGACCTTCCTCCCTTTTCTCTGCCTAATCAGATTTGAATTAAATACTTCCAAATATATTGATAAAATGCAAATCACAGTTAGAAATCAGACTCAAAGGAAGTCTGACAATGTAGTATTAACATTTTAGTCTCTGCAGTGCAATACATTAAATGAGGGTTTCACATCCTCAGTGCTATGGATATTTTAGGCCAGATAATTCTTTGTTGAAGGGAGCTGTGCTATGCATTGTAAGATGATTAGACTATACCCACTACATGTCAGTACTCTCCCCATTGTGACAGTCAAAAATACCTACAAACAATGCCAAATATCCCCCTGGGTACAAAATCACCCCATTTGAGAACAGCAGCATTAGACAGTGCTTTGCATTCTGCAGGTCACCACACATTACAGAATTATAAAATTGATATTTTAAAAACACATAAAATTAGAATAAAATGTATACAGTATCTTACTATTTATACTAAACTATACAATAGAAAACAAAAGTATCTTAATAGGTAAGTATAGTTTTATAATATTTTCAATTCTGTCAATTTGTGTGTATGCGTGTTTACTGAACTTAAAGACTAATATATTTCCTATTGTGAATATCAATGAATTTTATATTGTGGATAGTTGTCAAAAGGTTTTAAAACAACTTGATTACAAGATTGCAGAAGTAGAGTAAACCTGGGGCACGTGGGTTCCTCGGTTGAGTGACTGGCTCTTGATTTTGGCTTAGGTCATGATCTCATGGTTCGTGGGATTGATCACACAGTTTGTGAGATCAAGCCCCAGGTCATCAGCATGGAGCCTGCTTGGGATTCTGTCTCTCTCTCTGCCCCTCCTCCACTTGCACTCTGTCTCTCTTTCTCTAAATAAATAGATAGATAAATAAATAAATAAATAAATAAAGTAAAACAAAGAGGTCCACAGTATACTCAACAATATTTTTTATTCTAAATATGACCAAAAAAGATCAATCAGCATTTCTTCCACTGCTTACACTATATCCCTCCCTATATAAAATTATGTATTATTGAACTTGCTTGCCTAATCTTTCTCTAATACTACTATACCACCTATAATCTGTCTTACATGTGCTGGGTGACAGATATATGGCTCCATAATTTTTACAATTTAAGTATTTTCTTCCATACTTATTGGCAATCACATACATGTGATAAGTATGATAAAAAAATAAATTGCAGAGTTTCGTCTCATCTTATTCTTCTGGCTAAAAAACCCCCCACATATTGTTTAAGGAGCTTTTATTATTAAGACTAAAAGTTGCAATTTGATAGATATGCATCCAGTGACACATTTAGAAATATCTGTGGATAAGCCACAATATTGCCAATCTGTACAACTAAGATAAACATAGAAATGATTAGAGGCCAGTCTATTTTGTAGGACATTCTTGGACACCTGGGTGTGTCAGTTGGCTCAGCATACAACTTCGGCTCAGGTCATGATCTTGTGGTTTGTGAATTCTAGCCCCTTATCGGGCTCACTGCTGTCAGCACAAAGCCTGCTTCATATCCTCTCTCTCCTCTCTCAGCCCTTTCTTTGCTTGTGCTATCAAAATAAATAAATAAAAAATAAATAAACATTAAAAAACATATTTTGTAGGCTCTGCTATGCCTATTGTGCAAATAAGAATAATGTCCGTACCAAAGAGTATGACTCAACAAGTTCATTGACTAAGATCCTACAAACACTAAATATTTTTGAAATAAAGTATCTATATTAAATATATTCACTAATATTTTTGTGACTAAACTATTTTAACCCTTTAAAGTGTTTTTAAATTTCATATATCACACAGGAACCCAGTGTCAAACTATGTTCATTACAACATTTCTACTCAATGCATAGTGTGTTGTTACTTAAGTTAATCCAGCATTAAACTTTATAATAGAAAGATAAAACCACCATGATGCAGATTTACATAATGTTTCTTCATTAAGGAAGCTATTAACCTTTACATGATTCATTTTAAGATTCAACAATAGTCTAATAATAATTAAATAGTAAAGTTCAATTTACACTATCAAGGAATAATCTTATTATATTGTTAGCCATATTAGTTATGTATTTAATACAAAAAACACAACTATAGTAGACAATACCACATGTTAAAGAATTATGTTTTGGGTGCTTATTTTTTCTGGTACCTCACTAAGGTTATTCTTTTAAAAAGAATGTCTTGCTAGTGATAAAAATATGATATGAAATGATTTGCTTGTATGCAGTAAATTTCAGCTTCTTATCAGATATGCTCAACAATCCTAAAAGGTTTCATTGTTCTTTCATTCCAGCATAACAATTTTTGACTTTTATAGTTCTGCATTTAATAAATCTATCTATTTTGCACAGTCCTCATGTTGAACCCATGTTGACAAAATTCACTGAATTCCAGAATTTTTGATGACTACATTTGTCACCAGATCCTAAAGTCTTACATTTTGCCAGTTCATGTGTTAGACCTCAGGGAACTCCAGAGTTAAATAATTCAGTGCCAGGACTTGCTTTATGGACATATCATCAAGTCTTGTCATGACTCTGTATCAATGGAAGCATTTTCATCAGTGTTTAATTTTCTCACCCTGCCCCATGTGTTCCTTTACCACATTTTCACATAAGTCAGGAAACATTATACAATCATGGGAAAAGTTTTGCTGTCAGTCAAGTGAGGCAGGACTGTAAAAACCACCCCATAATTTCAAGTAAGAGAAATGAAATTAAACCCATTTTCCATTTTCTCTTTTCCCCCAGGGCCAGTTTTAAGCAATTTTATGAAGTAAATTTTAGCAGCTCCCAGAATTCCACTTCTGGCCCCTGCTTTATGTCATAAACACAGCAACTTCTTAAGGTTTATTTTATAACTGTTTAAGCAAGTTTGGGATTTGGAACAGAACACCTGACTTAACACACATTGTCTACACATTCAAATAGTGCTGTGGCATGACTCTAGACATAGAGATTGAATAATTAATGTCTAGTTATTTGCTGATCTTGTGGTGGCATAATTGATATTGTCTTCATTTCTGACTGCTGTGGTTCAGTTCCCAGTGCCCATTTTATCCCACTGAAATGAGATTATTGTGGATGATTGCTTGTTGTGTAGGGAGTGTAGTAATCCTTACCATCCAAAATTTTGTCATAGTTAGGGATTTTCACTTGGTCACAGTAAATTCAGAAAATTAACAAAAATAATGACTGATGGACCAAATTAATATTATAATTTCTAATACCATTTTGGCTTAATACAGTGCAGTTTTGTGTGTGATTAAAATTCCAATTAAACTCCATCTTCTCAGAGCACCTTTTGTTCTAACACATCAGTAGAAGCAACTTTATACTTGGCATAAAGAGGAGTAACTGTGCTGAGGTTTAGCAAATGTAAATCTGGTATTTCAAATACTGATCCATTTTATCAGAGCCTGATAATTTCTGAATACTTATTTATTAAGGAAGAAAATCACTTAAGTGCAGCATCTCTACTTTAAGGGGAGGCTATTATCTAGCAGATCTTTTTGTTTGTTTGTTTATTTTACATGATTAAATAACAAACCTCTGGTAATGTTTTTTCACTCCTGTGAAATCACATAATAATTTAGTTTAATTATCAAATAATTTAAGGAACTACTAAACTCTAGCAAACTCCCAGACATGGTGAAAATAAAGAATATGAAAAATGTAGACTCTAGGACCTTCAAGATACTTGCAACCTAGTTAGGGAAGCAGATTATAAATATAGAAAGGTAGAATAGTGCACAAGTCAATTATAACATGACTCAACAGTAGGGGAATATTACAATAATATTTATTATTAGTTAAATGACAAATGTAAAATGTTTTCAGTTATTGCTTTGACTCTACTTTGGCTTAAATGGACAACTAAGAGTAAAATACACTGAATGAATCATTGTATTTGCCCACTTATTTCCAATATATAGAACACGGATATGGTAGATAATACCACATGTTAAAGAATGATGTTCTAGGTGCCTTTTTTTTTCTGGTACTCCATAACTTACGCTGTTTTTAGAATCATGTCTAGATTCCAGGTATACCAAGCTTCTCAGCCCAGCTCTGCAATTGTTGTAACAAGAAGTTCCAGCTGCTTGCATGAAAATAAAATTATCATTAGAATCTAAATCTAAATTTAGAGCACTAAAGCCACGATTTTTTTGATGAATCATTTTCTGCAATCTGTTAGACATCATGTGACAGAAGAAATGGTTATTAAAACTTTTGTCATCTGAGCTTTACTTTTCAAAATTGAAGTGCGTATATTTTAATGAAGGATCAAGGTATCATGCAACAAAACACTCTGTGTTTATATTTCCTCTTTAAGTGAAGTTATCAAACACTACTTGAGAATTAGGAAGTGGTATTTATTTTAAGAAGCTTTTAACAATTTAAAACACAAAACACTTAAAGTCAACTTTGTGACACTAAAACATAGAATAAAAATTTTGAGCAGTTATTTGGACATTCTTTCTTTATGTTTGAAACAACAAGACATTTGGAAATATGATAATAAAGTTTGTTTTTAATATTACATAATTACCAATGAAAAACTTATAGTAATGTTTTGGACATGAAAAATAGACATTAGTGCCTTTGATAATAAACCTACTTTTCTAATTAGAAATAGCCTTCTATGAAAATAAAGTTAGATCTGCACACAGTATCTTTAGAAAACCACCATTAAAATAAAGATAACAAGAATGATATTGTCAGAAATCACATTAACAAAAATTTGAATTTCTTACTATAAGTCCCTGGAAAATCTCTTGTCAGTATAAATACAGAAGTTTGTGATTTTTTTTCTTGGAGCAGGGTGAGGGATGGAGTAAAAAGGAGTGATTCATAGCTCTCTAAAAAGATATGTGTTTATGTTCTTTCTGTAATTTGCCAGGGTTTCTCTCCCATCATCACCAGGGCACAGAGAAGAGAGAGCACTTTTACCATTTTACAAATGCAGCTGCTTGCAGAAAGATAACACAGTCGTGATAGGGCTCTGTCAGGAAATACAAATGAGATATACAATCTGGCCTGGTTAACCTGATATTCCCGAAAGAGTTTATGCACCATTCTTAACCAAAGCAAAGGATTACCATAGATGTAGCCGGTACAAAGCTGAAAGAGGACCATTCTAAGCCCCTGTGTATTTGCTTTTTGGATGATGTGTGTTTTATTGTCTTTCCAAATAAAACACAGGTGTTCTCAGAACACAAAACTCATGCTTTATTACTTCTTTATCTCTGCTTGCTTTTTCTTTCTTTCTTTCCTCCTCCTCTTTCTTCCCTTTTTTCCTGAAATTTATTTTTGTTAGTGTCCAGGAAAGAGAAGGGCAAAGAGAATCCTTCCTATTCCATTTTTGCTTCTGAAAATTTAATCCTTTTCTTATATTATGATTTTATGTCAAGTCTAAGTTTAATTGCTTGGAAACTGGCTAGTATATTTCTTTTGAAAAATTGCCCATGACATACGGACTCAAGGGACAAAAAAATTGGAAAGAAGTAGGGTGGGTGGGAAGACACTAAAACTATTTCTTGCCCTAAGTATCTTTCAACTTTTGTCCATCTAGCAATAAAGAAAAACAAATGCTTGTATGTTTCACTTGGCCTCACAAGTGGTCTCTTAAAATGTTAATGTACATTGCTTGTGTATTTCTGGTTCTTATTTGAGAAATGTTACTTGTGGGCTTTGGATGGCAGAGGAGGAGGGTACCAAATGTTTCCATACATCATTTTCTTAATGTTGATTTCATGTGGTTACATTATGGAATACCAAAAATCCTCATCAATTCTGATCTTGGGCCTTCTACTGTTTCTGCATGAGGACATTTTTACATATCCTGCTTTACTGCTGCAAGAATCATAGTACAAAAATGCACATCCATGCCTAATGAGATTCTCTAAAGCAAATTCCCAGCTTCCCCCACCCTCCAAACATACATATAAAGTTGGGAAGTTCTCCTATAAGTAATGCATCATTTTGTCCAACTTTCAATTTTGGCTCAGGTCATGATCTCATGGCTCATGAGATTGAATCTTACACCCCGGCTCCACACTGACAGCATGGAGTCTGCTTGGTATTCTCTCTCTCTATCATTCTGCCCTTCGCCACCTCCTCAAAATAAATAAATGAACTTAAAAAAAAGCCATACACTACAATCAAGCAGAATTTATCCCTGGAATGCAAGGATGTCTCAATATATGCAAGTTAACAAATGTGATACACCACATTAATAAAATGAAAGATAATATCATGTAATTCTATCAATATACGCAGGCAAATCATTTGATAAAATTCAATGTCTATTTATGAAAAAAAGCTCAACAAATTGGGTGTAGGAAGAACATACCTCAACAAAAAAAAGGACATATGACAAACTCATAGTCAAAATACTCAATAATGAAAAGTACAAAGCTTTTCCTCCAAGATCAGAAACAAGACTAGGACATCTTAGTATCTTAAAAAGTATCTTAAAAAGAAAACCCTTTTATTCTGAATAACACCAAAACTAATAAAAAATGAGAAATAAACTTAATTAAGAATGGGAAAGTTCTGGGGCGCCTGGGTGGCGCAGTCGGTTAAGCGTCCGACTTCAGCCAGGTCACGATCTCGCGGTCCGTGAGTTCGAGCCCCGCGTCGGGCTCTGGGCTGATGGCTCAGAGCCTGGAGCCTGTTTCCGATTCTGTGTCTCCCTCTCTCTCTGCCCCTCCCCCGTTCATGCTCTGTTTCTCTCTGTCCCAAAAATAAATAAACATTGAAAAAAAAAATTAAAAAAAAAAAAAAAAAAAGAATGGGAAAGTTCTGTATACTGAAAACTACAAAACTTCGGTAAAATAAATACAAGAAGACACAAACATTCAGTAGGGTTTGTTCACGGATCAGAATTAATATTGCTAAAATGTCCATACTACCCAAATCCTTCTGTAGATTCAATTAAATGTTTATCAAAATTCCAGGGCATTATTTACAGAAATAAAGATAACAATCTTAAAATCAGTGTGGTACTAAAAAAGAGTTTTGAATAGCCAAAGCAATTCTGAGAAAGAAAAACAAATCTAGAGGCATCACACTTCCTAATTTAAACTATTTTACAAAGCTATAGTAATCAAATAGTATGGTATCTGCCTAAATAGACACATAGAGCAATGGGAGAGAATCAAGAGCCCCCAAAGAGACCCTCACTTATAAGATCAGATATTTGACAAGAGTGTCCAAAATACTAGATGGGGAAAAGATAGTCTCTTCAATAAATGGTGTCAGAAAAAAACAGATAATCACATGCAGAAAAATGAATTTTGACCCTTATCTTACATCATTTACAAAACTAACTTTAAATGGATTAGGGACATAAACATGAGATCTAAAACTGAAAAACTCCTAGAAGAAAACATAGGAAAATCTCCCTGAATCTGGTTTTTGAGTTTATTTTTGGATATGATAGCTAAAGCATACAAGACAGAGGTAAAAATTAATGATCATCAAGCTAAACATCTTCTGGATAGCAAAAGAAACAATCAACAAAATTAAAAGGCAACCTACAGAAAGAGAGAAAATATGTGCAACTCATATATATTTTAAGAGGTTAAGCCAAAATAATTAGGAACTCATACAACTCGATAGGAAAAAAAAAAAAAAAAAAAAAGGAAAAAAGAAACTAATGCATTTAAAAAATAGAGGAACTGAATAGACATTTTCCCAAAGAATACATACGAACGGTTAATGAGTACTCGCAAAGGTGATTGACATCACCTTTCTAATCATCAGGGAAACACAAATCAAAACTATAATGAGATACCTGTTTCAATGGCTATTGCTAAAAGATAAGAAATAAGTGTTGGCAAAGATGTGGATGAATGGAAACAATTGTGTACTGCTGGTGAAAATGTAAATTTGTACAGCCATTATTGGAACCAGTAAGGAGGTTCCTCAAATAATTAAAATATTAGGACTACCAGGTGCACCTGGGTGGCTCAGTTAAGTGTTTATCTTCAGCTCAGGTCGTGATATCATGGTTCATGAGTTCAAGCACCACATCAGGCTCTGCACTGAGGGGGAGGAGCCTGCTTGGAATTGTCTCTCTCTCCCCTCTCTCTGCTCTTTCCTCACTTGCTCTATCTCTCACTCTCACAAAACAAATAATAAAATAAACTTAAATAAAATAAAATAGAACTACCATATGATCTAATCTTACTTCTGGGTATATAATACACAAAGAAAGTGAAAACAGCATTTTGAAGACACGTTTGTACTCCCTGTTTATTAGAGTATTATTTACAATAGCTCAGACATGGAATAATCTAAGAGACAATTGACAGATGAATGGATAAATACACACACACACACACACACAATGGAATATTTTTCAGCTATGAGAAAGAAGGAAATCCTGCTACTCGTGATAACACGAATTATTTAAGGCAACATGCTAAGTGAAATAACTCACGTAGAGAAAGACAAACACTGTATGATACCTTTAGATGTGGAATCTTGAAAAACCAACTAATAGCAAAGAGTAGAATGGTGGTTACCAGGGAGTGAGGTGTGGGGAAATGGGGTGATATAGATCAAAGTGTTCAAACTGCCAGATTCCAGTTATAACTTGAATACGTTCTGTGGAAAGTGTGCACAATGGTAATTGTAGTTAATATTATTGTATTACACACTTGAATGTTGCTCAGAGAGTGGATCTTAAATGTTCTGACCTCAAAAATGAAATGGAGAGGGGCGCCTACCTGGCCCAGTCGGTTGAACTTCCAACTTTGGCCCAGGTCATAATCTTGTGGTTCATGAGTTCGAGCCTGAGATCATATTCTGTGCTGACAGCTCAGAGCCTGGAGCCTGCTTCAGATTCTCAGTCTCCCTCTGTCTCTGCCTCTCCCAGTTAGTGCTCTGTCTCTGCCTCTCTAAAAATAAATAAAAACATCAAAATTTTTATATGAAGTGGTAATTTTGTGACATAATGAAAGTATTAATAATGCTATTGTGATAATCATTTTATAATATATATGTATCAAATGTTAATACATGCCCACATGTTGATATTTTAACACATTAAACTTATACAATGTTATATGGAAGTTATAGCTCAATAAAGGTAGGGAAATAAGTAACATATAGGCAGTATATCTACATTTATAGTGTAAATAGTCCCTTGTAATTTAAGATCTCAAAGTAGCAACAAATAATCACTCATTTCAAAACTGTATTTGCTAACTATATTAGATAGAAATTCCCACACTAATTTCTTGTCCATTTGAGGCCCATCTCAAAAAAGCTTTGTGAAATGCTATCAGCAACTTATATTTGAAGACCTACATTAAATATTTATTCACAACTTCTCTCAATATGTTTAGTATCTTTTTTGCTTCTAGAGGAACAAATTGAAATATCTACATATATCAACGAAGAAATTAAAATCACGAGACTTACCCAAGGTAACAAACTTAAAGGTCAACTTATCAAATGTACAACTTTGAGGGGAAAAAATGAGTATTGAGTACATACTGAGGAAAGAGTTCTACAATTAAAAAAAGTGTTTCAAAGTGGTACAAAGACAAATTACCTATTGTAAACATAGCCTGGGAACTAAGGCTCAGGGAACTCAGTCAAAAGCTCAACTTTTTTAGCCAAATTTATTTGGAAAAAAAAAGTACCCTCTGGGAAGATATTGAACACTGGTCAATGTGTTTCCACTTTACATGATTATTAACTATAGTTTTGATCTTTCTTTGACAATCTAAAAATCTAATAATAATAACTGTTCATAGTGCTTTCTAGGCACAGTTACATTTTCTTTCTTAATCCTTAAATTAATCCAGACAGATACAATATTATCCCTGTTTTACAGACAAGAAAATTGAGACTTTCAGTGGTGGGCAAATTTTTACATAACTAATCCCAAGAAACCAAGAGTGTTTACTTTTCGATACTGAGCTTTCAAACATGATACTATACTGTGATCTCATTAATTTATCCTCCAATAAATATCTATTGAATATTAATTTTTGAGTTAGATACTGATTTTGAAATATATATTTTACGAAGAATTATGCTAAATATAACATGGAATATTTTTTGCTTATTGATAAATATTTTTCACATAAAATAATTTTGGTTGATAAATTTTTTTATATAAAAGTGATTTAGTATATTTGATGCCTGGTCTTTGATCACATTGCATATATATATATATATTTTTTTTTTTTTTGTTCACTTCAGGTCATTGTTAAGACTGCAAATTCACATATAATTTTAAGCATCTACTTCTTGTCTTGAACTCTGCTGAGTTAGGTGTTACCACAAAGTTCTCTGTCCTCATAGGATCTATTATGGAGGGTTAAAACATGAAAAATGGGGTTATCTTACAGAGTAATGTGTGCCATAAGAGGAGAAATACTACAACACAATGGATATACCCACAGCAGAGATCAGAGCTCATCAGGGAAGTCTTCCCCAAAACAGGAAGTCTAAGGAGTCAGCTATGTTAAAAAAAAAAGAGTTAAGGAAAATGTGTGAGAGGCCTGAATGAGAGAAAACAGGGATACTCTAGAAAGGGAAAGACGTTGAGTGGGTAAAGACTGCAGAGTCATTGGGAGTATAGAGAAAGCCATTGATATACAAGACCAAGGGTTGTGCAAGCTATACTAAGAAGATTAGACCAAGGGTCTTCAAACTTTTTCATCTACTTTAAAACTACATTTCTTTGCTTTACCAACTTTAAAAAATAACAATTTATCCCTTAATGTGAAAGGTATGCATTTAGTTAACTTACAATCCATATTCTATAATGTCTTATAAGTGTACATATACATACATGTACTTTTGCTTATGTTTGTTTCAGTATTGGTTTCATTTGAAATAATAAATAATACTTTTAAATCTCTAATTTTGAAACACTAAATTCTGAAAGCATTTGAATGTCTCTTTACAAGCTACAGATATTAGCATTGTATACTTGTCATACCCTACATTTCTCTAGGTTCCACTTATAAGGATAATGGTCTTTATGTTAAGCTATGACAATAAAGTTCTCTGTGCTTTGTCTATAAACTGATTAAAAATTGAACATAAAAGGGGTAGAAAGAGTTAAGATGATGAAGCAGCATGGAGACTCTGAGCTTGTCTCATCCTTGAAATGCAACTAGAGCAGCAACAAACCATGTTGAACACATAGGATATTGATCTGAGGATTAATGTAACTATCTGCATAATTTGAGCCACATACTTGGCAGGTACATGGTGCAGAGAGGTGAACTAGGGAGAGAAAAGCTGTGGAGGGTAAGGAGCCATTTTGAAGAAGAGAGGACAGAGATAGAGAAAGAGAAAGGGGGAGAGTGTAGTGCATCAGGATCATGCAAGAAAAGTACTCCCCCTGAAAGTAGCTAGAGAGAAAGAGTGAAAACACTCACAGGGGACTGAAAAAGAAATATTTTCCCCAAAACCATTGAGAAAGGAGAAAGGAGAAAGGAGAAAAGAGAGGGTTTCAATACCACCAGGATTCTAAAAAGAAATGGAATACAGACTCTGAAGTTTTGGAGCTCAGTGCCTGATGGTGCTCTGGTGAGAAAGTAGGGCAAATCCCTAAGAGCAGGCAGTGTGGTTTGAGGACTCCGTAAACCACACAGGGAGAAGTGTTTCCCCTGCTTGGAGTGCATTTGGTAGAGGCCATAGGCCTCCCCCACATGCAGAGGTCCCAGTGGATCCCAGATGGCAGCCACATTTGCTGGTATTGGAACAAAGATGCCAGAGTGGTGCTAAATCTGGCACTGACTGTGTGTGGTGATTAGTTATAATCTCTGAACCTCTTCAAATGCGTGATTACATGAATGTTTTCTGGGGCAAGCCACACCCAGCCACTGCTCAGTGAGATCATTCCCTGGAGAGTTAACAAAGGTCCAAGCCATGGGGGTCTCTGAAATATGAGGTATTGAAACACAACCCCATCTGAGACAAAACTCTGGAGGGAGGTGCCACCCGGAAGGCAACACTGACAAGGTAGAGGTGGGGAGTGGACTGAGACCTGTGCCTGCACATGTGTACATGCACATGAGCAACACACTGATTCACCCCAGTAAGTGGAGAACAGAGGCATTACACCAGGCCCCGGCCACTGCACCCTACAAGTACATTAACCAGAAGACCAGCACAAGTCATTCCACCTGCTTAGTGCACAAAGTATAGAGTGCTTCAGTTCAGGGGAAAATGGATATAATTTCTTTCAGGTTTCTTTCCGTTTGCTGGTTAATTTATTGGTTTGTTTTCTTTGCTTCTGTATTTGCTTAAATTGTTTTTTTCTTTCTTTTCTTTCTCTTTCTTGGATACAGAGAGAAAATTTTAGTTTTTTACTTTATTTTTTTATATTTAAAAAATTTTTATTCTACTTAATTTTCCATATTTTATTTTATTCTATTTTATTATATACTTTTTTGATTTTTAAATTTTTTCCTAATTTTTTTCTTTCCTTCTGTTTTTTTCTCTTATCTATCAAGCTTCTTTCAACAAGCAGACTGAAACACACCTAGTATTTCACTTCCTTTGTTTGATTTTTTGTTTTGCTTCTTTTTATTTTTTATTTTATTAAATTTTTTCTTCCTCCAAAATGACAAAATGAAGGGATTCACCCCAAAAGAAAAAAGGAAGAAATGACAGCCAGGACTTATCAATACAGATGTAAATAAGATGTCTGGACTAGAATTTAGAATTATTAAATTAAGAATACTAGCTGAAAATACTAATACTAGGCTGAAAAAAGCATAGAAGACACCAGAAAATCCCTTTCTCTGGAGATTAAAGAAACACAATCTAGTCAGACTGAAAAAAAAATGTTGTAATCTATATGCAATCTCTAATGGATGCCATGACATCAATGATGGACGAAGCATAGCAGTGAATCAGCGGTATAGAATATTAAAAATTATAGAGAATAATGAAGCAGAAACACAGAGGGAAACAAAGGCAAAGATCACAATGCAAGACATTGAGAACTCAGTGATTTATTAAAAAAGAAATAATATCCAAATCATAGGAGTGCCAGAAGATGAAGAAATAGCAAAGAGGTAGAAAGTTTATGTGAGCAAATTATAGTGGAAAACTTTCCTAATGGGGAAAGACACAGACATCAAAATCCAAAGAGCACAGAGAACTTCCATTCAATTAAAAAAATTGACCATCACTAAGGCATATCATAGTCAAATTCACAAAATACATATACAGGAAAAGATACTGTAGATTTTAAATGAGGGGATGAAGAACCATTTATCATACAATGGGCATCAAAAGAAAGCTGCAGTAGCCATTCTAATATCAGACAACCGAGATTTCAAAATAAAGACTATAACAAGAGATGAAGAAGAGCATCATGTCATAATTACGGGGTCTATCCACCATGAAGATCTAACAATTATAAATATTTATGCCCCAATGTAGTAGGGCCCAAATATATAGATTAATCACAAAATAAAAAAACTCATTGATAATAATACCATAATAGTAGGAGACTTCAATACTCCACTTACAACAATGAACAGATCATCTAAGCAGAAAATCAACATGGAAACAACTTTGAATAATACAGTGGACTGGATGGATTTAAGCAATATATTCAGAATATTTCATCCTAAAGCAGCAGAATACATACTCTTCTCAAGTATGCATGGAAAATAGATCATATATTGTGTCACAAGTCAGCCCTCAACAAGTATGAAAAGATTGAGACCATACATTGCATATTTTCAGACCACAATACTATGAAATTTGAAATCAACCACAAGAAAAATTTTGACAAGACCATGAACACTTGGAGATTAAAGAACATGCTCCTAAAGAATGAAAGGGTTAACCAAGAAAATAAGAGGAAATTAAAAAGTATATGGAAGCCAATGAAAATGAAAACACAGCAGTCCAATATCTCTGGGGTTCAACAAAGACTGTCATAAGAGGTAAGTTTATAGAAACCCAGGCCTTTCTGAAAAAGGAAGAATGGTCTCAAATACATAATCTAAACTTACACCTAAAGAAGCTGGAAAAAGAATGGAAACTAAAGCCAAAAACCAGCAGAAAAAGGGTAATGATAAATTTTAGAGCAGACCTCAATGATAAAAATAAAAACAAAACAGAACAGATCAATGAAACTAGGAGCTGGTTCTTTGAAAGAATTAACAAAACTGATAAAGCACAGGCCAGACTGTTAAAAAAGAAAAAGGAAAGGACCCAAATAAATAAAATCACAAATGAAAGAGGAGAGATCACAACCAACACCCTAGAAATACAAACAATAATAAAAGTATATTATGAGCAACAATATGTCAACATATTGGGCAATCTGGAAGAAATGGACAAATTTCTAGAAACATATAAACTACCAAAATGAAATATAAAGAAATAGAAAATTTAAACAGACCCATAATCAGTAAAGAGTTTGAGTCAATAAAAAATCTCCCAACAAACAAGGTTCTAGGGCCAGATGGCTTTCCAGAGGAATTTCCCTAAACATTTAAAGATGAGTTAACACCTAGTCTTTTGAAGCTGTTCCAAAAAATAGAAATGGTAGGAACACTTCTAAACTCATTCTACAAGGCCAAAAGTGCCTTGATTCCAAAACCACACAAAGACCCAATAAAAAGGATAACTGCAGACCAAATTCCCTGATGGACATGGATGCAAGGCTCAACAAAATACTAACAAACCAGATCCAACAATACATTTAAAGAATTATTCACCATGACCAAGTGAGATTTATTCCTGGGATGTAGGGCTGGTTCAATATCTGCAAAACAATCAATGTGATACATAACATTTTTAAAATTTTTTAATGTTTATTTATATCTGAGAGAGAGACAGAACATAAGTGGGGGAGGGGCAGAGAGACGCAGAGAATCAGAAGCAGGCTCCAGGCTCTGAGCTGTCAGCACAGAGCCCAACACGGGGTGAATTCACAGACTGTGAGATCATGACCTGAGCTGAAGTCAGTTGCTCAACCAACTGAGCCACCTAGGCACCCCATGATACATCACATTAATAAAAGAAAGGATAGAACCACATGATCCTCTCAATAGATACAGAGAAAGCATTTGACAAAATACAGCATCCTTTCTTGATAAAAACCCTCAAAAATGAAGGGATAGAAGGATCATACCTCAAGATCATAAAAGCCCTCTATGAAATACCTACTGATAATGTCATCATCAATGGAAAAACACTGAGAGCTTTCCCTTAAGGTCAGGAACACGACAGGGATGTCCACTCTCACCACTTTTATTCAAAATAATGTTGGAAGTCCAAGCCTCAGTAATCAGAAAACACAAGGAAATAAAAGGCATCCAAATTGGCAAGGAGGAAGTCAAACTTTCACCCTTCACAGATGACATGATACTCTACATGTAAAACCCAAAAGATTCCACTAAAAAACTGTTAGAACTGATACATGAATTCAACAAAGTTGCAGGATATAAAATCAATGTACAGAAATCAGTTGTATTTCTATACATCTATAAGAAAGCAGCTGTAAGAGAAATCACAGAATCAATCCCATTTACAACTGCACCAAAACCCATAAAATACCTAGGAATAAACCTAACCAAAGAGGTGAAATATCTATACACTGAAAACTATAGAAAGTTTATGAAAGAAATTGAAGAAGATACAAAGAAATGGAAAAACATTCCATGCTTATGGATTGGAAGAACAAATATTTTTAAAATGTTGGTACTATTCAAAGCAATCTACATATTCAATGCAATCCTTGTCAAAATAACACCAGCCTTCTTCACAGAGCTAGAACAAACAATTCTAAAATTTTTATGGAACCACAAAGTCACCAAATAGCTAAAGTAATGCTGAAAAACAAAAACAAAGCTAAAGGAATCACAATTCCCAACTTCAAGCTGTACTACAAAGCTGTAATCATCAAGAATGTATGGTACTGGCACAAAAACAGATACATAGTTCAACAGAACAGTGTAGAGATCCTAGAAATAGACCCACAAACATATGGCCAACTAATCTTTGACAAAGCAGGAAAGAATATACAGTGGAAAAAAAGACAGTCTCTTCAGCAAATGGTGTTGGGAAAACTGGACTGTAACATGCAAAAGAATGAACCTGGACCACTTTCTTATACCATACACAAACAAAATTCAATATGGATGAAAGACCTAAACACAAGACAGGGAGCCATCAAAATCCTAGACGAGAAACAGGCAACATCTTTGACCTCAGTTTCAGCAACTTCTTACTTGGCATGTCTCCAGAGGCAAGGGGAACAAAAGCAAAAATGAACTATTGGGACCTCATCAAGAAAAAATATTCTGTGCAGTGAAGCAAACAATTAGCAAAACTAGAAGGCAGCTGATAGAATGGGAGAAGATATTTAAAAGTGACATAGCAGATAAAGGGTTAGTATCCAAAATCTATAAGTAACTTACCAAACTCAACACCCCTCCCAAAAAACAAATAATCCAGTGAAGAAATGGGCAAAAGACATGAATAGACACTTTTCCAAAGAAGGCATCCAGATGGCTAACAGACACAGGAAAAGATGCTCAATGTCACTCATCATCAGGGAAACACAAATCAAAAACACAGTGAGATCCCACCTCACACCTGTCATATTAGCTAAAATTAACAACTCAGGGAACAACAAATGTTGGTGGGGATGCAGAGAAAGGGGAATCTTTGCACTGTTGGTGGGAATGCAAACTGGTGCAGCCACTCTGGAAAACAGTTTGGAGGTTCCTCAAAAAAAAAATTATACGCACACACACACACACACACACACACACACACACTGGAACATTACTTGGTGATAAAAAAGAATAACATCTGGCCATTTGCAACAACATAGATGGAACTAGAGTGTATTATGCTAAGTGAACGAAGTCAGTCAGAGGACAAATATCATATGATTTCACCCATGTGTAATTTAAGAAACAAAACAGATTAACATAAGTGAAGGTAAGGAAAAATAAGATAAAAACACAGAGAGAAGCAAACCATAACAGACTCTTAAATACAGAGAACAAACTGAAGGATGCTAGTGGGGTGTTTGGTATGGGGATGGGATAAATGGGCAATGGGCATTAAGGAGCACACTGGTTGGGATGAACACTGAGTGTTTAATAGAAGTGATGAATCACTAAATTCTATTCCTAAAATCATTATTATACTAAATGTTAACTAACATGGATTTAAATTTAAGAGCAATAAATAATAATAATAAATTAAAAATTTTTAACGTTTATTCATTTTTGAGAGACAGAGAGAGACAGAGCATGAACAGGGAAGAGGCAGAGAGAGGGAGATACAGAATCTGAAACAGGCTCCAGGCTCTGAGCTGTCAGCACAGAGCCCAACATGGGGTTCAAACTCGTGATCTGAGAGATCATGACCTGAGCTGAAGTCAGACACTCAAACAACTGAGCCACCCAGGCGCCCCTGGTTAATTTTTTTAATCAGAAAAAAAAAAGATTTGAGCATAAAAAATGTACACTACTATGATTACATAGATAGTGTTCAATGATGTACTAAGTCTAGACTTCCTTTTCATTGGGTTCATTGTAGATCTGAATCGTGTACCAAGGGTATATCTGTCTCTCATAAAAGCCATCAGTTATTAAAAATTGTTACATGTCATTTTCATTCATATTTCAGTCAAGTCTTTGTTGATGATTTTTCTTGTTTTAGTTTTTTCTAACTTTTTCATTTATATTCCATTTTTGCAGCAATAATTTTTATATAATAACAAAATATTTTCTGTTGAGATCTCTATTAAGATCTCCAAGACTTCCCTCTCGGAATCTTCTATTCTTCTACTTCAGTGTGGACTGGTAAGCAACTACCACCTGGAACTTCTCTCCAGCACTCTCCTGGTGTGGAGCTGCACTTAAAATGAAGGGACTAAGTTTAGCTTGATTTCATTGTGGCATATCTATGAATATATGAATCTGGAGTTTATGATCAAGATGAAATTTGAAGTTTAAATATTTGCAGGTAATTAAATGTCAAAGCCATTTGGATTGATGAAATCAACCAGTGAGAACGCAATACATAATTATCATAGAAATATTCAATAATATATGTGCAATATTGGTTATTTTATGAATCCAAATATTAATTGAGATAATTGTTTCCTACATGGTTCAAAAACATTAAGCTAATATTAGAAAAAAATTTAATAATAATACAGAGCAATAGAATTATTGATGTAGCCATTGTACTATGAAATTCAACTAATTTAGCCCAGGAAGCAATGCTAATCATACATATTCTAAACTTTAAATATGCTTTATTGACAAAACAGACAAAATAAAATGGATTTTTCAAAAACAAGTGTTCATTTAATTTCCATTATTCATTGTTGCTGTTTCAAAATGTTAGTTTTTTCAATTATATCTACAAGATATATTTAATTAATATTACTGTCCCTATTTACACAGGGAAATACAGATTGGGTATTTTTCACATATATGTGTAGATATATGTGTATGTATGTGTAGATATATATATATATATATATATATATATATATATATATATGTATATATACTAAAAATGAACTAAAATTAATTTACTGCCAGGCTACAGTATTTATGTTACCAAGGCTCTATCAGAATGTAGACACATTATCAAGGCTCCATCCATGGATACACTTCAACTAATCCCTTTAATCTGATGTTTGTCTAATTTGAAATATAAGTGCATTTACTATATATGTAATGCAATTATTTACATTCGTGGTATAAGTTTGAATACTTAAACTACAGTTAGGCAAGTTTAAAGAGCAACTGCTTCATATCAAGAGTATTTCTGTGAAGGCATATTTCATCACAAAATCAAGTATCTTTTCTAAATTTTTTTGGGTGGGAACATCTCTCATGTTATTTGGATCTTGCATATTAAATTTAAGGTTATTTTTTTTCTTCTATTTTACAGCAAGCTATGGATGAGGGACCTAAAGTGGCAGACTAAAAATGTAAGAAAACAACATCTTGTATAAATAACTGATGCAGCAATATTGCTTGTACTTTTTATCCAGCAATTTACAAACTAATGATCCTGTCATTATATAGAATACTAATGGTATGTATCTTTTCTACACAATTAGAAGCCACTTAAGCACATTGAGAAACTACAAATTGATTTTACTAAGCATTAATAATGTGAAGAAGGTGATCTGGAGCTAGATCTTAAAGAATAAGTGACTAGAGTTCAAATTATAATTAAAATGTTTCTATTAGGCTTAGCAAACCTTACCATGAACTGGCAGCAAGAGAAAAATTATTCAATAACATAAAATACTGTAACTGAGCTGACAGGCTCCTGACAAGCAGTTTCCAGATAGTTCTAGCTCCATGTATATAAAACTCATATATATCTATGAAAAAGAAAGATCAATATTATTCCAAACCTGCCTTTCACTTTACATTTATAAAAGAACTAGGTTACTGAAGTGAACGTTCTTTCTCAAAATCAAATTTATCAAAGAATTGGGAATTTATTTGGTATAGAGGAGGCACAATTATTCCACAAGATTTCATTACGCTACTGACACTTTATGTGTTTATAAACGAGAAGGCACTTTGGTTTTAATCATGTCAATTTTATCAAAATTTCTACCAGTTAATTACAAGAAGTGAGTATGCTTTAGAAGTTAAAGAAGACTGTTTTAAATAAATTGGTATGTATTAATTAATAGAATATACCAATCAAGATAATTGCTTTAAAATTTGTAGTACTCTGGTAATGGCATAGTTTTGTTTTTGTATATGTATGAGAAAGACCACTTTCCATAATGTATGTAACAGATGAGCCTCACAGTCTTTCAATATGTATGCAGTTGGTTATTTCTTAAATTCATGTTTAAATTGGCTTTACTATAAAGGACTGTCATATAAATTTAAATGACTTACCATAAAGTTCTTCTAAGTTGCTAAGTATGTCTCATAGAAGATTTGTTTTAAACTCTTAT
Source organism: Leopardus geoffroyi (assembly GCF_018350155.1). Taxonomy (NCBI): domain Eukaryota; kingdom Metazoa; phylum Chordata; class Mammalia; order Carnivora; family Felidae; genus Leopardus; species Leopardus geoffroyi. The sequence continues at coordinate 33,285,265 of NC_059341.1, read as the reverse complement.
GTATGAAATATTAATTGATGTACCTTTCATCTATTTATTCAACACATAAAAATTAAGGACATGTTCTGTATCAGGTTCTGGTATAGGTGGTTTGCATATTTCAGTGAACCAAGGAATCAACAATAATCTTTATTGTTTATTTTGTTTTTATTGTTAATCTTTATATGTTTACATTCTAGAGAAGACAGATAGGAAATACATTGTATAGCATGACAGAAAAAAAAAAAAACCTTTATGGGAAAAAGAGAAAGTAAAGTGCAATAAAGGCATTTTGAGTGTGCAAAACAGCTAGATTGCATTGTTAAATGGGGTGATCAGGTGAAACGATGCTATAAGAACAAAACTTGTAAGGAAATGAGAGGTGGCCATGGCCAATAGAGAGTTTCAAGCAGAAGAAACACCAACACTGAGGTGGGAGAATGCCTGACATGTTCAAAGAATCTCAAGAAAGTCAAATGAGCTTAGTGAGAAGTAGTCAGAAATGAGAGTAGAGAGGTAACTGTGGTCCAGACCCAGAAGATCCTGTTGTAGATCATTGTAAAGATATTGACTGTCATTTAATATACAATGAAGAACCATAATGGCATTTTAAAGAAAGGACTGCCATGATTTCATTAATTTCTAAGAAAAATCATTACTGCATTGGAGAAAGTTTGCCATGGGGCTAGACTGGAGCTCAGAGTTCAATCAGGAGGAAGTTATAATATTAGTAGATCAAACTACTAATAGGGAACCAATGTATAAATTCTGAATGCATCTTGAAGGCAGAGACAGCATGATTTCTTCTTGTATTGGCTAGTTGTGTGTGTGGGAGAGAAGAGTCAGGAATGGGCCTATGGACTTTCGTTTGAGACATTAGGAAGATGAATTTCATCTCTACAGACTGAGGTGAAGTCTGTAGGTAAAGCAATTTGGAATGAATTTATCAAGAAACCAATTTTGGAAATGTTAAGCTTGAAAAGACTCTTTTTATATTCAAGTGATGATGTAACTGAATATAACAATCTGGATTTCAAAAAGATGTGTGGTCTAAAGATAAGTATTTAAATATATGGGCATATAGGTAGCATTAAAATAAAATAAAATAAAATAAAATAAAATAAAATAATAAAAGAACTAGTAATACTTTTCTAAAGTAAATCAAAGACTAAAATTCTGAGACAACTTCTTGATAAGAGGTCAGAAAATAAAGGAAGAGCCAACAGATGAGGCTGAGAAAGGACATTAATGTGACTGGAACAAAACTATGAATTTGTAAGAAGGGTTCTGGAAGTCAAAGGAAGAGACAGTATTATGAAGAGGAAGTGGTAACTGTGTCTAATGCTATTGATAAGTCAGGTAAAATAAAAAGTGAAAAGTGAGTATCAATTTAGCAATGTGGAGGACATTGTTGACCTTCACAAAAGCAGTTTTTGTAAAATAATTGAGGTGAAATCCAGATTGAAATAAAATTCTACAAAATACTTTGTCTCTCAAATTTAACAACTATATTTCATACTTTAGTGAATAAAATCCTCCTTTTTCACAGAACATAGTACAATATAACAAATTAGAAGAATTCACTGAACCTATGGTTATCTTATGAGCAATGATAATTCTGAGCTCATCTTTTTAAAATATATGTTTATATATTTAACTTACATATTTAGTTCAACCACATCTCCACTCTTGCAAATGGATATGAGTATTATAAAGTCTATCAAGAAGTGTGGTCTCTTCTGAGAGGGTACAAATGCAAACCCAAGTTCAGACCAGTGCTTTTTTCTTTTCAGATATTCCCAAAAGTCTCAGAATGAATAGAATTTGCTCCCCCAGTCTGCACTCTTAACTAAATGATAAGTATGACCTGTAGTCTAAAATGAAGTTCTTATAAAGGCTAAAGTGTATAAGATCCTGTGTGAAATTTTGGATCATATTAAAAATGTATAAAATAAAATTTTAAAAAATGTATAACTAGCAACAAACTTCTGAAAACAAAGAAGACTAATTTTATGTTTTATATGTACTTAAAAAGAACAACATGTTTTTCCAATTAATTAGACAAGTTTAAAATGAAAGGAAATAACCAGGGACTACTAAAAGAGAGATAAAATACATAGTGGCTTAAGGAAGTTAAAGCCTGCAAGACATTCAGAGATTTTAGGTTAGAGGGTCCAGAAACTTAACTTTCTCTTCCAATGCTTATGTAGGAACAGAAGATGTGAGCGTATATAAAAAGAGGGAGCTACAACTCAGCTCCCCACCATTATAATAAAGAATTTAAAATATTCTTTCTTATAAGCTAGAAAACAATACACAATAATATGAAAAAGCAGCTGGAAATCTTGCTGTGTAGTACCGGAAGATGGGAAAATTACCACTACCATAAAAAAACACACATATTAGATAAAGAGATTTGTCAGATATTCAAAAGGCATAATTGAAATTACAAAGAATTCTTAACAAAAAGATAAAACAGAAACTATAATTCAGACTGGGTAAATCAGAAAGTGACAGATTTAAAAATTGAAATAAACAGGTGTGCCTGGGTGGCTTAGTCGGTTAAATGTCTGACTTCGGCTCAGGTCATGATTTCATGGTTTGTGAGTTCAAGCCCCACGTCAGGCTCTGTGCTGACAGCTAGGAGCCTGGAGCCTGCTTCGGATTCTGTGTCTCCCTTTCTCTCTGCCCCTCCCCCACTTGTGCTCTGGTTTTCTCTACCAAAAATAAATAAAATGTAAAAAAAAAAAATTTAAAAAGTGAAACAAACAAATCCATGATAATATTAGAAAAAAATTAATTTAATCCTCCTAAAGAAATACTTCACGCAGGCATAAACATCAAAATAAAAAAAAAAAAGAGTGGACAGGATAATGAGCATAGAATTCTGTATATAATAAATAGAAACCTATCTTTTCAAAATTTCTCAGAATATATTTAGAAAATGATCGTATGTTAGAATATAAAAAATTGACAATAGATGTAACATATATATGTATTTCCTTAAAACCCACAAAATAATTAATATCAAACTTTAATATCAAATTAGTGGACTATGGTTATAAATCTAAACCAATAAGCAGGAGACTATATAGTCTTAAACGTATATATTAGAAAGGCAAGATTAAGCCTTCTAGGGCCAACATTCATCTCAAAAAATTAATAATGGAGCATCTGAAAAACTCCAAAAAATTAGAGAGATAAAAATAATATAAATGAGAGCTGAAATTAATGAAACATGAAACAAGAGAAGATCAAGGAAATTAAAGGCAGTTTTTATATAGACTATAAAAGCAAATTGATCAAAAATGTCTTAAAATATAGAGTGTGAGAAAATAGTTTTAAATCCATAAATTTAGTACTGATTTGATAAAATAAACTAAATTAATGGAATTATATTTATTAAGGCATAACATATAAAAACATGTAATTATATCAATACTTTTGAGTATTATTTTTCTAAAATTCAACATTTGTTACAATAAATCTTAGCAAGGTAAGAATAAAGGGGAAACTTCCTTATTCTGATAAAAGGTTTGCATTAAAATAAAACTAGGAAGTTTTGGAAAATGGAGTAGGAGGATCCCAAGCTCACCTCATCTGATGGACATTCTGAGATAACAGCTATGTCTACATGACAAACTGAAAAGTTTGTGAGTAGTACTATTTTTAACTTTTTAAGGAAACTCTTTACTGTTATCCAGAGTGACAGCACAAGTTTCTATTCCTGCTAACAGTATAAGAGGATTCCTCTTTCTCCACACTCTTGCCAACATCTGGTGTTTCCTGTGTTATTAGCCATTATGACTGGTATTAGGGGATAACTCACTGTAATTTTGATTTGAATTTCCATGATGATGAGTGATATTGAGCATCCTTTCATGTATCTATTAGTCATCTGTATATCTTCTTTGGCAAAATGTCTATTCATGACTTCTGCCCATTTTTAAATAGGATTAGTAGTCTTTGGGTGTTGAGTTTTATAAGTGTTTTATGTATTTTGGATACTAACCCTTTATCAGATATGTCATTTGTAAATATCTTCTCCTATTCTGAAGGTTGTCTTTTAGTTTTGTTGATTGTTTCCTTCACTGTGCAGAAACTTTTTATCTTGATTAAATGCTAATTGTTTATTATTGCTTTTGTTTCTCTTGCTTCAGGAGACATATCTAGTAAGAAGTTCCTATGACCAATGTCAAAGAGGCTGCTGCCTATGTTATCCTCTAGGATTTTAATGGTTTCCTGTCTCACATTTAGGTTTTTCATCTATTTTGAATTTATTTTTGTGTATGGGATAAGAAAGTGGTCCAGTTTCTTTCTTTTTCATGTCACACTCCAGTTTTCCCAATACCAATCACTGAAGATACTGTCTTTACCCATTGGATATTCTTTCCTGATTTGTCAAAGATGAATTGATTATACAGTGTGGGTTCAGAAAACTCAGCGTTGAGTCTTCTCTTCCATTCTATTGATCTGTGTCTGCTTTTGTGCTAGTGCCATAATGTCTAGATCACTACAGCTTTGTAATATAACATGAAATACAGAATTGTGATGCCTCTCACTTTGTTTTTCTTTTTCAAGATTGCTTTGGCTATTCAGGGTCTTTTGTGATTCCATACAAACTTTAAGATTGTTTGTCCTAGTCTGCCGGCAATATTTTGGTAGAGATTGCTTTAAACATGTAGATTTCTTTGGGCATATAGACATTTTACCAATATATGTCATTTTAATCCCTAAGTATGAAATGTCTTTCTTTGTGTCATCTTCACTTTCTTTCATTGGTGTTTTATAGTTTTCACAATACAGATCTTTTACAAGGAAATTTTTTAAGTAGAAAGAAAAGGTCATAAATAGAAGTCAGTAAAGAAAATATCACAGGTAGAAGCAAACACATAGTAAAGGCTGTAGATTAATCACTTATAAAGCCAGTATGGAGATTAAAACAAAAGTAGTAAAATCAATTATATTTGCAAAAAATAGTCAAGGGATACTTAAGTAAAAATATGTATATTATGACATCATACACATAAAACATGTAGGGAGGGGTAAAAATGTAATGCTTTAGAATGTATTGAAGCTTAAGCAACCATCATCTTATTATATACTGTTATACATATAAGATGTTATATGTGAACCCAATGGTAATAACAAATCAAGAACTTATAATATATACACAGACATACAGAGAGAGGAATCCAAGCATAACATTAGAGAAAACCATCAAACCACAAGGCAGGAGAGCAAGAGAAGAAAAAAGGAACAGAAAAAGCTTCAGAAACAGAAAACAATGAACAAAATTGGTGACAAATACATGCCTATGAATAAATAATTTAAATGTAAATGGACTAACGACATCCATCAAAAGACACAGGGTAACTATATGGATAAAAAATAAGACCCATCTATATTCTGTCTGTAAGAGATTCACTTCAGACATAAAGACACATTCAGATTAAAAGTAAAATGGAAAAAAATATATATAGACCATGCAAATTGTAGTTGAAAATATCTGGAGTAGGAACACTTTTAACAGACAAAATAGACTTCAAAATAAAGACTGTAGCTAGAGATAATGACCATGACATAATGATTAAAAAAATCAATCCAATAAGAGGTTGTAACATTAATAAATACCTATGGACCCAACATAGGAGTACCTAAATATATGAAGCAAATATTAACATACATAAAGGGAAAAATTAACAGTAATACAATAATAGTAGAGAATTTTAACACCTCACATACATCAATGGATAAATGATCCAGGCAGAAAGTCAACAAGGACACAGGGCCTTTGAATGACACATTAGATCAAATGGATCTAACAGATGTATTCAGAACATTTAATCTAAAAGCAACAGAACACACACTCCTTAAAGTGCACATGAAACATTCTCCATGATAGATTACATGTTAGGCCACAAAAAATCTCAATAAAGTTCAAAAGATTGAAATCATATCAAGCATCTTTTCCTACTACCTTAGTATAAAACTGGAAATCAATAACAAGAAAAATACTGGAAAAAAAACACAAACACATGGAAACAAATAACATGCTACTAAACAACCTATGAGTCAATGAGGAAATCAAAGAGGAAATCAAAATATACATGAGGCAGATAAAAATGAAAATACAAAGATTCAAAATCTTTGGGACACAGTGAAAGCAGTTCTAAGAGAGAAGTGTACAGCAATACAAGCCTATATCAAGAAATAAGAAAAATCTCAATTAAACAACCTAAACTTATACCTAAAGGAGTGAGGGGAAAAAAAGAACAAACAAACCCAAAGCTAAGAGATGGAAGGAAATAGTAAAGATTAGAGCAGAAATAAATGAAATATAGACCAAAAGGTATAGAAAATACAAATAAAACCAAGGGCTGGTTCTTTCCAAAGATAAACAAAATTTACAAATGTTTAGCCAGATTCACCAAGGAAAAAAAAAGGCAGAGAGAGAGAGAGAGAGAGGACTCAAATAAATAGAATAAAAAATGAAGGATAAATAGCAACCAATAACACTACAGAAATACAAAGAATTATAAGAAAATACTATGATAAATTGTGTGCCAACAAATTGGATAGCCTAGAAAAAATAGATAAATTTATAGAAACATATAATCTTCCAAGACTGAGTCATAAAGAAATAGAAAACTTGAATAGTCTAGGTCTCCTGGGTGGCTCAATTGGATATGCATCTGACTCTTGATTTCAACTCAGGTCATAATCTCAGGGTGTGTGGGTTTGAGTGCTGCATGAGGCTCTGTACTGGTAATGAGTAGCTTGCTTGAGATTCTCTCTCTCTCTCCCTCTCTCTGCACCCCCCCCCCCCCAACTGGCTTTCTGTCTCTCTCTCTCTCTCAGGAAGAAAGAAAAAAAGAAAGAAAGAAAGAAAGAAAGAAAAAAGAAAACTTAAACAGTCAGATTACTAGTAAAGAAATCGAATCTGCAATAATAATAAAAAACTCAAAAAACAGAGTCCAGGACCAGATACCATTACAATTTAATTCTACCAAACATTTAAAGAAGAGTTAATACCTAGTTTTCTCACACTATTCCAAAAAATAAAAGAGAAGGAAAACTTCTGAATTCATTCAGTGAGGGTGGTATTACCCTGATACCAAAATCAGGCAAAGACACTACAAAAAAGAAAACTTTTGGGAACCTTATTTTTCTAAAATTCAACATTCATTTGTTACAATAAATCTTAACAAAGTAAGAATAAAGGGAAAACTTCCTTATCCTGATAAAAGGTTTGCATTAAAATGAAACTAGGGAGTTTGGTCCCTTCTGAGAAGGTACCAATATCTCTGATGAATATATGCAAAAATCCTCAACAAAATATTAGCAACCCAAAAACAATAATATATTTAAGATTTTTTTTACCATGAACAAGTAAGATATATCCCAACCATGCATGGGGGGTTCAATATTTGCAAATCATATTCAATGTGATACACCATAACAACAAAACAATGGATAAAATAATATGATCATCTCAATAGATGCAGAAAAAGCATTTAACAAAATACAACATCTGTTCATAACAAAAATTCTCAACAAAGTGGGGTTAGAAAGAACATACTTCAATATAGTAAAGGTCATATGACAAACTCACAGCTAATATACTTGATGGTGAAAAAGTTGAAGCTGTTACTCTAAGATGAGAAACAAGACAAGGATGTCCCCTCTCACCACTTTTATTCAATATAATACTGGAGGTCCTAGCTACAGAAATCAGATAAGAAAAAGAAATAAAAAGCACCCAAACTGGTAAGGAAGTAGTAAAACTTTTACTATTTGCAGATGACACGATGCTATATATAGAAAACCTGAAGGATTCCACCAAAATACTATTAGAACTTATGAATGAATTCAGGAAAGTAGCATGGTACGTAATGAATACATAGAAATCTGCTGTGTTCCTATACACTAATAACAAAGTTGCAGAAAAAGATATTAAGAAAACAACCACATTTACAATTGCACTAATAAAGGATAAGATACCTAGGAATAAATTTAACCAAGAACATGAAACATCTGTACTCTGAAAACCATAGGACATTGATGAAAGAAATTTAAGATGATACAAATGGAGATATATACCATGCTTATGGACTAGAAAAATTAATATAGTTAAAATGTCTATATCACCCAAAACAATCTACAGATTCCATGCAATCCTTATCATAACACGAATAGCATTTCTCACAGAACTGGAATAAATAATCCTAAAATTTGTATGAAAGCACAAAAAATCTGTAAGAGTCAAGCAATCTTAAGAAAACAAAACTAGAGTGGCTCCTGGGAGGCCCAGTCAGTTAAGAATCTGATTCTTGATCTCAGCTTAGGTCTTTATCGCAGCCTCGCGAGTTCAAGCTCTGCACTGGAGGCTGCTAAAAGGATAAAAAATAAAAAAATAAATAAATAAAATAAAATAGGAACAAAACTGGAGGTATCAAAATCCCAGATTTCAAGATATACTACAAATATGTAGTAACCAAAGCAATATGGTAGTGGAACAAAAATAGACACATATGTCAATGAACAGGATAGAGGGCTCAGAAATATAACACCCCTGTATGCCAATACATCTATGACTAAGGAGGCAAGAATATACAATGGGGAAAAGACAGTCTTTTCAATAAATGATGTTGGGAAACCTGGACGGCTACATGCAAAAGAATGAAAATGGATTACTTTCTTACATAACACATAAAAAGAAATTAAAAATGGATTAAAGACTGGGGCGCCTGGGTGGCTCAGTCAGTTAAACATCTGACTTCATCTCAGGTCATGATCTCACAATTTTGTAAGTTCGAGCCCTGTGTCAGGCTCTGTGCTGATAGCTCAGAGTCTGGAGCCTGTTTCAGATTCTGTGTCTTTCTCTCTCTCTCTCTGCCTCTCCCTGACTCATGCTCTGTCTCTCTCTCAATAAATAAACTTTAAAAAAATTTAAAAAATGGATTAAAGACTTAAATGTGAAATGTGAAAACATAAAACTCATTAAAGAAAACATAGACAGTAATCTCTTGGGTATCAGTATTAGCAACATATTTATAGACACGTCTTCTCAGGTAAAGGAAACAAAAGCAAAAATATCTTATTGTGAGTACATCAAAATAAAAAAAAAACTTATGCACAGCAAAGGAAACTATCAACAAAACAAAAAGACAACCTAATGAATAGAAGAAGATACTTACAAATGAAAAATCCTATAAGGAGTTAATATAATAAATTTTTATAATTCAATATTAAAATACAAACAATCCGATTAAAAATAGGCAGAGTACTGAAACACATTTTTCTAAAGAAGACATACAGATGGCGAACAGACATAAAAAGATGTTCAACATCACTAAATACGAGTGAAATGGTAATCAAAACCAAAATGAGACATTGCCTCACACGTCAGAATGCTTAAGATTAAAACAATGAGAAATCACAGTTTTCGGTGAGAATGGGAGAAAAAAGAATGCTCACGCCCTGTTGGTGGGCATGCAAATTGGAGTAGCACTATGACAAACAGTATAGAGTTTTCTTAGAAAATTAAAAATAGAAATACCATACAATCTAGTAATTCCATCACTGGGTATTTACCCAAAGAAAATTAAGACACTAATTAAAAAAAAAATACATGCATTTCTATGTTCATTGCAGCATTATTTATAATAGCCAAGATACAAAAGCAAACTAAGTGCCCATTTATAGATGAATGGATAAAGAAGATATGGTATATATACACAATGGAATATTACTCATCCATAAACAAGAATGAGATCTTTCCAATTTTGACATCATGAATGGACTCAGAGGGTATTATGCTAAGTGACATAAGTCAGAATGAGAAGACAAAACCATATGATTTTGCTTATCTGTGGAAACTAAAACACAAAACCAAAAAACAGACTCTTAAAAACAGAGAACAAACTGGTGATTTCCAGAGGAAAGGTGGGTGAGAGAATGGGCAAAATAAATAAAGAAAATTATACTTAAGTCATGGAAAAGAAAAGTATAGCATAGTCAATAAAGTCAATAATGTTGCAATAATTTGCATTGTGATAAATGATGACTATACATATGTAGTGAGCATGCAGTAATGTATAGAATTGCTGAATTAATACGCTATACACCTGAAACTAATATAACAACATGTGCAACTATACTGGAATTAAATTAAAAAACTTAAGGGGCAACTGGATGGCTCAGTCGGTTAAGCATCCGACTTCAGCTCAGGTCATGATCTCGCAGTTCATGAATTCGGGTCCCCCATCAGGTTATGTGCTGACAGCACAGAGCCTGGAGCCTGCTTCGGATTCTGTGTCATCCTCTCTCTCTGTTCCTCCCTTGCTCTCACTCTCTTTCTCTCCCTTTCTCAAAAATAAACATCAAAAAAATTAAAAACAAACATAATAGATAGATAATACTGTACATCTGAAATTAATATAATATTGTATATAATTGTACTTCAATAATTTAAAAAAGAAAATACTTTATCAATCATCAAATTGATGGGACAGAATCATTCTATTTATAGTTAAAATAAAAAAAGAATTTCAACTACTTTTTATTAGAAATTGTTCTCATGCTCCTAGTCAATATGAGACAATATAAGTTAATGAATCATAAATATTGAAAATAAAGTTTTAAAAATTATGCAGTTGTGTGTGTGTGTCATAAGTGACAATTCTAAAATATATGTGGAAAAAAAGATTTTTAATTAATAATTTAAGTTGAATGATGTTTGTTCATATGAATATTGTGGACTCTGATTAGTCATACACCAATAGTTATAACTCAAGACCAGACCCTAAATAACAACAAATTATAATTTTTATATTATACATTGAACCTTACTCTCTGGAATATTTGAAAGAATTTAAAAATTTTAAAATTGGGTATTAGAATGTGTATTTCTTGAGTCATAATATGGTTGTTGTAATTTGTCTCATTAAAAAATAGAAGTGTTTCCAACTGATAATAAAAATGTAATATTAATATTTACAATAATCTTGAGGGTCTTCTATATGCAGATGTAAAAATCACATGAATAACATGATTTGGGACAAAAAATGGGATTATAATTCTTAATCTTCCATTTACGACTTTTAGGAAGTTGGACTAACATGTCACCTATACAGGTTTCATGCTCCTTATCTGTCAAATGGGTGGATTGGATAAGATTAGTAATGTGCCTCTTTTTTAAACTAGAGAAATTTTTCTATTCAAAATTAATATATGTTGGAATTAAAAATACATAGCATATACAGGCAGACTTACTTTTCTGTGCACTGAAAGTCTCCAACTCTTCCTCTTGTTGGAGTCCCCACCTCCTACTACAAATCCTGAATCAATTCCATATCACTTATTTTACCATAATAATATATAAATTAAGCATTATAAATCTGCAATAAAAGAGAAACAAAACAGGAGGGAAAATTAGAATGTGTCAACAAAATGTAGAAATCTAGAAAGTGCATGGGTGAGTCAATTGAGTCAAAATCAGAGAACACAATGCAAGGGAAAAAAAAGCATAAAAAGATATAAGCCATCTTTAAAGGAATGCACCACATTCTAATCCTTAAATTCTTCCTACAAATATTTTGAAGAAAAATGTGTACAATCACTGATAAGCAAGAACAATAAAAAGTAAGGTGCACTGAGATAGGATCAATAAAAACAAAGGATAACAAAGATCAATCTATAAAGATATTGGAATCATCAGATATAAACTATGAAAAAGCTGTATTCATTATAAAGAAATAAAAGACAAGTGTGAAAACACTTTCCAAGTGTTTAGAAAACTAAAACAGGTTAACTAAAAAATAAAATTAAAAGCAGCAAACATACTTTTAAATATTAAAAACAGTAACAATAATTAAAAACTCAATGTACAAACTTGAAAGAGATGTAGGAAGAATTTGTGCATTAGAAGATAGATTAGGTATATAAACCACAATTTCTTTATCCATTCATCAGTTGATGGACATTTAGGCTCTTTCCATAATTTGGCTATTGTTGAGAGTGCTGCTATAAACATTGGGATACAAGTGCCCCTATGCATCAGCACTCCTGTATCCCTTGGATAAATTCCTAGCAGTGCTATTATGTGGATCCTAAGAAACTTAACAGAAACCCATGGGGGAAGGGAAGGAAAAAAAAAAAAAAGAGGTTAGAGTGGGAGAGAGCCAAAACATGAGACTGTTAAAAACTGAGAACAAACTGAGGGTTGATGGGGGGTGGGAGGGAGGGGAGGGTGGGTGATGGGTATTGAGGAGGGCACCTTTTGGGATGAGCACTGGGTGTTGTATGGAAACCAATTTGACAATAAATTTCATAAAAAAAAAAAAAAAAAGAAGATAGATTAGGGGCACCTGGGTGGCTCAGTCGGTTAAGTGTCTGACCTCAGCTAAGGTCATGATCTCGCAGTTTGTGAGTTTGAGCCCCGCGTTGGGCTCTGTACTGACAGCTTGGAGTCTGGAGCCTGCTTCAGATTCTGTGTTTCCCCCTCTGCCCCTTCCCTGCTCATGCTCTGTGTCTCTCTGTCTCTCAATAGTAAATAAATGTTAAAAAAATTTATAAAAAAAGTAGATTAGAAGAAATTACACAGAATGTCATGAAAGACAAAGGAGAAGAGGTAGAAAAAAAAGGAAGAGAATAAACTGGAGTGGGAGGGCAGAGTGAGTAGATCTAACATAAAAAAAAAAAATAACGAAAAATTCCATAAGGAAAAAGAGTAAATGTTAATAATGACTAGGAGTTTTGCAGGACTGATAAAAAACCAATCTACAAATTCAAGTTGAATAAATCTGAAATATATATTTTTTTAAAATTCACAACTGGTCACATTAAGGTAAAATAGGAAAATATCAAACATTCAGAAAAAAATCTTAAAACCAGACAAAGTTGACTTAATACCAACAATGGAATCTAGAACATGGTGGAAAGATATCTTCAGTAGGATGAAGAAAATCTTTGTCATCCTTAAATTCTATGCTCAGTGTAGAACTAGAGGGTTCTCAAGGGTTAATATGTTCTTATATTTTGCATTATTAAGGAAGAAGTTTTGCCTTCATTAAAATTTTACCTTACAGTGATGTCATCAGAAGGCAAGTAGGAAACCCCAATCTCCATAACCCATCAGGAATCAACAATTAGGCAGCTATTCATGAACAAAAACAGCTCTGGGGAGCTCAGGAGTCCACTTAAGAAATTTCAGCAACACAGAAAAACAAAAAAACCCAAGAAAAACTGCACAAAGAGGGAAGGAAGGCAGCTAATTTGTCATGCATCCCACAAGCCCACGCTGCTCAGAACCAAGAGCAAACTCCCCACCCAGAAAGAATTCCCCTCACTGGGAAAAGGAGACCAGGGTAAGCATATTCCCCTGACTTTTGGGGCACTGCACTAAGGACATGCTCTGGTCTCACTTATCTAGAGACCAGAAATGCTGAGATGTATAGATGGCTAGTAACAAAAAAGAAAAACAAAGTCGATAAATATCAACCAAACAGCATGAGTGGCCATGGTTTCCAATGACTTACTCTTCAGAAGAGCCCAGTAGTTTTTGCCATTGAAGAAGCCAACAACCAGCATAGCTACTACTATAGATACTCTGCAGATTTCACACATCACAGCTATTTGCATTGGCAGACTCCAGATGCCTGAATATCTCCTCACTTCCTGTCACTCCATCCCATACTGGGAACTAGTCCAGGCTCTACAGCCGTACAAGGACAAGATGCTAACATAGATCACCCCAGATGACCCACACCACTGGGCCAATGCTTGGATCTAGTCCATACAACAGTACACCTGCACTCAGCAGGCCTGACGCTCATGACCATCCTCTACAGACTGGCCTGTGCTGTGCATGCTGTGGTCAGAACCCATAAGCAGGGAAGTACACATAACTAGCCCAGGCCCCAAAAGATGCTTGTGAGCCCCCAGATATAGTCCAACATTTCTATCACTGGCCTTCACTACTGGGCTTACCTGAAGCTAGCTCCTCTAGTTGTGTACCTAAAATAAATCCAGCGCGACTCTCAACGCTGGCCTCCACTGTAGATCTGTACCAGAAGAAACCCTGCAGTCATAGGAGTGCACGCCCACAGCCAGAGCCCCTGCAGATAACAGTAGGACTGCAGTTGGCCCTGGCACTTGCTGCTGGCTTCAGCCCCCACCCACCAAGACTGAATTGTGAAGAGACAGAAAACATGAACAGATCAATAGTGTGCATAGGATTGAATCAGTAATCAATAACCTCCCAAAAAAGAAAAACCCAGAACTAGATGGCTTCACAGGTGAATTCTATCAAATATCTAAAGAAAAATTAACACCAATCATCTAACTAAAATGTATCAAACTAAAATGCTTCTGTGCAACGAGGAAACAATTAACAGTGTATTGTGAAAATATGTGCAAAACGAATATCTGATTAGAGGTTAATATCCAAAATATAAAAGGAACTCATACAATTCAATAGTAAAACAAATAATAATGATAATCTAATTAAAATCTGGGCAGAGGAACTGGATACAAATTTTTCCATAGAAGACATACAGTTATATCAAACTGATATCAAACAGATATAACCAACAGTTATATCAGAAGGTACTCAAAATCACTAATCTTCAGGGAAATGAAAATCAAAACCACAATGAAATATCAGCTCACACCTGTTGTAATGGTTAGTATGAAAAAGTCAAGTGATAGTAAATTCTCACAAGGATGTGGAGGAATGGGAAATTTGGTGCAGTGTGGTGGGAATGTAAATTGGTAACATCACTATAGAAGAAAGTATGGTGATTCCTCAAAATATAGAACTGCCAACTGATCTAGCAATTCTACTTCTAGGTATATACGCAAAGGAAATGAAAACATTCTTCCAAAGAACTGTTTGCACTTCCATGTTCATTGCAGCATTATTCACAATAGCCAAGACATGGAAACAAGCTAAGTGGGCATTGAGGGAGATAGATAGATGATAGATTAGATAGATGATAGATCATAGATAGATAGATACATAGATACATAGATAGATAATATAATTCAGCTATGAAAAGAGAAAGAAATCCCACCATTTTTAACAACATGGGTAGTCCTCCTTAAGATTATTAATCTAAGTGAAATAAGTCAGAGAAAGACAAATACGGAATGATCTCATTTATATGTGGATTCTATAAACATTGAACTCATAAAAACTAGGAGTAGAATGGTGATTGCCAGAAATTGAGGGGTGGGGGAAATGAGGAAATGTTGATCAAAGGATACAAACTTTCAGTTTTAAGACAAGCAAGTCCTGGGGACCTAAGGCACAGCATGATGACTATAGTTAAAATTATTGTACTGTATACTTAAAAGTTTCTATGAGAGTAGAACATTAATGTTCTCATCATAACAACAACAATAACAAAACAGTAATTATCTGAGGTGAAAGATGTGTTAACTAGCTTTATTGTGGTAAACATTTTGCAATACATATGCAACATATAATTTTATGCCTTAGATGTACATAATATGTCAATTATATCTCAATAAAGCTGAAAACCTTTTCACTTTGAGCACATAAGAATGCAGGTTGTAATTTGGAAATAACTACTAATCCTTTTAGAAATACAGTTTTAATTTTAAAAAGCTGTAGAAGGAAACTTTAAAATATATATAAAATATCCAAAAGACTAATAAAGTATGTATAAATTATCCAAAAGGAAAGAACATGAAAGAAAATATAGAATAGGTGAAATAACCTGCAAGGGTAAAGTAAAAATGTTTACTTAAAATAACTAAATATTCCAGTTAAAAGATAAAAATATTTTAAACCAAATATGTACTGATTGAATGTAAAGATACAGAGGAAATAAAAGTAAAATAGTGGAAAGAGCATGTCATTCTTCTTTTAATACCAACAATTTATTTTACTTTATTTTATTTATTTATTTTTAAGTTTATTTATTTTTATTTTTGAGAGGGGGAGGGGCAGAGAGATAGGGAGAGAATCCCAAACAAGGTTCATGCTGTCAGAGTGAAGTAGGACACAGGGCTCAATCTCACAAACTATGAGATCATGACCTGAGCAAAACTCAAGAGTGGGACGCTTAACCAACTGAGCCACCCAGGTGCCCCATATCAACAATTAATTTTACAATAAAAAGCATTTAAGAAATCAAGATAATCCTTAAGGATAAATAATACAATGTTTTTATCATGTTATAATGATGATAGTTATAAAATGATCTTGATAAAATGTTTCACAAAGAAGAAATTACTGTAAATTTGCATGCATACAATGACAGACATAATGTACAATTAGACACACTTTAAGGTAAATACATAAATCAACAACCATAAGAAGAGACTGTAACAATTTTCCTCAGGAATTAGTAGGACAATAAGAAAACAGGAGGGTCTGGAAGATTTAATCAACATGGTTAAAATTGCTTTTGTGAACTTATATGGAACATTGCAGCCAGCAACTGAAGGATATTCTTTTTATGCACAAACAGAAACTTCACAAAAATTAGCCACATACTGAACCATCAAGAAAATCTGAACAAATTTCAAAATCTTATGCCTACGTTGCTCTCCAACCAAAAGATAATCATGCTACAAATATATTACTAAATGGTTGCTAGAAAATCCCATATATATACACAATGGAATACTATGTGGCAACGAGAAAGAATGAAATATGGCCTTTTGTAGCAACGTGGATGGAACTGGAAAGTGTTATGCCAAGCGAAATAAGTCATACAGAGAAAGACAGATACCATATGTTTTCACTCTTATGTGGATCCTGAGAAACTTAACAGAAGAACATGGGAGAGGGGAAGGAAAAAAAAAAGTTAGGGAGACAGCCAAACCATAAGAGACTCTTAAAAACTGAGTATAAACTGAGGGTTGATGGGGGGTGGGAGGAAGGGGAGGGCGGGTGATGGGCATTGAGGAGGCCACCTGTTGGGATGAGCACTGGGTGTTGTATGGAAACAAATTTGACAATAAATTTCATATTAAAAAAAAGAAAAAAAAAAGAAAATCCCATGTTTTAATACACACAAATGAAAACCAACAAATTACTGCTTTGTACAATATAGACAAATCTTCAAATCTTGTAGGCCTAATAGTAAAAGAAGTAAGATATATAAGAAGGATTTCAATAATTAAAAGTGCAAAATAAGCAAAAAAATACACCAAACACACACACACACACACACACACGCACACACACACACACACACACAACTCCACATTATTTAGGGATACAACTGATATTTAAACTAAAAAGAAAAAGAGAAAAAAATAATAAAAAATCTGGATAGTAGTTTGCCTCTAGATGGTTGGATAAGGAAGCTGCTGTCGGCTTCTCAGGTATCAATGTTCCGTATATTGACCAAAGTGAGAATTACAAGGGTATTCTCTTCAAAGTTATTTACTAAGTCATGCATATATATTTATGTGTCTTTGTGTGTACATTGGATTTCACCATGCAAATAATATTAAAGATAAAATAAAATAAATAAATCACATTGTGGTATGAGTATTTTGGAAAAGCTAGTGTATTTATCTTTGATCAAAAATTTATTTAAAATACAATTACCTCCTATGCTGATTCTATCAAAGATTTAATATTAAAAGTTACAAAATGTCCTATTAGTAGGCAATTATCTTTGTGCTGTAAGAATTTATAAAACTTAGTGTCTTCTAACATAAAAAATATTTTTATTCATGATATTGAATATGAGTTGGTGGCAAAATGGGCAGTTACTCAGAATTCCAAGCTTCTCCACTTTGAGGCTCCATTATCTCTAAGGGGCTTGATATCCACCACTGAATTACCTCTATTTAGCATTCAAACTAGAAAAGGGAGAGAATATAGAAAATTATGAGTGGGGCGCCTGGGTGACTCAGGTCATGATCTCCCAGTTAGTGAATTCGAGCCCCACATTGGGCTCTGTGCTGATAGCTCAGAGCCTGGAGCATGATTCAGATTCTGTGTCTCCCTCAATCTCTGCCCCTCTCCCTCTCATGTTCTGTCTCTCTATCAAATATAAATATACCTTTTTAAAAATAAAAAAAATTATGAGGTAAATTATAAGTGTCTGTATATCACTTTGTCTTACATTCCACTGGCTAACACTAACTCAATCACATGGCCTCATCTAGCTGCAAAGGAGGCTGCAAAATATGTAAATTATGCCCAGGAGGAAGAGGGGGACAATCTGTGAGCATCCAACTAGTTGTGTGTTTCCATCACAGTTGAGCAATCTCTGCCACATTTTAATTCTGAGGGAAATGTTCTCCATCCTATATACAAAGAATTCTATACAAAGCCATGCTATAAATTAAATTTGATAATAATTAATTGATAGTAGCTTGTAAGGCCTCTATAATTTTACTCCTGAAAGATATTTTTAAATTAGAACGAGTAAACTGAAATAAAACAATTCATGCACTCCATAAATCCAGTATATGTAGAATTTAAAAAGCAAAGGAATATTGGATGATAGTGAAGAGAAACTTAGGATGACTATAATATGTTAGATGTAGAGAACAACCAATAAGAACTGGGGCTGGAGAATTGGAAGAGAATTCAAGGAAGCATTTCTTTAGTTAGGCATTTCTATACACTTATACATATACATATACATAAATATATAAATATAGTATATATATATACACATATGATATAGATATAGACATAGACAGGTATAGATATAGATATATAGATATAGATATAAATGATATAGATAGATTAGATAAAGATATAGATATAGATATATAGATATAGATGATATAGATATAGATATAGATATAGATATAGATATAGATATAGATAGACATAAGCATTGGGTTTAAAGATAACTAAGCAAATAAATGAAGAAAATAGCATCCGAAAAATGCTTAGGTATAGAAGAAAGGAAATGTAATCATAGTACATATTAGATGTGAAAAACATTGGCACAGTCATAATTATGTGAACCACTGACCACTGAACATAGATTTAATCAAAATATTGCTTATAGCTATTTTGGGAAACAGGAAAGGAGATGTGTGTGTGTGGGCAACAGATGGGGTATATGTTGAGTGTGGGAGAGATTTGATTGTAAGAATGCTGAGGTCTCTTATATGTGCACTAATTAAAATACCCAGTTTATTACTTTTGTTCTTAACCTTTCGTTTATAATTATTAGCATAATGATAATTTACAATTGACCACAACTTATGGAATTCAATTAATACCTATTTAGAGACACTTCACAACAAACACTTAATGGCATCTTCTTAGACTCTCAAAATAATAAAATGCTAAGAGCATAAAAAGAAATTCACACAATCATCACCAGTCATTAGAAAGAACTGCAAAACACTGATAATTTTGTTCTTTTTAACAGGCTTGTATGGGAACTTCGAATCATAGTTGATCCTAAACATTGCTTCCAAGAAAGAGACTCCAAAAAGGACAAGCAAAGTAATGATTTACTTGTTTTTAATACCTTCAAATGGTAGGAATATACTCAAGCTGTATAAAACTGGCTTTTCAGTTTTCAAATTCAGATTTGAAATGGAGTCTTCTAATCTCTGAGTGTTCGTGTTATGAGAAAAGGGTCATAACAATTACAGAAATAGACTCAAACTGAACTGCAAGTCAAGTTATATAACAGTAATTTTAGAATAATTCAATTGAACTGGATTGGCCTTCTCTTTAAAAATTTCACATTAATTATGGAAGGTTAAAAGTCAAAGTGATATGTGATATTATTTTATGCTTTATAAAAATATGTTAAAATATAAACCTTGATATAAAAATGTATATCTGAAACACCACTCTCAGACTAATAGAATCTTAATGGGATCTTGATATGAATCTCATGTAAATGTATTGGATAATTCTACCAAAGATTTTTTTTTAAATACCTGAAGTAGAACTCAGAATGTATTTTTCTACGAAAAAATTAAATTATCAATTATGATTAATTCATATCGCTTTTTTACCAATTATAAAATCACCAAGAATTTTGGTTTTACTTTGCTTTAGTAGGGGTTGCGGGTGAAGGGGACTACATGATTTACAGAATGGAATATTTAACAAATTTGATGTAGTTGTATGTCCATAAGAATCTGTATAAAAGTTTGAATCACTGTCTTCTGCATTGGTTTCATCTAATTGCCTATGACATTAGTTTTATTTTAAATATGTTTTCAGTAGCTCTTAACTGAATTATATTATTTACCTCCATAATTTACTCTTGAATTCCAGTTCTTTTAAAAACATGTTAAATTATTTTCTAAAGTAAATTAAAAAAATAACAAATGTGATTACGTTTTAGAACTGTGGACAATTAGCTCATCAATATAAGACACAACTGTTTGTAGTAACTTAAAAAAAACTGATGTTCAGGATGATGACTTCAATACATATTGTGTATACAAATATTTTATTTTCTGCTTTAGAACACACTTATATTTTCAGTGAAAATGATTCTGATGTTTTAAAACTTCAATTTAGTCCTCAACTGTAGAATTTAGAAACAATGAGTGATAACTCATATTAACAAAGATAAATGAATACGAGTTATAGCTATTGAAATCAGACTTCTGAAGCAATTATTTCTCTTAAAAATTATATGTATGAAAACCATGGGCAGAAAATAACTAGTATGAAGGAAAAAGAGATTGAGAATTAAAAACCACCTGAGAATATCCTGAGTTTCTGAAAATTAACTAGAAGCTGAGTATTCTTGGAGGAAAAGTTAAAAGAAAGAGAAGGAGAGAGACAAGAAAGAAAAAAGCAAACATGGGAGAAACAAAGCAACATGGTTTATTTCATAAATAATTTAGATAAAACTACTTTTTTGGAGAATAATTGATTTGAAAAATTAGAACAATTTTGCTACATACTAAGGGTTTAATAAATACTTGGATACATGAAAGAAAGTAATACTATAGTGATGATTTATCTGAATTCAGCAGAAAATCAGCTAAAAGAAACAGACCTTTCCATATGCCATAAGAACTACAGGATCAACCCGTGAGGCAAGATCTTACAGTTTATCATTTTACCTAAAGCATAAATAACAATCCCTGTTATTAAACTCTGCTTATAATGAATACTATACCCTAGTATCCACACATGTTTTACTTTGAGTAATAGCAAAGTCCAATATTAGTAGTATCTCTTGCCTATAATTTTCTGAAACTGTGAAATGCTTTGCAATTATAAAAGTAACATGAAGTCAAATTCACCCAAAATAAATCCTGGAGAAAAATTTGTCAACCTCATAATGTGCACTTACACTCAAATAAAATGTAAATAAAACTTTTTTTAAGACAATTAAATGCCTGCTAATGCAACACTGTGCTTGTTTCTGAGAATTAAAAGGTGATTGAGGTTGAATCTCTGCATTTAAAGAACTCACTTATTCTGTATGACAGAAATCATAGAAATCAGTGAATGAAATAAAGAACAAGAAGTTCTTAGTTTGAAAGACAGGCACAGAAATTCAAAGAAAGTATAATTCATTCTTTTTTTTAAAGAAACCAGGAAAACTACTCAGAGCAAATGATATCTGAGATAAATGTGGAAGGTAAGTAAAAGGTTGACAGACAAGGCAGATATGGGGTCAGGCAAAAAGAACATGAGCAATGGCTTAGAATTGTGATTGTGAAGATAGAGTGGTTTTGTTTGTGGAAATATGAAATATTCATAACAGTAATAAATTATATGTCCAGTAAGAGAGGGACATAAAAACAGGAAGGGCTTTATATACCATTTTAAGGAATCAGTAGTTATTTACTCTGTTATATAGAAAAAGAATCAATGAGGACTTTTTAAGGAAAGGAGTCACATAGTTAGGTCCATAGATTCAAATACTATTTAGGAGACTAGATTAGAGAAGGAATAGAATGAAGCAGAAAAACCAGTAAGAAGCTATTGACACCACCAGGCAAGATTATAGAAGCCCAGAATTAGAAGAATGTCAGAGGAATGCAAAGACTGTATTTGAAAGACATTTCAATTAAAATCAAGAGCACTTGGTAACTAATTTGTAGGGACCAAAAGGAAGAAAGGGGAAAGAATGGTTTCATGTTTCAGAGGGGTACACCAAAACTAAATGACTTTTAATGAAACAGTAATTTATTATTGCTCATGGATATCTTGGCTAACCAGCCATTTTTGCTGAACTGAGCCAATCTTAGCTGATGTTGGCTGGGTTTGCTAGTGTATTTGCAGTCACCTGCTGGGTCATCTGGGGACTGGCTAATCTACTATGCTCTGAGCTGGGATGCATAGTCTCTTCCTTGTAGTATCTTCTCCTTCAGTAAATCAGACAAGGCTTTTTCACATGGAGTCTGGGCAGCGTTCTAAAAACAATTAACAGAAGCATGTAAAAACTATAAGACCTGGGCTCAGAAGCAGTGCACAATCACTTCCTCCACATTTTGTTAGTCAAAGCAAGTCACAAGGCCAAACAAACAAACAAGAATCAAAGGTAGAAATAAATTCTACTTATTTTTACTGAAGTATTGTTGGCATAGAATGCTATATTAATTTCAGGCTCACAACAGAGTGATTTGACAATTCTATACATTATGCAATGCTTACCATAGTAAGTATGGTGACTATTTGTCACCACACAAAGATTTTACAATATCATTGACATATTTTCTATGCTGTAATTTCATCCCAATGACTTATTTATTTTATAATTGAAAGTTATTATGGAAAGAGAAAGAATGTCATATCACCCAGGGTTACTGATTAAGAAAGGGGAAAAATTACACCTACTTTTTGGAAACTACTACAGATAATAATTCATTAATAGAGAAAGTACAGGATGTGGGTTAGATTTGAAAGGAAAGGTAAAATTTTACATTGAGTTTCAGGCTATACCTGAAAGATCTGGAAACTCAATGAAAGTTCAATTCAGGGAAGGTAAAACAACTTGCATAATATTATATAACTACTTTAAGACAGATTACACCTAGAACACAGGGCTCAATGTACAATCTAACATTCTTTCTGTTAATTTATTAATTTATTTAGAAGACATTGCAGGAGGACCAAATGATCAATTGTCATTCATTCACTTGATTCATGTTTTCTTGACTTTCTCTCTTCTCTCTTTTCCCCTCTCCTTCCTTCCTCTATTTCTTCCCTTCTTTTCTTTAATTTCCAGTGTATATTTACTACAAAACATGTGCTAGATTTTATAGGCATGTTCAAAAGAATTGAACTTTGGCTTATTTCAAAATGGTTATATAAAATTAAATTATGACAAAATATAATTAGAAAGAACACTGGACTCCCCTCTCACTTAGGAAGATATTTATGCTTTGAGCTTCAAGTTGGTGATAATCTAGTCAACCAGTTTTATTTACCCTTTGGCAAATAAATGGATACCACAGAGCAGACTGAATATAATTAATTACAAGCTGCCTTTTGTAACTTAATTAAGCATTCTACTCCTGAAGCAGGAATTTAAATCTTTTGTGTGGCTGCTAATTAAAATACACAAAGTCTATGTTTTAGTTGACTAATAATAAGTAACTAAGCAGGAGACTGCTGTTGTTTATCATTATCACAGTAGTTGTAATGTCAATGTTTAAAGTTCAACTAAAAAGGGTTTTAGAGTTGTAATGTTTCATTGGGGATAGATATCACTAATTAAAAAAAAAATAAAGATCATCTTGTCCAGTAAAAGCAAAAAGAAACAAACTAATTGAACTTGAAAAATTATTTCAAACATGTGCAATGCTTGAAAATCCACAACTCACTCTGGGTTAAGAAATTAAGCAGGGATAGACTAGGGTCTGTTTTGAGTGAATACTTGGTGAAGATGGAAGTTCAGATTTCCTTCTATTGAATATTGTTGTCTAAAGCAAAGTGTCTATAAAGAGAGAGTAACCCTGTGTCTCTTGCCAGTATTAAAAAGCTATACATTCGGGGCGCCTGGGTGGCTCAGTCGGTTGAGCGTCTGACTTCAGCTCAGGTCATGATTTCATGGTTCATGAGTTCGAGCCCTGTATCAGGCTATGTGCTGACAGCTCTGGAGACTGCTTCAGATTCTGTGTCTCCCTCTCTCTCTTCCCCTGCCCTGCTCACCTTTTGTCTCTGTAAAAAAAGTGAATAAACATTAAAAAAATAGTTTTAAAAATCTATACACTCAACCTCAGCTAAAGTTACTGCAGTTTACTCATTTATCATGTATATATGTAAGTTCTTCATAGATTCCTATGTTCTTGGTGATCCTGTTGATTATTTTACAAATACTTTACAAATATTTCAATTAATTTTTAATTTATATGCTTATATTTATATATATAGTTCATTTCAAATGTTTAATATTTAAAATTATGGAGGTAATACAAAAGGCTCCAAATAATAAGTTATGGTTAAATATAAGACATGTACCAAAAAAAAAAGTCAAATAAGAAAGGAGACTCATTGTTTAAATATAAAGGACAAATTCTATATAATATTTATGGGGTTTTTTTAATACTCCTTGCCTAGCGTGTAAAATTAAGAAATCACTATATCTACCCTCAAAGGTAGAGAAGCATATACTTTTCCTAACATGTTTTGGTCTACTTTATGCTTTTAAACAACATGCACAACTATGTTAATATGTATCTAAGAATCTTTTGTGTAGACAATATATTCATTTTGATTACTTATTTTCAACCTGTTCTTTAATAAGTTAATACTAACTTTGGTGTCTCTACTTTCTGATATACATTTTATCCTCAGACAGAATTGTATAAGTTTGACCCTATCAAAAAACTGAATTAGCAGCTTCCAAGGAAGAAGGTGGAGTAGGAGAATCTTAGCTCATCTCTTCCCACAGATACTCCTAGATATCACCCACATTAGTGAAATAACCTAGAGAATTACCTGAAGACTGGCAGAACAGATTTCCATAGCTAAATATAGACAAGAGGCCACGTGAAAAAGGGTAAAAAAGGTGGAGACATAGTCTCCCTGGGAGACTATCCACGGGAGGGAGGGAAACCACAGGCATGGAGAAGGCTACACCACACCCTCTAGGCATGGGAGGCCAAACTGGGAAGATGAATCTCTATAACATTTGGTTGTGAAAACCACAGGGACTTAACATTGTGAGTTCTTATAATCAGTGGAGCTTAACACATGAACTTTAAAAATCAGCAGGCTTGGCTATGGTAGAGTTTGAGGGTGATAAGAAACTTAAACCCTGCCTTTAAAGAGACACCATAACAGTTGTGCTAAGATACAGCATTGAAAGACAGTTTTCCAAGAACAAAAGAGCTGGTGAATGCCATTTCCCTAGTTTCAATACGCAGCCTAGATACATGCACACTTGCTATAACAAGCCCAGGGAACACTCTCCACACAGCTTGGTAACATGATAGCATATCTCAACCCTGCACTTTCCTGTGTACCCACCTCCTGCAACCCAAATGGAGCAGTTCTCTGAAGTGGTTACAGGTCCCCTCTCAGAGTAGACCGGTGCAAGCCTTGCTAACACTATGCACTCTACCATAGTCTTCTCCTGTGGACAGCCTCATCCAACATGCCTTCAGCAGGAGTCCATCTAAAGTGGCACCACAAGCATGAAAGATGCAGGCAGCACCAATCCAAAGTGACTCATACCCTGGTGAGAAGAAAACATAATCACAAGAACTGGTTCAACTGTGGTCCCAGCAGTAGGCTGGGGGCAACATCTAGTCTGACTGCAGGACCCACCCACCTGCAAAACTTCACAGGGCACAAAACAGGGAGAGCACCCTGCAGTTTGATGCAACCACAGTTCTGGTAAATGCCTGGTCTGATCCTATTCAAGTCCAAAGTCAGGGGGTGGGGGTGCGGGCATATTGATTCATTAATAACACAGGAACCAAACCCTGTCCACACCAAGCAAAGAGATCCATTAGAGATTACTGGACTGAAGACAGATGTGGCTCAGACACAACAGTAGGTTGCACAAAATACACGTGATAGAACCACTGAAATACCAGGTTATAGGAAAAAGGGCACATTGCACTGCAGGACACTACAGGACCTCTTCTTCATGAGGCCATTCTCTTCAAGAGAAGGAGACAAAGCTGACTTTCCTAAAACATAGAAGCAGACATGGACAGGTAGACAAAATGACGAGACAGAGGAATATATTCCGAATGAAAGAACAGTACAAAACCATGGCAAGATACCTAAATGAAACAGAGATAATTAATATACTTGGTAGACAATTTAAAGTAAATTATCATAAAGATATTCAATGGACTTGAGAAAAGAGTGGAGGATCTCAATGAGACTCTCAACAAAGAGAGAGAAAACATAAAAAAGAACCAGAGTTAAAGAACTCAATAACTGAAATAAAAAATACACTAGGCAGAATATACAGTAGACTAGAGGAAGCAGAATAATAGATCAGTGATCTGGAGCACAGACTAATGGAAAGCAAAAAAGCTGAACAATTAAAAGAAACAAGAATAATAAAATGCGAGAATAGGTTAAGGAAGCTGAAAACACCATCAAGTTTAATAATTTGCCTTAAATTAATGCCAGAAGGAGAGGAGAGAGAAAAGGGGACAGAAAATTTATTTGAAAGAATAAAAGCCCAACATTTCCTGAATCTGGAGAAAGAAACAGAAATCCAGATCCAAGAGTGACAGACAGCTCCCAACAATGTAACCCAAGAAGTTCCACACCAAGACACATAATAACTGAAGTGGCAAAACATAGTAATAAAGAGAAAAATTTTAAAGTAGCAAGAGAAAATAAAACAGTTATATACAAGGAAAACGCCATAAAGCTATCAGTTGATTTTTCAGCAAAAACTAGATATATTTCCTAGAAATATATAAACTACCAAAACTGAATTAGCAAGAAATAGAAAATTTGATCAGCTCAATTATCAGCAATGAAATCAAGTCAGTAACCAAAAAACTCCCAACCAAAAAAATCCAGGATCAGATGGATTCACAAGTGAACTCTACTAAAAATTTAGAGAAGAGGTAATATGTATTCTTCTTAAACTATTCCAAAAAAATAAAAGAGGAAGGAAAGGCTTCCAAATTCATTATATGAGGCCAACATTACTCTAATGCCAAAATCAGATAAAGGCACTACAAATAAAGAGAACTATAAGCCAATATTTTCAATGAACATAGATGCAAAAAATCTCAACAAAATATTAACAAACTGAATCTGACAAAACATTTAAAAAAATCATTCACCACAATCAAGTAGGATCTATTCCTGGGATGCACAGGTTGTTCAGTATTCACAAATCAATCAACATGATACATCACATCAATAAGAGAAAGTATAAAAACCATATAACCATTTCAATAGATGCAGAAAACTCAATTGAGAAAGTACAACAACAACAACAACAACAAACTCAACAAAATAGATTTAGAGGAAGCATACCTGAACATAAGAAAGGCCACATATGAAAAACACACAGCTAGCATCATACTCAATGGTGAAAAACTATGAAATTTCCCCCTAAGATCAGCAACAAGACAAGGATATCCACTCTCACCTCTTTTATTCAATATGGTACTGAAAGCCCTAGTCACAGCAATCATACAACAAAAAGAAATAAAAGGCATCCAAATCAGTAAGGAAGAAATAACACTTTCACTATTTGTGGATGAATGACACTATACAGAAAAAACCCTAAGTACTTTACCAAAAAATAGTAGACTGATAAATGAATTCTGCAAGGTCACAGGATACAAAATCAAAATACAGAAACCCATTGCATTTCTCTACACTAATAATGAAGTATCGGAAGGAGAAATTAAGAAAACAGTCCCATTTACAATTGAATAAATTTAGCCAATGAGGTAAAAAACTTGTACTCTGAAAACTATAAAACATTAATGAAAAAAATTGAAGACAACCCAAAGAAATAGTAAGACATTCCATGCTCATGAATTATGAGAAAAAAATACTGTTAAAATGTCCATCTTACCCAATCAATCCAAAGATTTAATGCAATCCCTATCAAAATGCCAGCAGATTTTTTTTTCACAAAACTAGAACAAATAATCCTAAAATTTGTGTGGATCCACAAAAGACCCCAAATAGTAAAGGCAATTTTGAAAAAGAAGAACAAGAGGTATCACAAATCCCAGATTCAAAATATACAACAAAACTGTATTAATCAAAATAATATGGTACCAGCACAAAAATAGCTTAATGACAGCATAGAGAACCTAGAAATAACCCCAACTTATATAGTCAGTTATGACAGTCAGTTATGACAAAAGAGGCAAGAATATAGAATGGGAAAAAGTCTCATCAACAAATGGTGTTGGGAAAACTGGACAGCTGCATGCAAACCGGACCACTTTCTTATGCCATACACAGAAGCTCAAAATGGATAAAGACTCAAGTGTGACTCCTGAAACCATAAAAATCCTAGAAGACAGCACAGGTAGTAATTTCTCTGACATTGGCTCTAGAAATATTTTTTCTAGATATGTCTTCTAAGGCAAGGGAAACAAAATAAAAATAAACTATTGGGACTTCATCAAAATAAAAAGCTTCTTTTTTTTTTTTAAATTTCTCTTTTTCAACGTTTATTTATTTTTGGGACAGAGAGAGACAGAGCATGAACGGGGGAGGGGCAGAGAGAGAGGGAGACACAGAATCGGAAATAGGCTCCAGGCTCTGAGCCATCAGCCCAGAGCCCGACGCGGGGCTCGAACTCACAGACCGCGAGATCGTGACCTGGCTGAAGTCGGACGCTTAACCGACTGCGCCACCCAGGCGCCCCAAAAGCTTCTTTTTTATTTTCTTTTTTATTTATACACAGTGAAGGAAACAATCAACAAAACAAAAAAACAAAAAACTCTCCTACTGAATAGGAGAGTATATTTGTGAACAATATGTCTGATAAGGGGTTAACACCCAAAATACGTAAAGAACTTATATGACTCAACACCAAAAAATATTCCAATTAAAATATGGGCATAAGACATGAACAACATTTCTTTAAAGAAGGCATACAGACGGCCAACAGATGCATGAGAAGATATTCAACATCACTCATCATCAGGGGAATGTAAATCAAAACTACAATGAGATACCACCTCACACCTGTCAGAATGGCTAAAAATGCAAGAAATAACAAGTCCTGAGGAGAATGTGGTTATAAAGGAACCATTGTGCACTGTTGGTGGGAATGTAAACTGGCGCAGCCACTGTTGAAAACACTATGGAGTTTTTTTCAAAAAGTTAAAAATAGAGACATCATATTATCCAGTAATTCCACTATTGGGTATTTAGTCAAAGAATATCAAAACACTTCTTTGAGAAGATATATACACCCCGATGTTTATTACAGTGCACAGTATTCAAATTTTGGAAACAACCCAATTGTCTATCCACAGGCTAATGGATACAGAAGTAGTATATATATATAAAGAAAAATCACTCTGCCATAAAAAAGGATGAAATTTTTCCCATTTGTAACAGCATGGAAGCATCTAATGGGTATAATGCTAAGTGAAATAAGTCAATCAGAGAAAGACAAATATTATTTGATTTTCCTTATATATGAAATTTAAGAAAAAGTCAAATGAACAAAGAAAAAATAGACAAGCCAAAATACAGAGTCTTAAATATACAGAACAAGTCAGTGGTTATTAGAAGGGAAGTAGGTAGGGGGATGGGTGAAATAGGGGATTAAGAATGATCAGCACTAAGTAATATACAGAATTGTTGAATCACTGTGTATTGTACCACCTGAAACTAATATAACATCGTGTGTTAATTACACTGGAATTTAAAAAAACAAAAGAAAAGTAAAGACAAAAAAAGAAAAATTATCTGAATGAGCAGACCCTCAATAACACCTACCTGATGCCAGAAGGAAGAAATCATAATTTATTTTATTTTATTTTTTTTAACGTTTATTTATTTTTGAGACAGAGAGAGGCAGAGCATGAACGGGGGAGGGTCAGAGAGAGGGAGACACAGAATCTGAAACAGGCTCCAGGCTCTGAGCTGTCAGCACAGAGCCCGACGCGGGCTCAAACTCACGGACCACAAGATCATGACCTGAGCCGAAGTCAGCCGCTTAACCGACTGAGCCACCCAGGCGCCCCAGAAATCATAATTTAAACAGTGTTCTACTTCTCAATTAGGGAAACTAACTTTAATCGGTTAGTACTTAGTGGGTTTATATTTCCTATTACTTATATGAAGTAAGATATGTTTTAGTTGGATAAAAGATTAATAGGTAAATGGTTTGCAAGTAATTAGCCACAATTTTCCATATTAAAATTAGCAGGAAGGAGGCAGAATGAAATGAAATGGACAAGGAGAAGAAAGATGAAGGAGAGGGAGAGGAGGAGGTAGAAGGGGAAGAGATGGAGAAGAGCAGAAAGAGGAGAAATACTCTATTGCATGATCTGCTCATTATGTTTCTAGGCTTTGGCTATACGAATCATACTATGGGGAAAAGTTATGGGAAAGAATCTACCTGGGAAGCCCAAGAATTCTATAAGAACTTCAAAAGTACTTATAGTAAGCTCTGAGTTATAACAGGACACATCCACATTTTTACTTCATGATTAATTCACATGACACCATAGAAATTTTGATATTCCAATCTATAATGACATTATTGTTGTATTATTTAAGATTAGTAAATTCTTTTATAAAAGATCACAGAAACAAATTTGGATGATAGATAAAACTTAGAATAGATAAGTAGTTTGTGAGAAATTTTAGACATAGATAAAGTAAGTTCAGCCTAAGTGTGTCAAACATAGATAGGAAGGGAGAAAAGTATCAAGTAAGTACTAAATAGTCATGGAACACTAAATATTCATCAAACTTTGGTGATACTCATTCTGGTTCCATATATCTCCTACCTAAGATATGTATGCAGATAAAACCCAGGGATGTTTGGCAAGTTGTCAGTGAGTTGCAGCTACTGGCCAGAATTCAGAGGACCTGGGTTTGTCTTCTGTATAAAGTGAGTGCTGCCTTTGGGACAACTGAACCTCTTGTTCAGTAACACTTAGACTCAGGTTCCTAGAACCCCATCAGCAGGGAAGGCTGATATGCCAGACAGAGGAAAGGATATATAAACACTGTATAATACTAGATCTGTGGTCTTCCATTCTACTTGCTCTATTTTGTAAGTTTTTTAAACCCACTTTTTCTCTTTTGATTTGCTGTATGATTTAACAGAATGTATGAATTGAGCATATTACTTTAGTATGATAACCTTTCTTTTTTTAAATTTATTATTTATCTTTAGATAGAGAGCATGTGTGAGTGGGGGAGAGGGTCAGAGGGAGAGAAAGAGGGAATCTTAAGCAGGTTCCATGCTCAGCGTGTAGTCCAACACAGGGCTCAATCCCATGACCCTGGGATCAGGACCTGAGCTGAAATAAAGAGTCAGACTCTCAACCTACTGAGCCACCCAGGCACCAAGTCTGATAACCTTTCTTCCATGGTCTCAGGTATAATTTGCTTGTAGTACACTAAGACTTCAAGAATACATCCTACCACACGAGATATAATTGAACCCATCTGGTGATATTTACAGATTAGTGAAAAATACCAATTGGTTTCTCACATTCACATTAGGCTTTTTTTTTTTTAATCAAAAATAGTTTAACCACAACCCAGTGAGGCACTGCTGGCCAATGATACCAGTGTTTATTTTATTTTGTTTGAATGAAATATCACCAAAATGTCTTAATTATATCCTTAATTCCCTGCATGTCAAAATATTTACCATCTTCAAACATTTGCCATAGAAGTCTCACCAAAAGATCATAACCCTAAAGCAGTTTCTCCTTCTCTTACAATGTAATGTTTTCCTAGATGCTCTAACATTTTGAAGGGGGCATTAGTTTCATGTGTGACGTAAGTAAGTAATAGAGCTCCTAGTGCTGTATGCTAAATACTTATATCCTCAGACAGAAACATATAAATTGGCATTTCCCTCTCAACCTCTTCACCTCGCCTCTCCATAATCCCAGTATAAGGACTCAGAGATGAACATAAAACTTCCTCATTTTGTGTAAGTTTGAAATGTATAAACAAGAATTGCTGGAATACCACATCACATATGAATAATGAAAGAAAAATCAAATTTCCAGCTAAATCAGACAGTTCCATTACTCAACTAAGTCATTTTCAGGCAGTAAAATTTATGTTTAGAATTCTAAATTAATGGAGCTAAGTTGCTCTAGACTATTGAAAATAACACACACAAAATAAGTATTTTAGATCCTCAGTTGATGTGTTTGATTAGGTGATTAAGCAGAAATGAATTCAAGAGTCAAGCAAACAAAATTTGTTTTTAAATAGAGTCTTTATGAAGAAGCTGTAGCTTAGAATAGATATATTAAAAGATTCAGTCTTGGATACCTGATATACTATGGTCTCTTATAATTTAACCTTCAGAATTTTATTAAAAATTTCAAGCAGAGACACAACACACCTGTATATACTTGACTGCCAAATAGTTCCCCTCTGTGAAACTTTTAATCTTTTTTTTAAAGTTCTTATTGAGAAAAATAGACCTACAACAGTAAGGAATGAAGGGATCTCCAGCACAGCCTAGCAAAGCAGTCAAATCTCCACTTGTACAAAGTGGGATGGAGGTTATGTCTAGGTAGTCATTAGGTTAAAATTATTCAGTAAGCTAACTTTTTTGACCTACATGTTATTCACCATGGACTATTTTCAGGTATAACACATCTTTTACAAATTTTAATATTGGATCACAACGTTGTTTAAGTGTGTATTTCCCCATGTTACACAATGTATTTTTTTGTGCACGTGGCAATTTAGTTGTTTAAAACTAAAAACTTATATCTATACAATGACATGCTGGCTATACATGAATTATTATTATTATTTTTACAGTCTGTACCATGTTTTTACACCATGTAGGCAAAATATTATCATTACTAATTAATAAACTATTTAAATATGTTATTAAACAATTAAATTAAAATATAAATAATCAAATGGTACTAATCTCCATCAACAATTTTTAAAAGAACTGTCTTTTCCATTTGCTTGAGATAAAGAAAAAGGAAAACAAATAAACAAAACTTACAAAGTATCTAGTATATATGTAACCACTTAATCTTTATGCATCTCATAAAGTCCTTTTTTTTCTCTCTGTCCTGCTGGTTCCTTGTCAATGTACACTGAACCATAACTGAATATTTCTACCACAGGTATATTTACTCACCATTCTCAAGCTCTAGAAAAGGTTAATTTACACTTGACGAGGACCTTGATGAAGTAACAAGCGATTCTGTAATGATATCATGCCTTAGGCACCCCAAAGATTGGTTTGGTTTTGTTTTGGAGAACTACACAAAGCTAATGTCTCCAGCATAGATAATTAATATCAATTGGGTTGAAGAAATGGTTTGCATCATTTACAATTTAATGTCTTAGTTATAACGTTAAAATAAATGTAAATTTAGTTGAAGAAAGGAAAACAGATTGCAATACTATAATAATGAAATAATCTACCAATTATGAAATAAATTAAAATCTAAGATGTATAGGATATATATCTCTCTTGCACTGGTGGATGTTGAAGTAGTGCTTCCTTTTTAATGGTTTGGTTATCCAATTATACAATAAGTAGCTATTTAGTAAATAAAGTAAATAAAAATGCTATTTACCTCTAATTTTCTAAAATCTCATGTATACTTAACAATTCTTGAAAAAAACTGTAAAAATACTATTCACAGTTTAACCTTCCCTTATTATATGTATGCATGACAATAATGGAAACAGAAACAAAATACATGGAGACAACATACTGATTAATTCTATCCAGAATTATGGTTATTTGGGATACTATAAAGAAATCCAGGTAGTCTAAGCATTATTCAAAAAGTTTTTATCAACTGATGTGTAACATAATTATTGTCAATGAGGCAAGATAAACCCTCTTTCTGAAATTCATTCTAAAAAATGTCCTATTAAAAGTTAATCCTGGGGTGCCTGGGTGTCTCAGTAGCTTAAGCATCTTACTCGTGGTATCAGCTCAAGTAGTGATATCTGGGTCATGGGATCAAGACCTGTGTTGGGTTCCATGCTGAGCGTTGGGCCTGCCTGGGATTCTCTCTCTCCTTTACTCTCTGCCTCTCCCCAACTTGTGTACAGTCTCTCTCTCTCCCTCTCAAAATAAATAAATAAGCTTAAAATTTTTTGAGTAAATTTTTCTGCATGTCGCTGTCCAGTTTTCCCAGCACTACTTGCTGAAGAGACTGTCTTCATTCTATTGGATATTCTTTCCTGCTTTGTCAAAGATTAGTTGGCCATACGTTTGTAGGTCCATTTTTGGGTTCTCTATTCTGTTCCATTGATCTGAGTGCCTGGTTTTGTGCCAGTACCATACTGTCTTGATAATTACAGCTTTGTAATACAACTTGAAGTTCAGGTTTGTGATGCATCTTGCTTTGGTTTTCTTTTTCAAGATTGCTTTGGCTATCTGGGGTCTTTTCTGGTTCCATACAAATTTTAGCATGGTTTGTTCTCTCTCTGTGAAGAATGCTGGTGTTATTTTGATAGGGATTGCATTTAATGTACCATTGCTTTGGGTAGTATCGACACTTCAACAATATTCTTCCAATCCAGGAGCATGGAATATTTTTCCATTTTTTTTGTGTGTCTTCTTCAATTTCTTTCCTAAGCTTTCTATAGTTTTCAGTATATAGATTTTTCACCTCTTCGGTTAGATTCATTCCTAGGTATTTTTTGGTTTTTGGTGCAATTGTAAACAGGATCTATTCCTTGATTTCTCTTTCTGTTGCTTCATTATTGGTGTATAGGAAGGCAACCAATTTCTGTGAATTGATTTTATATCCTGCCACTTTGCTGAATTCATGGATTTGGTGGAATCTTTTGAGTTTTCCATATAGAGTATCATTTCATCTGCAAAGAGTGAAAGTTTGACCTCCTCCTGGTCAATGTGGATGCCTTTTATTTCTTTGTGTTGTCTGATTGCTGAGATTAAGACTTCCAATATTATGTTGAATAACAGTGGTGAAAGTGGACATCCCGGACTTGTTCCTGACCTTAGGGGGAAAGCTCTCAGCTTTTCCCCATTGAGGATGATATTACCATTGGGTCTTTCATATATGGCTTTTATGATCTTGATGTATGATCCTCTATCCCTAGTTTCTTGAAGGTTTTTATCAGGGAAGGATGCTGTATTGTGTCTGTTTTCTCTGCATCTTTTCAGAGGATCATGTGGTTCTTGTCCTTTCTTTTATTGATGTTATGTATCATAATTATTGTTTTGCAGATATTGAACCAACCCTGTATTCCAGGTATAAATCCCACTTGCTCATGGTGAATAATTTTTTTAATGTATTGTTGGATCTGATTGGCTAATATCTCATTGAGCATTTTTGCATCCATGTTCATCAGGGAAATTGGTCTATATTTCATCTTTTTAGTGGTGTCTTCGACTGGTTTTGGAATCAAGGTAATGCTGACTTCATAGAAAGAGTTTGGAAATTTTCCTTCCATTTCTATTTTTTGGAACAGCTTCAAGAGAATGAGTGTTAACTCTTCGTTAAATGTTTGCTATCATTCCCCTGGAAAGCCATCTGGCGCTGGACTCTTGTTTTTTGGCAGATTTTTGATTACTAATTCAATTTCTTTACTGGTTATGGGTGTGTTCAAATTTTCTATTTCTTCCTGTTTCAGTTTTAGTAGTGTAAATGTTTCTAGGAATTTGTCCCTTTCTTCCAGATTGCCCATTTTATTGCCATATAATTTCTCATAATATTCTCTTATTATTGTTTTTATTTCTGCTGTGCTGGTTGTGACCTCTTCTCTTTCATTCTTGATTTTATTTATTTGGGTCCTTTAGTTTTTCTTTTTGACCAAAATTGGCTAAGTGTTTATCAATTTTGTTAATTCTTTCAAAGAAACAGCTTCTGATTTAATTGATCTGTTCTACTTTTTGTTTTGTTTTGTTTTGTTTTGTTTTTTTGCTTTTGATAGCATTGATTTCTGCTCTAATCATTATTATTTCCTGTCTTCTACTATTCTTGGGTTTTATTTGCTGTTCTTTTTCCAGCTCTTTAAGATATAAGTTGTATTTCTGAGAACTTCCTTTTTTCTTTAGGAAGGCCTGGATTACTATATACTTTCCTCTTATGACTGCCTTTGCTGCATCCCATAGGTTTTGGGCTGTGGTGTTGTCATTTTTATTGGTTTCCATGTACTTTTTAATTTTTTCTTTAACTTCTTGGTTAGCCCATTCTTTCTTTAGTAGGATGTTCTTTAGTCTCCAAGTATTTGTTATCTTTCCAAATTTTTTCTTGTGGTTGGTTGATTTTGAGTTTCACAGCATTGTGGTCTGAAAATATGCACTGCATGATCTCAGTCTTTTTGTACTTGCTGAGGTTTGATTTGTGTCCCAGTATGTGTCTATTCTGGAGAATGTTCCATGTGCACTGGAGAAGAATGCATATTCTGCTGCTTTAGGATGAAATGTTCTAAATATATTTGTTTAAGTCTATCTGGTCCAGTATATCATTAAAAACCATTGTTTCCTTGTTGATTTTTTGATTAGATGATCTGTCCATTGCTGTGAGTGAGGTATTGAAGTCCCCTACTATTATTGTATTATTATCAATGAGTTCACTTTATGTTTGTGATTAATTGATTTATACTTTTGAGTGTTTCACATTTGGAGTATAAGTGTTTACAATTGTTAGGTTTTCTTGGTGTATAGACATAATTATGACATAATTATGACTTTATTTTAAAGTCTAGATTGTCTGATATAAGTATGTCTACTCTGGCTTTTTTTTGTTGACCATTAGCATGATATGTGGTTCTCCATTCCCTTATTTTCAATCTGAAGGTGTCTTTAGGTCTAAAGTTGGTCTCTTGTAAACAGCATATAGATGGATCTTGTTTTCTTATCGATTCTGTTACCCTATGTCTTTTGATTGGAACATTTAGTCCATTGACATTTAGAGTAAGTACTGAAAGATATTAATTTATTGCCATTATGTTTCTTGTCGAGTTGGAGTTTCTGGTGGTGTTCTCTGGTCCTTTGTAGTCTTTGTTGCTTTGGGTCTTTTTTTTTCCTTCTGTCTTTTCTCCCCTCAGAGAGTCCCCCTCAAAATTTTCTTGCAGGCTGGTTTGCAAATGAGTTGAACCTTGAATCTGGGATTCATGGACTTACAGTCACTTTGATTACTTTATTCACCTTAGAGAAGGCCATTTCGCAAATAGTTTGTTCAGTGGTTCCTCATTTACAGAATAAAAACCAAAATCCTTTTTCTGGCATCAAAAGATCACCACAACTTGAATGCAACATAATTTTCTGAACTTATTTTTCACCTCTCGAGAGGAAGAGAGAGAGAGGGAGAGGGAGAGTGAGAGAGAGAGCGAGATCCTTGTCCCTCAAATAAAATAACCTGGTATATCGATCTGGAATAGATGGGTTCCAAATTATTTTAGCTCTTTGAGTACCCACTGGCTGTTCAGTGTTGCCGGACTGTGCATCTTAATGGGGTTTCCCAAAATTCACAGAGCTGATGTTACTACACAGCAAGGGAGAGTATTTATCTTTCTATATTTGCACATTATATCCAATTAGGCTAACAGCCAAGCACCCATCTTGCCATCTCTTGATCTTAGAGTAATAGATTAGAAAATGTCTTCCCTGAGGTAAGAACTTCAGATTTCTCAAAACTAGCTTTGGATTTTTTTTTTTTTTTGGTCACTTTTCTAGATCACTGGGAACCTATATATCAGGTCTCTCATTCTTCTTGAGTTAAGTATGTATTATAAGCTCCATCACACGATGAATACACTCTTTGGATGGTGATGATACATTAGTAATCTGTTACATTTCTGTGCTATGTTAAGAAAAAAAAGTTTCAGAAATTTATAGTAATAACATTACATTATGAAAAAACTGAAAGATAAGACCCATTTCATCAAGATTTTTTTCAAAAATATCAAATGTAGATATAAGACAACATTATTGTCCCAGATTTAATTACATATGACACATATGTAGGATTGATGCATCAGATCCATTTTATTTAAAATAAATGTGCTGAGAATTATTTAAAATATGTTGGTTCTACTTTTCTTTTTTTTTTTTTTCAACGTTTATTTATTTTTGGGACAGAGAGAGACAGAGCATGAACGGGGGAGGGGCAGAGAGAGAGGGAGACACAGAATCGGAAACAGGCTCCAGGCTCTGAGCCATCAGCCCAGAGCCCGATGCGGGGCTCGAACTCACGGACCGCGAGATCGTGACCTGGCTGAAGTCGGACGCTTAACCGACTGTGCCACCCAGGCGCCCCGGTTCTACTTTTCTTGAAATGCCTAATAAA
Organism: Leopardus geoffroyi; assembly: GCF_018350155.1. Classification (NCBI taxonomy): domain Eukaryota; kingdom Metazoa; phylum Chordata; class Mammalia; order Carnivora; family Felidae; genus Leopardus; species Leopardus geoffroyi. The sequence continues at coordinate 33,246,925 of NC_059341.1, read as the reverse complement.
ATGCAGTGAAGAAGAGCATTGAAGAGGCTAATTTTGAGATCAAGGTAAAAATTTTAAGATATGAGGTATAATTAAGAGTCATTTCAATCAAATTTAATTTGCAGAATGGCTTACTGCTCTATGAAAGAAAGGAAAAACATGAAATGCTTTAGAATGCTGGGCTGTATTGACATACCTTAAGCCTCAGTGGATATGGATTCAATCAGTCAACTATGTATTTTATTTTTTGGTCTTTTTAAACTTCATAACATTTAATGTGACCGTGACATTTTTGCTTCCTCCTCTATTAAATGTGAACTCTCTTAAAAGTTTATGAAGGTGTTTAGGGAGAAACAGAATACAATCTTTGCCAACCTGAGTAAGAATTTATAGAGGAGGATTTGTATAACTTAAGTCAATAAAATCCCCCAAAGAAGTAAGTGAAACATCTGGAATCAATAATCTCATAACACTAGTTTCCTCTTCTCAACTTCTCTTTTCTTTTGCTTCCTGGCAGGTTATCGAACCAGTAACTCTAGGAAGTTAAATTTGGTTTAAGGATTGAAATATTTGTGAAGATGCAACTGCAAATATCAATTTGGGTAAAGAATGAGGTAAACCATACAGAATATTTAGAGGATGGGAGATGGAAATAAACTTATTTTATATGTATTTATTTTCAATTACAAAACAAACAATACCATTGTAAGAAATAACAGCACTTTTAAAAGTAAGTGCTTAAATGAAACAAATATAGATCTGTAGAAAGGAACTGCATGTGAAAAGTCAAGATCATGTATTAATTTGATTTATCTCAGTGAAGATTCAATTGCTGAAATACAAAAGAGAACTTCACCAAATCAATAAGTACATTAATATTGAGTTAAGGACTCAAATAAAGAAATTGTAATCAAACAAACCAAACAAAATAAACCCTTTACTTTCATCTATTTTGAATGTGATATTACTATCTATCTAACTGTTAAAGCCAGAAACTCAAATCATCCTTGATTCATTTCCTTACCATGAATTTTTCTAAACGTAATAGATACCGATGAGGAGTTGTTCTTTCTGTATTACATTTTGCTTTGATTTGAGGTTTTGGATTAATAGACTGTAAAGTAGAGAAGGGCAGGGACTCTGCTTATTTCACTTTCATATACCCAGTGCCTATAATAGCTGGTATTATTACCAAAAAAAATGTTGCAAATTTGCTTAAAGTATTTGTTGAAAAGTTTTATATATATATATATATTACTATATATAGTAATATATAATATATTGTATATTATATATATATTTATATATATATTACATATAAAATTATATATATAAATATATATATAATATAATATATAATTATAATATAAGTATAATATAATATATAGTAATATATACATATATTACTATCAGTGAAACTGGTGAAATTGTCAGGCAGAAAATGATGTAATGAAATCACTCAGAGCCTGAGCTGTCAGCACAGAGTCCAATGCGGGGATCAAACTCACGAACCATGAGATCATGACCTGAGCTGATGTTGGACACTTAACCAATTGAGCCACCCAGGTCCCCATTAGTAATTATAATTTAAATGCTTATTCCAAGAGCAGAGGAGATTGTTTATTTATGAGCTTCTTTGGATATTTGCTTAGTAAGAAGTCTTTAAAAAGGGTTATATTCCAAAAGACTTTTCTTTTTTTTTCTTTTCTTTCTTTATTTTTTAAAATTTACATCCAAATTAGTTACCGTATAGTGCAACAATAATTTCAGGAGTAGATTCCTTAGTGCCCTTACCCATTTAGCCCATTCCCCCTCCCACAACCCCTCCAGCAACCCTCAGTTAGTTCTCCATATTTATGAGTCTCTTCTGTTTTGTTCTCCTCCCTGTTTTTATATTATTTTTGTTTCCCTTCCCTTATGCTCATCTGTTTTTTTTAAAGTCCTCATATGAGTAAAGTCATATGATTATTGTCTTTCTCTGACTGACTAATTTCATTTAGCATAATACGCTCCAGTTCCATCTACATAGTTGCAAATGGCAAGATTTCATTCTTTTTGATTACCAAGGAATACTCCATTATATATATATATATATATACACATACCACATATATATATGTATATATATATACATACCACGTCTTCTTTTTTTTTTTTTAATTTTTTTTTTCAACGTTTATTTATTTTTGGGATAGAGAGAGACAGAGCATGAATGGGGGAGGGGCAGAGAGAGAGGGAGACACAGAATCGGAAACAGGCTCCAGGCTCTGAGCCATCAGCCCAGAGCCCGACGCGGGGCTCGAACTCACGGACCGCGAGATCGTGACCTGGCTGAAGTCGGACGCTTAACCGACTACGCCACCCAGGCGCCCTACCACGTCTTCTTTATACATTCATCCATCGATGGACATTTGGGCTTTTTCCTTATTTTGGCTATTGTTGATAGCGATGCTATAAACATGGGGGTGCATGTGTCCCTTCAAAACAGCACACCTGTATCCCTTGGATAAATGCCTAGTAGTGCAATTGCTTGGTTGTAGGGGAGTTCTATTTTTAGTTTTTTGAGGTACCTCAATACTGTTTTCTAGAGTGGCTACACCAGCTTGAATTCCCACCAACAATGCAAAAGAGATCTTCTTTCTTCACACCCTCGCCAACACCTGTTGTTGCCTGAGTTGTTAATGTTAGCTATTCTGACAGGTATAAGGTGGTATCTCATTGTGGTTTTGATTTGTATTTTCCTGATGATGAGTGATGTTGAGCATATTCCCATGTGTCAGTTGTCCATCTGGATGTCATGTTTACAAAGTGCCTATCCATGTCTTTTGCCCATTTCTTCACTGGATTGTTTTTTGGGTGCTAAGTTTGTTAAGTTCTTTATAGATTTTAGATATTAACCCCTTATCTGATACGTCATTTATAAATATCTTCTCCCCATTCTGTCAGTTGCCTTTTAGTTTGTTGATTGTTTCCTTCGCTGTGCAGAAGCTTTTTATTTTGATTAAGTCCCAGTAGTTCATTTTTGCTTGTTTCCCTTGCCACCAGAGACATGTTGAGTAAGAAGTTGCTGTGGCCAAGATCAAAGAGGTTTTTGCCTGCTTGCCCCTCCAGGATTTTGATGGCTTCCTGTCTTACATTGAGGTCTTTCATCCGTTTTGAGTTTATTTTTGTGTATGGTGTAAGAAAGTGGTCCAGGTTCATTTTTCTGCATGTTGCTGTCCAGTTTTCTCAGGACCACTTGCTGAAGAGACTGTCTTCATTCCATTGGATGTTCTTTCCTGCTTTGTCAAAGATTAGTTGACCACATGTTTGTGGGTCCATTTCTGGATTCTCCATTCTGTTCCATTGATCTGAGTGTCTACTTTTTGTGCCAGGACCATACTGTTGAGATGATTACAGCTTTGTAGTTTAGCTTGAAGTCTGGGATTGTGATGCCTCCTGCTTTGGCTTTCTTTTGCAAGATTGCTTTGGCTATTCGGGGTCTTTTCTGGTTCCATACAAATTTTAGGATTATTTGTTCTAGTTCTGTGAAGAATGCTGGTGTTACTTTGATAGGGATTCATTGAATATGTAGACTGCTTTGGGTAGTATTGACATTTTAACAATATTTGTTCTTCCTATCCAGGAACATGGAATCTTTTTCCATTTTTTTGTGTATTCTTCAATTTCTTTCATAAGCTTTCTATAGTTTTCAGTGTATAAATTTTTCCCCTCTTTGGTTAGATTTATTCCTAGGTATTTTATGGTTTTTGGTGCAACTGTAAATGGGATTAATTCCTTGATTTCTCTTTATCTTGCTTCATTATTGGTGTATAGGAATGCAACTGATTTCTATGTGTTGATTTTATATCCTGCCACTTTGCTGAATTCATGAATTAATTCTAGCAGTTTTTCGGTGGGAGCTTTTGGGTTTTCCATGTAGAGTATCATGTCATCTGCATGAAAGTTTGACCTCCTCCTGGTCAATGTGGATGCCTTTTATTTCTTTGTGTTGTCTGATTGCAGAGGCTAAGACTTCTAATACTATGTTGAATAACAGTGGTGAAAGTGGACATCCCGGACTTGTTCCTGACCTTAGGGGGAAAGGTCTCGGTTTTTCCCCATTGAGGATAATGTTAATGTTGGGTCGTTCATAAACAGCTTTTATGATCTTGAGGTATGCTCCTTCTATCCCTACTTTCTTGAGGGTTTTTATCAAGAAAGAATGCTGTATTTTGTCAAACGTTTTCTCTGTATCTATTGAGAGGATCATGTGGTTCTTGTCCTTTCTTTTATTGATGTGATGAATCACGTTAATTGTTTTGTGGATATTGAACACCCCTGTATTCCAGGTATAAATCCCACTTGCTCATGGTGAATAATTTTTTTAATGTATTGGATCTGGTTGGCTAATATCTTGTTGAGGATTTTTGCATCCATGTTAATCAGGAAAATTGGTCTATAGTTCTCCTTTTTTTTTTAGTGGGGTCTCTGGTTTTGGCATCAAGGTAATGCTGGCTTCATAGAAAGAGTTTGGAAATTTTCCTTCCATTTCTATTTTTTGGAACAGCTTCAAGAGAATGAGTGTTAACTCTTCATTAAATGTTTGGTATCATTCCCCTGGAAAGCCATCTGGCCCTGGACTCTTGTTTTTTGGCAGATTTTTGATTACTAATTCGATTTCCTTACTGGTTATGGGTGTGTCAAATTTTCTATTTCTTCCTGTTTCAGTTTTGGTAGTGTATATGTTTCTAGGAATTTGTCCATTTCTTCCAGATTGCCCATTTTATTGGCATGTAATTGCTCATAATATTCTCTTATTATTGTTTTTATTTCTTTATTTATTGTGTTGGTTGTGACATCTCCTCTTTCATTCTTGATTTTATTTATTTGGGTCCTATCTTTTTTCTTTTTGATCAAACTGGCTAGTGGTTTATCAATTTTGTTAATTCTTTCAAAGAACTGTCTTCTGGTTTCATTGATCTGTTCTACTGGGTTTTTTTGGTTGTTTCTATAGCATTAATTTCTGCTCTAATCTTTATTATTTCCTGTATTCGTCTGGTTCAGGGTTTTATTTGCTGTTCTTTTTACACCTCTTTAAGGCGTAAGGTTAGGTTGTGTACCTGAGATCTTTCTTCCTTCTTTTGGAAGATCTGGATTGCTATATACTTTCCTCTTATGACTGTCTTTGCTGTGTCTTAGAGGTTTTGGCTTGTGGTGTTATCATTTTCATTGACTTCCATTTTTAATTTCCATTTTACTTTCCATTTTACTTCCATTTTAACTTCCATTTTTAATTTCCTCTTTAACTTCTTGATTAGCCCTTTCATTCTTTAGCAGGATATTTTTCAGTCTCCAAGTATTCATTACCCTTCCAAATTTTTTGTTGGTGTTGATTTTGAGTTTCACAGTATTGTGGTCTGAAAATATGCACAGTGTGATGTCGATCTTTTTGTACTTGCTGAGGGTTGATTTGTGTCCCAGTACGTGGTCTATTCTGGAGAACATTCCATGTGCACTGGAGAAGTATGTATATTCTGCTGCTTTAGGATGAAATGTTCTGAATATATCTGTTAAGTTCATCTGGTCCCGTGTGTCATTCAAAACCTTGTTTCCTTGTTGATTTTATGATTAGATGATCTGTCCATTGTTGTGAGTGGGCTGTTGAAGTCTCCTAGTATTATGGTATTACTATTGATGAGTTTCTTTATGTTTGTGATCAATTGATTTATATATTTTGGGGGTTTCTTATTTGGTGCATAAATGTTTACAATTGTTGGGTCTTGGTGGATAGACCCTTTGATTATGATATAATGCCCTTCTGCATCTCTTGATAGTGTCTTTATTTTAAAGTCTAAATTCTCTGATACAAGTATGTCTACTCCACCTTTGTTTTGTTGACCTTTGGCATGATATGTGATTCTCCATCCCCTTGTTTTCAATCAGAAGGTGTCTTTAGGTCTAAAGTGGGCCTCTTGTAAACAGCATATAGATGGATCTTGTTTTCTTATCCATTCTGTTTCCTATGTCTTTTGAGTGGAGCATTGAGTCCATTGATGTTTGGAGTGAGTACTGAAAGATGAATTTATTGCCATTATGATGCGTGTAGTGTTGGGGTTTCTGGTGGTGTTCTCTGGTCCTTTCTAGTCTGTTGCTTTTGAGATATATATATATATATATATATATATATATATATGAAATATATATATGGAATATATATATATGAAATATATATATGGAATATATATATGGAATATATATATGGAATATATATATGGAATATATATGTGGAATATATATATGGAATATATATGTGGAATATATATATATATATATATATATATTTCATCTTTTCTCCCCTCAGAGAGTCCCCCTTAAAATTTCTTCCAGGGCTGGTTTAGTGGTCACAAAATCCTTAAAGTTTTGTATGTCTGGGAAACTTTTTATCTCTCCTTCTAATTTGAATGACAGACTTGCTGGGTGAAGATTTCTTTGCTGCATATTTTTTCTGACTCAGCACTTTGAATATATCCTGGCACTCCTTTCTGTCCTGCTAAGTTTCTGTGGATAGGTCTGCTGCAAACCTGATCTGTCTTCCCTTCTAGGTTAGGGACTTTTTTCCCTTGCTGCTTTCATGATCCTTTCCTTGCCTGAGCATTTTCTGAATTTGACTATGCTATGCCTTGTTGATGGTTAGTTTTTGTTGAATCTAATGGGTGTCCTCTGTGCTTCCTGGATTTTGATGTCTGTGTCCTTCCCCAGGTTAGGAAAGTTTTCCACTATGATTTACTCTCATAACCCTTTTACCCCTATTTCTCTCTCTTCTTCTTCTGGTACCCTTATGATTCTGAGGTTCCTTTTTAATGAGTCACTGATTTCTCTAATTGTTAAATTGTGCTCTTTTGCCTTCAACTCCCTCTTTTTTCCATCTTCATTATTCTCTATAAGTTTGTGCTCTATATTGCTGATTCTCTGTTCTGCCTCATCCATCCTTGCCACCGTGGTATCCATCTGTAATTGCAGCTCAGTTATAGCATTTTCAATTTCATTCTGGCTATTTTTTACTACTTTTATCTCTGCAGAAAGGGATTCTAATCCATTTTCGACTCCAACTAGTGTTCTTATTATCGTGATTCTAAATTCTGGTTCAGACATCTTGCTTGTATCTGTGTTGGTTAAACTCCTGGCTGTCGTTTTTTCATCCTCTTTCTTTTGGGGTTTTGTCATTTTGAAGGAAGAAAAGGAATTAATGAGGTAGAAAAATTAAAATTAAAAGAATTAAAATTTAAAAAATATTATACTTAAAAAATTAAAAACACACACACACAAGAAAAATTGAACAAATGATGCTAAATCCTAGGTGTGTTTTGGTCTGGGTGTTGAAAGTGGTTTGACAGATTAGAGGAAAAAAAAGGGGAAAGAAAAAAAGGAAATCATTTGAGAATTTGAAAAAAATTAATACACTGAAGTAGACTAATATGAGATGATGGGAGTAAAATAAAATTTGAAAAAATATACATAAAAGTAAAGAATATAGTAGAAAAAAACTTAAAGAAATATATTTTTAATAAAAATTAAAAATAAGAATGATTTTTTTCTCTTTCAGTATTGGAAAAAAAGAAAAGAAATGGAACAGAGAAAAAGAGAAAAAAAGGAAATCTTTTGAAAATTTGAAAAAATGAATACACTGTTGTAGACTAAAATAAAGAGATGGAAGTAAAATAGAATTTGAAAAATATTACATAAAAGGAAACATGTAGTAAAAAATTTAAATAAAATATTGTTAATAGTAGTTGAAAGTAAAAATGAAGGTTTTCTCTTTCTGTATTCAAGAAAAACAAAATAAATGAAAAAGAGAAAAAAGAAAAAGGAAAATGAAATCATTTGAAAATTTGAAAAAGTGAATACACTGAAGTATACTAAAATAAAATGATTGAAGTAAAATAGAAATTGAAAAAATTTACACAAAAGTAAAAAAATATAGTAAGAAAAATTAAAAAATATTTTTAATAAAATTTGAAAATAAAAATGAATTTTTTCTCTTTCTGTATGCAAGAAAAAAAGTGAAAAAAGAAAAGAAATTAAAATTTAATAGATGGACCTACTAACAGATTGAAATAGGACTGAAACTACTTTGTTTTCCCCTAGAAGTCAGACTATGAAGCACTTTATAGTCCATAAACTAAGCAGGTGGTGGGACTTGTGTTCTTGAAAGGAGAGGTTGGCCCAGTTGTGTGGGGCTTAGTCTAATGGCTCCATTCTCCACTAGATGGCAGTGCTAGCCTACTGGAGTGAATTGTGGCACTGGTAGGTGCATATGCACATGCACGGGAGTAGTGCAAATGGCATCACCCAGGTACCCAGTCTCTAGTATCGGAACTCTGTTCTCCCTGATCAGCAATCTTGCACCTGTCCTCTGTCTTCAGCTTTTGTCCACTCCCCACTTTCTCACTCTCTGTGACCAAGCCCCAGGCAGTACCTCTCTCCCAAGTTTTGTTTCAGATGCGGCTGTTTTCCCCAGCCCCTTCTGAAGGACTGCAGCTTTGACCCATTCCACCCCTCTATAGGAGGCTCTCACTGAGCAATGGCTGAGTGACCAATGGCCGAATGTTGGCTGCACCCAGGAAAGCCCGCTGGACCCTGCTGCTGCTGGTGCCCCAAGACTGCGGCCAGGCACCAGTCTGCCCCAGCCAAAGTTCGCGAGATAGTGTAGAGGCAGCATTTCAGGGATTATGGAAAATCACAACACACATCTGTCACCAGGCTTCACTCTTAAGGACCTTGTTCCAGCACGAGCAAATGTGGCCGTTTTCTGGGGTCTGCTGGGACCAGGTGGCTTCAATAGTCTCTACCAGATGTCCTTCCAGCAGTGGAACCGCTTTTCCCTGTGTGGCCCAAGCACCTCCTAGACCCCACTCTGTTCCTGAGGATTCGTCCTTCCCACCAGAGCACAGCCAGGTTTTGAGCTGTGGAATTGCAGCCTTTGCACTCCCCTTGTTTACAGTCTTAATGGAATTTAAACCCTCTCTTTTCTCCTTTCTCCCTTTTTGGTTTAGTCCCTGTGGCTATTTCTGATTTTCCACTTTCTCTCCAGCTCCTTTTGTGGAGGGGTGCTTTTCTCATATTCTCCCCCCACCCCGTCTCCATCCTCTCTCCACCCACAAAATACCTCCCTTCCCATGGCTTCTCACTCCCGAAGTTCACCTGTCTGCACCACATACCTGCTGAATTCTGTGGTTCAAGTTGTGCAGATTGTTGTGTTAATCCTCCAATCAGTTTTCTAAGTGTGCAGGATGGTTTAGTGTTGGTCTGGCTGTATTTCATGGACTTGAGACACACAAAAAACTTCCATGCTATTCCACCATCTTGGTTCCTCCCCCCTCCAAGAGACTTTTCTTGAATAATGAGTTTATCAGAAGAATATAAGTTTTTTGGAACTTTTATTAAACTCTGAAATTCATTAGTTTTTCCAATATAACATAACAAAAACTCTGATTAATTAATTAATTAATTAGTATCAATTTTGTTTTATGAAAAGTAGTATTAATTCTGATCAATGTGTGTAGTCACTGTGTTTATGCTTTTTAAAGCATAGGTATTGAACAACTTTATTTTTTTAATATTGAATAAATGTTTATTTTAAAAAAGTTTTTATTTACATTCCAATTAGTTAACATATAATATTAGTTTCAGGTACAATATAGTGATTCAACACTCCCATACAACACCTGGAGCTCATCTTAGCACGTGCACTTCTCAATCCCATCACCTAACACAGCTCCGTCACCCATTTCCCCTCTGGTAACCATCAATTTGTTCTCTATAGTTAAGAGTCTGTTTCCTGGAGTGCCGATCTCTCTCTATTTTCCCTTTGTTCATTTATTTTGTTTCTTAATTTCCACGTTTGAGTGAAATCAAATGGCATTTATTTTTCTGACTGACTTATTTCACTTAGCATAGTACTCTGTAACTTCATCTATGTCACTGCAAATGTCAAGAGTTCCTTTTTCATGGGTGAGTAATATTTCATTATATATATATATATATATATATATATATATATATATATATATATCTCACATGTCTTTAATCCCCTTCATCCATTCATCAGTGGATGGACACTTTTTCTCTTTATATAATTTGTTTACTGTAGATGATGATGCTATAACCATAGAGGTGCATTCATCCCTTTGAATTAGTATTTTTGTATTCTTTGTGTAAATACCTAGTAGTGCAATTTCAATCATAGGGTAGTTCTATTTTTAACTTTCTGAGGCATCTCTATAGTGTTTTCCGGGGTTGCTAACACCAGTTTGCATTCCCACCAACAGTGTAAGAGGTTTCCCCTTTCTCCACATCCTTTCCATCACTTGTTGTTTTTTATGTTGTTGATTTTAGCTATTCTGGTTGGTGGGAGGTGATATCTCTTTGCAGTGTTTTTTTTAAAGGGACAGAACACAAACAGGGGGAGGGGCAGAGAGAGAAGGAGACAGAGAATTGAAGCAGGCTCTAGGCTCTGAGCTGTCAGCATAGAGCCCAACATGGGGCTTGAACACATGAACTGTGAGATCATGACCTGACTAACTAAGCCACCCAGGAGCCCCTTCCTTTCAGTTTGATTTGTATTTCGCTGATGATCAGCGATGTTGAGAATCTTTTCATGTGTCTATTGGCCATCTGGATGTCATCTTTGGAAAAATGTCTGTTTATGTCTTCTGTCAATTTTTAATTAGGATTATTCTTTTGAGGGTTTGAGTTTTAGAAGTTCTTCACAAATTTTTGATACTATCCCTTTATTGTATATGTCATTTGCAAATACCTTCTGCCACTCCATAGGTTGCCTTTTAGTTTTGTTGATTGCTTCCTTTTTGTGCAGAAGCTTTTTGTTTTGATGAAGTCCCAATAGTTTATTTTTGTTTTTTCTTCCCTTGCCTCAGGAGACATATCTATAAAGAAATTGCTATGGCCTCTCGCGACCGGCGCGACAATCACCGAGGTCAGGGTCCTGAGGGTAGGGGAATGCAAGAAAAAAGAGAGAAGAGAAAGTTTGGGAACAGGAGGGTCCCCTGGGCTGATGGCCCAAGTGACGGCTTTATTGTTGCTGTACACAATCTTTTATAATATAAGACTCTTATGGATCAGGTCATTCTAAGAATAAACAGGTTTCACATGATCACTGCCAGCCAAAATATTTAGTTCTGTATACCTTGTGAACCTTGTGAACGGGTCACAAGACCTTGTTGATAGATTGCTAGCAAAACACAGTTCCCATGTTTGTTTCTATCTGACTCAGGGTAGAAAAAGGGAGGGTAGCATTACTGCCAACACCTGCAGACCACAGGCTTCAGGAATTAACTTTCTCAGCCTTGACAAGGCTTTCGTATGCCCTTGAAAGTGGGGGAATGGGAGGGGGAACCACCGGGTTGGCTTGAGTCAATGGGGAATGTTGCTCGACCTGGTCTCAGCCTGGCGCCGGGGCCCGGCCCCCCACAATGGCCTATGTCAAAGAGGTTATTGCCTGTGTTCTCTTCTAGGATTATAATGGTTTCATGTCTCACATTTGGCTCTTTCATCCACTTTGAATTTATTTTGGGGTATGGTATAAGAAAGAAGTCCAGTATCTTTCTTATGCATGTCACTGTCCAGTTTTCCCAAGAGCATTTATTGAAGAGACTGTCTTTTTCCCATTGTATATTCTTTTCTTCTTTGTTGAAGATTAATTGACAATATGGTTGTGGGCTCATTTCTGGGTTTTCTATTCTGTTCCATTGGTCTATGTAACAGTACCATACTGTTTTGATTACTACAGCTTTATAATTTAACTTAAAGAATTGTGATGCCACCAGCTTTGCTTTTCTTCTTCAAGATTGCTTTGGCTATGTGAGGTCTTTTGTGCACCCATGCAAATTTTAAGGTTGTTTCTTCTAGCTCTGTGAAGAAATATTGTTGGTGTTTGATAGGGATTGCATTAAACATGTAAATTGTTATGGGTGGTATAGACGTTATAACAATATTGGTTTTTCCAATCCATGAGCATAAAATGTCATTCCATTTCTTTGTGTCATCTTTAATTTCTTTCATTAGTGTTTTATACTTTTCGGAGTACAGTTCTTTCACCTCTCATGGTAGGTTTATTTCTTGGTATCTATTATTTAGGGTGCAATTGTAAATGGGATTTTTAAAAATTTCTCTTTCTGCCCCTTCATTATTGGTGTGTAGAAATGTAACAAAGTTATATACATTGATTTTGTAACCTACAATTTTACCGAATTCATGTATCATTTCTAGTAGTTTTTTGGTGGAGTCTTCCAGATTTTCTATATATACTATCATGTCATCCACAAATAGTGAAAGTTTGGTTTCTTCCTTACCAATTTGGATGCTTTTTATTTCTTTTTGTTTTCTGATTGCTGTGGCTACGACTTCCAGTACTATTTTGAATAAAAGTGGTGAGAATAGACATCTTTGCTTTTTTTCCTGATCTGAGGGAGAAAGCTATCAAATTTTTCCTTTTGAGGATGATGTTAGCTATGGATTTTCATATACAGTCATTATTATGTTCGGGTGTGTTTCCTGTAAACCTGCTTTGTTGAGGATTTTTATCATTAATGGATGTTGTACTTTTTCAAATTCTTTTTCTGCTTCTATTGGAAGGAAAGGGTAATATGGTTCTTATCCTTTCTTTTATTAATGTATCATGTTTATTGATTTGTGAATATTGAATCACTCTTTCAACCCAGGAATAAATTCCACTTGTTCATGGTGAAAGATTTTTTTTTCATGTATTGTTGGATTCAATCTGCTAGTATTTTATTGAGAATTTTTGCATCCATGTTCATCAGGAATATTGGCCTGCAGTTCTTTTTTTATTGGAGTCTTTATCTGGTTTTAGTGTCAGGGTACAGTTGGCTTCATAGAATGAATTAGAAGTTTTCTTTCCTTTTCTATTTTTTGGACCAGTTTAAGGAGAATAGATATTAACTCTTCTTCAAATGTTTGGTAGAGTTCACCTGTAAAGCCATCTGGCTCTGGAATTTTATTTGTTGGGAACTTTTGGTTTATGTTTAAATCCACAAAACCTAGTCATCACCTGTTATTTATGCAATGAAAGGCACCTGTTGAGACTGAGTTCATTTGAATTACCTTTTTATTTCTACTTAGAGTCAAAAGAGTTAAATGGGAACACCATCAGCATAATCTTTAATAAATTTAGAAAATTTTTTGATTTTAGATCTCCAAAATACTTTAAGAGATATATGTGGAATCTGTCAGCAACTTGAAAAAAATCATATGTCAATTTTATAAATTTGAAATAAACTTATCCTTTCCTGTTTTATTATGATTCAGTAGTTTTGGAAAATATAAAGTTTTGGATTTTCATCAAATTTTTGCATAGTAGAAATTCAATAAGAAATTGCTACATTAAGTAGGAGTATCTTGGGCCATTTTTAGTAAGCTTTCAAATTTTAGAGCAGTTTTATTTTATTTATTTTTTTTTTTAATTTTTTTTTTTCAACATTTATTTATTTTTGGGACAGAGAGAGACAGAGCATGAACGGGGGAGGGGCAGAGAGAGAGGGAGACACAGAATCGGAAACAGGCTCCAGGCTCTGAGCCATCAGCCCAGAGCCTGACGCGGGGCTCGAACTCACGGACCGCGAGATCGTGACCTGGCTGAAGTCGGACGCTTAACCGACTGCGCCACCCAGGCGCCCCAAGAGCAGTTTTATTTTAAAACAGTTTACAGAATTATTGCAAAGATAATAAAGATAGTTTCCTCATATCCCACACCTAGTTTTCTTTATTATTAACATCTTATATTAGAAAGGTATTTCTAAATTTAAATTAGCTTTGATCATCTGGGCTGAAGGAGTATTTGTAGGTTTCTCCATAGTAAAGTTAATCTTTTTTTTTTTTTTTTTTCTATTTCTATACTGTGCTCCTTGGAAGAGAGACTTAAGGAATGGGGAGTATTTCTATACCTCATTTGGGGAAGATTATCTACATAAATTATTCAGAATTCTTTTTTCACTGGACACTTGTCTATTCTCTTACATTTATTAAGTTTATTCAATTATTTATATCAGTAAGATCTCAGGGACATTTATAGATTTATATTGTGGGTTATAATCCAATACTAATTTATTTATTTCTTTCCTCAATTTTTTTTCCAGCTTTGTCCATTGGGAGATCTTTCAGTTAGATCCTGTGTCTGTTTGATATATCTTCATCATTGTGTGTATGTGGGGTTTTTGTTGTTGTTGTTCTTTGGAGCACCTTCCCTTTTTAACACTACAAAATGATCCAGGATTATCTTTTGGATACCCATCTAGTCCCAGAATAAGTCGTTTCTCCAAAGCGACCTAGTTCCATTTTTGGATAATGACATTAGAAGACAAAACCCGGATGCTAGTTACACTTGTTACTATTGGGTATCAATGATGCTAGGCCTTTTCAGTGACATAGCAAGGATTTAGATGCGTGTATGACAACCTGCATATATACACATACTTTAAAATATATCTATTTGTAATTAATTTCTTACAAATAAGCTAAATACAAGTTCATACTGATGTATCCACTCTAATTCATTACTCATAGGTCATTTTAGTCTCTTCTTGTTCCTGGTCTATAACCTCTCACTACAAGAGTGAGAAATCCAGTTCTTATCACCAACTTAAATTTCCTGTTAAATTCCAGATATGTATATAATAGTTTCAGAATTGTTAATTCATAGTTCTGTGGGAAAGAACTTCATTAACTAGACTGTAATCCCTTTTGCCCATAGACTTACAAAATGCATTAATTTCCAAAGTTACTTATGTCAGCACGATATTTCCGTACTGCCTTCAAGTGAGATTGTTTTTTATATTTGTAATACATTTAAGTTATTTTCTCATATCCTGCCTTCCATCACAGTTTATTTACCCATTTACTCATTGAAGGAATCTTGGTTGCTTTTAGTTTTGGTTAATTATGAACAAAGTTTCAATAAACATTTGGGCGTATGCTATTGTGTAGACATAAGTTTTCAAGCCAGTTTGTAATTACTTAGAAATATGATTGCTAAAATGTGTGGCAATACTATGTTTAACATTGTAAGAAAGTGTCAAACTGTCTTCCATGGTGGTTGTATCATTGCACATTCCTGTCAGCAATGAGTGAGAGCTCCTATAACTTCACATCCTCTCCAGAATGGCATTGCCAGGTTTTTGTTTTTAGTTTTGGTTCGTTGCAATTTTAATAGGTATGTAATGTTTTATCAGTGTTGTTTTAATTGTAAGTTTTTAATAACAAGTGATGTTGAATAACTTTTCACTTGGAAGCAAAAAACAAAAGTATCCTAGTTTCTAAAAAAGTATTGTGTTTCACCCAGATTAAGTTAATAAAGGGTTTCATTAATAACATTTTAAATCTGATTGGATTATAAGATATTTTACCATTACATAAATGATAAGTTCATCTAAGTTAATGTGGGAGCCAACATATGTTCTGTAAAATCCTCTTTAGATTCTAATTTGAATGCATGATGTTGCTGAATATTATAAATTTGGGAACACACTCTCATTCTTTCCTATTGTTTGCATCGAATCAGGAATATATCCAGTTCTTCTCTAAGGATCATGAAAATTCTAAGTATTAGAGTATGGTACCTAAGAAAATACACAAATGCACTCATAGATTGTATTAAATAGTCATAGGGTTTTTTTCCCCTATTTTTTCCTGATAACCCTGATATCAGCACTATGAAGTCGAGTAGGAAGTTAATCAAACAAAGATGGTCTCAGAGGTTAGAAAGGCCAAAAAAATAGAAATGTGACTGAAATTATTGAAAATCACCATGTAAAATGAATCTTAATTTTTAAGAACTTTAAATCCTATTGTCAAATTACACAATTCTTTTCGTAATAAAAATGTAATTTTGATGGAATTACAGATTGGCAGAAGTCAATTTTGCCAACCCATTTTGAACTACTTTACATAAAGTCATATTATATTAAATAGCGTCATTTGAAATGAGCTGAAGTATTTGTTAATTGTTACTTGGGTAACTGAAAAACTCCTAAAAATTAATGGCCTTTATAATAATTTGATTATGTGTCCTTTCTATAAAGAGTTACATTTTCTTTTAAATAAATGCTTAAAAGCCATGAACAAAATGCAAGGCAACCTGTAGAATTGGAGAAAATATTTGCAAATCCTGTATCTGATAAGTGGTTAATATCAAAAATATGTAAACAACTCATACTACTCAATAGACAAAAAAGCAAAAACAATGTAATTAAAAAATAGGAAGAAGAGTGCTCACTTCAGTAGCACATATACTAAAATTGAAATGATACAAAGAGGATTAACATGACCCTTGTGCAAAGATGACATGCAAATACATCAAGCATTTAATATTTTTAAAAAATGGGTGAAAGAACTGAGTAGACATTTTTCCAAAGAAGACATATAAATGACCATCAGGTACATGCAAAGGTGCTCAACATAACTAATCATTAGGGAAGTGCAAATCAAAATCACAATGAGATGTAACTTTCCACCTGTTGGAATGGCTAATATTAAAAAATAAGAAATAACAAATGTTGGCAAGGATACTGAGAAAAGGAAATCCTTGTGCACTGTTGGTAGAAATGTAAATTTATGCAGATAATATGGAAAACAGTACAGAGGTTTCTCAAAAATTTAAAAATAGCACTACCATGTAATCCAACAATTTTACTTTCAAATTTATATGAGGGAAATAAAATCACTATCTTGAAAAGATATTGCCACCCCATGTTTACTGTAGCATTATTTATAATAGCCAAGACACGGAAACATTGATAAGTATCTATCAATGAATGAATGGATAAAGAAAATGTGATATATAATAAATACATATATAACACATCAATTAATATAATTTTATATAATATATAGTTAATATTGTATATAATATAGATATACATAATACATATATACATATATAGGTATACATGTATATGTATATATAATATGTATAACTCATATATGATGTGTATATATTTTATATATAATTAATATAATATATATAATAAATATCATTTGGCCATGAAAATAAAGGAAATCCTATCATTTGCAACATGGGTGTACTTGAGGGCATAATGCTATGTGAAATAAGTCTGGCACAGAAAGACAAATACTGCATGATCTAACTTATATGTAGAAACTAAAACTATGAATTTATGGGTACGGAGAACAGGTTGGTGGTTGCCAGAGTAAGGGGGAGGGGATAAGTGAAACGAGTGAAGGAATTAAGAGAGAAACTTCCACTTGTAAAATAAATCATAGGTAAGTAATGTACTGCATGGTGACTATAGGTGCTAAAAGAAGAGTTCTTAAAATTTCTTAAAGAGCTCTTAAAAGTTCTTAAAAGAGAAAATAACCATATGTGGTTATGGATGCTAACTGAACATTGCGGCAATTCTTTCACAACATATACACATATCAAGTCATTGCATCGTGCATCTATAATTAATATAGTGTTATATGTTAATTATATCTTTTTAGAAGAAAGAAAGAAAAAACTTAGGGAAGAAGTGAGATGAGAGATATTAGGATATCAGTGGCAACAGATATGGAAGGAGAGCATCCAGAGTAGATGAATCAGTACCAGCCAAGACATGTGGGGTTCAGGGAGACAGAAGAGATCACATTGGGAGGTAGGTTGTAGAGGTGTCAATAGGCTGAAGATACAATGTAGGAATAGACAGAAGAAACTAATGTTCTTTTCTAAGGAAGCTATACTTTTTCAAAAGGCCAGGTAGAAAAGGTTATGGTTTTCTTTTAACCATTCAACTTCTTTTTGAATGTGAGAATGATCTAAACAAAAGCGATAAGAATAACCATACAATCCTTTCTTCACTTATAAGATATAACTTTGAGACAGAATAATTGATTACACATATGTGATATAATGGACCAAGAGTAAGTAGAATCGAGTTCTAGCTATGATTACTTAAATAAAGAAAATAAAAGAAAAAACGATATTTGATACTATCTTGGCAATCATGTTTTAATATAAATATGTGCACGAGGATTATAATATAATACACAAAAGTTAGATATATCTTATATTATGATTAATTTCCCTATAATTTTATCTAATAATATCACGCCTAAATGATGGTAAATTTTTACTGACATATAGGAATTAAGAATAAGAAAAAATAACACTAAGAGAGACATTACAAAAACTTGAAATGTTTTTACAGCTGCCAATACCATTCCACTTCTTCACAAAATTTTTTATTTATGTGTTAGGCAATAACCTCAGGAACAATTAAGGAAGTATGTTTCTTTGAGTTGGATAATTAAATGCCAAGAAAACTCACCACTCAATTTGTAATTCACTCAAAATCTTGTTGTTTGAAGGAACCAGTGTTCAAATATAGGATGGATTGAATTCCTAACAACATCTGGCATGAGCAGTGGACTTGGCCCTCACCATAATAGCATTACATTCATGGTCGGAATGACAGCTAAATGGATGGATGGAGCTTGTTTTTAATGGGGCAGATTCATGACTATAGCATAATGAATGAGAGTGTTATAACCTCTGGTCACATACACTGTGGCCTGTTGCTCCTTACAAGCTGTATCAGGGGATAAAGAGTAAATTCTTGTTGTCAGATCTAATGGTGAAAGATTCTGGTTTCTAACTTACTGAGAGAACAAAGTAGAATTTCCATTCCAATAATCTGGTTCAAAACACTTCCTGATCACCCTGGTCAATTTGTTGTGTCACTTAATTAAACCCAAAGCATTGCAAATTGTGTAAGTGAGCAAAAGAAAGACTGTTTCTTCAACCTTGAAAAACAGTCCTTAAGACAAATATCTTATTAAATTAGTTAATTTCTAGAACATGAATTACAGGAAGTTTTCTCTAGAGCTTTTCCATGGGTTAAATATGGATTAAAGTAAACAGCAAACAAAGTCACAATTAAGAGTTAAAAAAGAAATTGAAATGCAAGAGGAAATTAATACAAAATGATAAAAACCATAATTCTCACCACAGATTCTCTCTCTCTCTCTCTGTTACACACACACACACAATATCTGGGAAAGGGTATAGAAAAATAGCTGTATTATTTTAATTTTTCCCTAAGTTTGAAAAGTTAGCTATATAAGTTTTCTGAGTTGAAGGCCTTTGGGTATTGAGAGAAATGCCATTGATTTTTTAGTTTGAAAATGTGTTTTTTTTGTTTTGTTTTTAGCATATTCTTTTCCTTTACACAGATAAATACAAGCTTTAGCAAAGCCTAGAATGAGTGAAAGGAGAACTATAATGGTGTGGCCTTTGTTGGTGGATACTCATCTACTCATCACACTTATATGTAGCCAAAATTATTTGTTTACAATAATTAAATGCCCTTGTCACTTACACACTGTCATGATTTAGACTACCCTATGTTTTACAAACCTTTCGTCTTTAAGGAGAATTATAACAGAGTTCATATTTCCAAACATCTGTAGATGTCTGCTGTTAATGTGCACTGAGTGGATAGTTCTACATTGCCCTGAACTTTTCATTCTCTCAGTATTGAAAACAGGATGATCTGCCTCTAGAGAATAGATGTTGCCTGATAAAATGTGTTTATTAAGGAAATGTGCATAAACTATGGGGAGGTAGCACACTTCCAAGGAGACTAGCAGATTAGGATACATGGCTCTACAGCAGAGCCCAGTGTGCATTCTGTATTTTAAATTTAAAGGTTAAAGGTTAATATGCAAGAGTTTCACTGTTTGGAATAATTCAGGAAACATTATGCAAATTGTATATCAGTTGAAGAATGAACATGAGAGTATTAGCATCCTGCAAGTTTCTCTATAATACATGCTGTGGGAAAATGCTATAGCTAAACACAAACAGAAGTGGGAGGGGGGCTCTATTGATTATTTTCCAATGAGTTAAAATTACTCAAAATGTAGATTCAATAAAATGCTTATGAAAAGTAATGGCTACATAGGTGTGGAAACAGCAAAATTGTACCTGTACCTGCTTCATAGTAAACCCAGAGCATCTTAAACTTTTTTTTAATGTTTATTTATTTTTGAGAAAGAGAGAGAGAGACAGAGTGTGAGCAGGGGAGGGACAGAAAGGGAATCACAGAATTCGAAGCAGGTTCCAGGCTCTGAGCTGTCAGCACAGAGCCCGACGCGAGGCTTGAACTCACGAATCGTGAGATCATGATCTGAGTCGAAGTCCGACACTCAACCGACTGAGCCACCCAGGTGCCCCTAAAATTTTTAAGGCATTTGATAGTTTATAACATTGGGAAAGCTTTTGTACCTAATGGCATAAAAGGAATTACACACACTTTTTTTAAATTTCAAGTTTTTATGTAAATTCTAGTCATTAAACATATATGGTAAAATTGATTTCAGGTGTAGAATTTAGTGATGCATCACTTCCATATAACACCCTGTGCTCTTCATAAGTGTCCACCTTAGTGCCCATCACCCATTTATCCCATCCCCTACCCACTTCCCCTCCATCAACACTCAGTTCTCTATAGTTAAGTGTCTCTTTTGGCTTGCTTCCCTCTCTGTCTTTCTTTATTCCCCCTTCTCCAATGTTCATCTGTTTTGTTTCTTAAATTCCACATATGAGTGAAATCATATAGTATTTGTCTTCCTCTGACTGACATATTTTGCTTAGCATAATACACTCTAGCTCCAACCACATCATTGCAAATGGGAAAATTTCATTATTTTGGGGGACATACATTTTGAATTTATTTTGGGGTACGGTGTAAAAAAGTGGTCTAGTTTTCCCAACACCATTTGCTGAAGATACTGTCTTTTTTCCACACACACAGTGTACTAAGATCTTCTTCAATACTTATTCACCAGAATTCAAGTTTTAAATATAATCTTAGTGATTGAAACACCATCAGCACTTCTAATGTGTTCCAAGGTTTTCAGAGCTGTTATTCAAATTACAAATACCATGACATCAATGTAAGTGTTCCACATGAAAGGGAAAGTACTGTTTCATATATATGCAAAATTTTAAGATGAAGGGATAAAAGTAATAGAAATCATAAACTTTTCCAAATTGTTGCTTTCAAATGTAACTTTATATACATAATTTGTGCATGTGTACCAAGGAGCAGGTATTTTGAGATCCATGAAAACCTTTAATATTATGAGTACATAAAGAGACTATTCCTGGTTTTTAGGAAAAATAACTACTTTCTGGCTAATTATTACCCCATCAGAATATGAAAGAGTATACCAAAGCAATTTTTATTTATTATTCCACCTGCCATTGGTCAATATTCTTAATAAATGTTTCAAAAGTATTATGTGGAAAATATCACTTCCTTTAGAAACAATAAAACAAAGTATGAATAAATATTAACATATTACAATCTTAATGTTAGTTGCATTACAAAAAAACAACTATCAGGGCCCTAATTATATTGATTCTAAAAGTCTTTTACCCATAATTATTTAGAAAGCAGAGAACAATTTTAAGCAAACTAGCATGAGTTCACTCCTTGGCAAGTCATGGATAGAAACTACACTAGAGTTGTCACCTGAAGGAAAGAAACATTATTTGCAACAAATAAGGATATCATAGGTAATAACTTCCAAAGCTGTGACTCCTCAAGGAAGGGTAAATGAGTTTGTCATCATATGTAGAGGTGGGAATAAGGTCATGCATATGCCTTAAGGAAACATACCTATACATACATGTATATGTATATGTATATGTATATGTATATGTATATGTGGCTTATATTCCTTCTTGTGCAAAGATTGTAGTATTAAAATGAGGTAAAGATACAGTTGGTCTCTCTTTGAGTGACTCCATGGTCCATCTGCATAGGCATGAGTTAGAGGTTAAGCTTAAACTGGTCTTGGTGGTGTGGGCCACAATAGCTCTTTGTCCAGGTACTTGTTATTGCCTGAGGTATAGTTTTGGTTTCCATCAGGGGATGCTATGCCCCTGAGTTAAGAGATAAGCTAGAAAGAAAAGCTTAAGGAGAAATGTGAGACAAAAATTGGTGGGTACAAGCAGGTGAACAATAAAGGTCAGGTCTTGGGGTCTAGCTGGTGGCACAATCTTTATAGTTAAATAGTCTTTCAAAGATATGGTCCAGGGGCGCCTGGGTGGCGCAGTCGGTTAAGCGTCCGACTTCAGCCAGGTCACGATCTCGCGGTCCGTGAGTTCGAGCCCCGCGTCGGGCTCTGGGCTGATGGCTCAGAGCCTGGAGCCTGTTTCCGATTCTGTGTCTCCCTCTCTCTCTGCCCCTCCCCCGTTCATGCTCTGTCTCTCTCTGTCCCAAAAATAAATAAACGTTGAAAAAAAAAATTAAAAAAAAAAAAAAAAAAAAAGAAATGGTCCAATGGCTCCTCTTTTATGTTGTGCTTTAATTTTTTTTAATGTTTATTTTTGAGAGAGAGAAAGAGATAGAGAGAGAAAGGGAGGCACAAAGAGAAAGGGACACAGAATCTGAAGCAGGCTCCGGGCTCTGAGCTGTCAGCACAGAGCCTGATGTGGGATGCGAATTCAAGAACCGTGAGATAATGACCTGAACCAAAGTCTGATGCTTAACCAACTGAGCCACCCACGTGCCCCTATGTTGTGCGTTAAATCAGAAGTACCACTTACTTACTGAATATAGAATTAGTGTCTACGTATAATTATTAACTAGGCCACTCTCAATCAAAAATTTGTTTTTAATTTGGTATTTTGTAGGATACATGGCCCCTAAGAATACATATGATATTAATTTTTTTGTGCTAGTGATTCTAGAATTGTGAGAACACAGATACACAAGGACATGAAAAGGAAACAATAAAATTTCTGCACCTTTGATCCAAGTATAGTGTGTTGGTTTCTTTCAGTCTTAATATTTCTGATGTAGATATTTAAAGCCAAATTTCAATGTAACTCTATGTGCTTGGTTAAAAAGCACACATTATTAATTCATTGAAACACTAAAAATACGTTATCTTTTAGAAGACATAACTATAAATATATTTTTGAAGTAGAACTTTGTAATCTGTGAAAGAAATTATTCTAATACTTGTTAAAACAGTAAGGCAGACTTTATTCAAGACTATTGAGATAGGTGTCAAGACTATCACAATAGGGGAAAGAGATGGAAGTCAACACCAAATACAGTAAGAACATGTAGAGATTTATGGTCAAGGAGCACATTGGCTGGGAGGGGAATTGGGAGAAGGGTGGTGAATACAAAATGACTAAAAAGAAAAATCAAAGGTAGGGTGAATTCTTGTTAAACTGACCTCACAGAATTCTTACTAAAGTTATGCCAGTGTAGTTGCCTATCACCTGGGGATGGTGGAGGGTCAAGAATTTGATGAAATGTCAATGATTAGATATCAAAGACATAAGAATATTCTTTAAACTGACTTAGCAGAATTTTTGCTATAACTGGACTATGAAAGGATAAACATAGAAGCCCAGGGTCTAGGCCTAATTGAAAAGAAGGCCAGAGGAGCCTGACTAAAGTTTGGTTATGGAATCATCACATCTCACAGAAATAAGGAAGTAATACAGTGTATCCCTCGTACCTTCAACAGTAACAGAAAAGCAAGTAAGATTCAATAAGCATATGATAAATGAATAAATAAATGTATGAAATGTCTATGTAGATTTTATTTATTTTTATTTAATATTTTTAAAATAGATTTTGTGACATTATTTGGTAGTACACACATAATAACAATGTAAAATATTGGATCTTTGGACTGATTGATTTTAAAAGCAGGCATATATGGGATAAATCTTCACAGTTTGAAGATCATAGCTCCATTCTTTCACACCTCTTCTTCTTTTACAGACCTAATATTCTAGAGAAGAAAGACAGGTAAACACCCTATAAGTAAGTAAATAGATAAATAGAACAAAATTGAATAATTTTAAATGTATTAAAAGAAGTAAAATCTAGTATGTGATAGAGGAAATCTGGTTAAAGGGAGGGGTGCTAACAGCCCCTTGGAAAACTCAGCCATGCACCATCCTGGAGTGAGTCCTCCACGAGGAGTCTCCTTCCAGGAGAGCACATTCCAAAAGTCCATTCCAAAGGAGAAAGGCCAGTCTGAAGGACATACTTGCCTGTGTGACTCAGTCATAGTTAACAAGGGGGAGGGAATATGGTAAATGTCAAATTAGAGACAGATTTTAGAGAACTTATGAACCGTGGTATAAAAAGTTTTAATGCACATCATTAAAAGAGAAGAGAGATTAACTTAATTCTCCAGGTCACAGAAATGTTTATGATCCCTGTGAATGAAGACACTCTCATAAAGAAAAATAGAACGGAATAAAGTATAAGAAAACTAAATGAAAGTGGCAACCAGCAAAGAAGAAAAGTTTTAGAAAATGGGTGGTCCAGTGTATCAAACACCATCAAGAAGTCAAATAAAATAAACACATAAGATTGTTTTTAGGCTTTGGAAATGTGAAAGACAAAATAGAAGGGTGTATTAATAGACTAGTGTATTAATTTGCCATAACAAAATATCACAGACTGGGTGGCTTAAAAACCAAGTATTTGTTTTCTCACGGTTCTGGAGGTAGGAATCTGAGATCAGGGTGATAACAAGTATGGTTTCTCCCAAGGCTTCTCTCTTTGGCTTGCAGACAGCAGCCTTCTCACTATGTTCCTACATGGCCTTTTCTATGTGTGCATGCAACTCTAGTGCCTGTTTCTATACGTTCTAATCTTCTTTTCTTACAAGGACACCAGTCATCTTGGATTAAGGCCCACCTTAATGAGCTCATTTTAGCTTAATTATCTGTTTAAAAGTCCCATCACTGAATGTAGTCACATCCTAAGGTACTGGGGGTTAGAGCTTCAATATATAAATTTTGGAGGAAAACAGTTCAGTTCATAACATCTACACAGTCAATTCTCATTATTTACATATCTCATATTCATGAATTCATCTACCAGCAATTTTTTTTGTAATCCCAAAGCCAATACTTACTGTGCAGTTAAGATAATTTGTGTATATGTGCAGAGCAGGGGAAAATTTGATTCTCCCCATGCTTATGTTCCCAACTGGGTTCCAACAAAGCAATGCTCAGCCTTTTTGTTTCAGTTTCATACTATAAGCAAGTGTCCTTTTTGTGGTCTATTTAGTTCCACTGTATTCATGCTTTTTGTTTGTGCTTTTGCTCTTTAAAATGGTCCCTGAGTGAAGTGTTAAAAGTACTGACTAGTGTTCCTAAGTACAAGAAGATTGTGTATGCCTTACAGGGAAAAAAAAGAGCATATTAGATAAGCTTTGAACAATCCTGAGTTATAGTGTTGGTGGCCATCATTTCAACATTAATGAATCAACAATATATATTAAGTTAGATGTCTTTAAACATAAAACACATAAAACAAGATTATGTATTGATCAGATGGCATAATATTATGGTTAAAAAGCTCACAAAAACCTTATTATATTTCAGTAAGAGCAATGATTTAGTGTTCACATGGTTTGTAGTGGTTTCATAGAACATAATCACTGTGAATAACTCAACTGTATATGTTGAGGGATAAATGCTAATAGAGAAGAAGAGCTGAACTCTCAGGATTCTGGAAAGGATCACTGCTACAAGATTCTCAGAGTAGCAGAGCAAGACAGATCTAGAACACAGGTAGAAAGTTAAGGCATGGTCAAGAGGCTGATCAGCAGTTATATTGAGACAAAGGGCTGCCTCCATGATAAGATACAAATGGGAGTGAAGTTGCAGGCAAGGTTGCGTTGTGACTTTGATAAGCCCTGGAAATTTTGCCTTCATGGGCTTCATAAAAGATGCTAAAAATTGAATTTGATATAATGGTGAAAATACTAACATTAAACTTAAAACCTGTTATTAAACCTAAAATTTTATTTTTTATTCCAATTTTTAAATAAATTAAAATATTTTAGCAACTTACTTTTTATTTAAAAATTCTTTTTTAAATTGTATTTATTTTTGAGAGACAGAGAGAGAGAGCATGCATACAAGTGGGGAAGGGACAGAAAGACAAGGGGAGAGAGAATCCCAAACAGGATTACAATGTCAGTGCAGAGCCAATTGTGAGGCTGTCTCAAGAACTGTGAGATTATGACCTGAGTCGAAATCAGGTTGGATGCTTAATCAACTGAGCCCCCACCCCAGAGACCCTTAGACACTTCTAAGTCTGGGTTCCGGACACTGTGCCTCATAGTTAAGTTGGTCCTATTTATAGGTACCAGAGCAGTCAATTGAAAAAAAAATTGCTCAATAGTCTCAATTTTCTTAGTGAAATAGATAATCCCTACTGCAGTGAATGACATTATGAGATGAGTTATGGACAGAAAAAGAGATTCATCTGAATTGATATTGGGAAATACAAGAAAAGAGCTTGACAAGATCCAAATGAGATCCCCATATTTAAGATATTCAGTCTCCACAATCATATGTTGTTGTTGTTGTTGTTTTGTTTTGTTTTGTTTTCCAGGTAGCACTTAGAAGCCTTGGGTTTGGAGAGGAAAAGAGAATGATTTATCCAGGGTTAGAGTTTGCAAGAGATATTGTATATGTAAATTCAAGATATCATATCAATGAGGAGAAAATATGTAATGTACTCTGAGATCTAGATTAACAAGGAGAGAGCAATTGCAGAATGAGACTGATAATGTAGGGTAAAGTGTAGTTGTCTGGGCACTTTGTCTAATTTCTCTGTTTTGTGTTTACAGAGGTTTGAAGAAATTGAATGGTATACTTTTTTAGTAAAAACTAAATTAAATAAGTTGTAAGATGGTAATCACAGTGATAATGAAAATATAAGAAATCAGTAATAGAGAAATTCCAAAAGACCGAAGTGTAGGTTATTATAATGGAGTGGTTGTGAAGATCATTTACATGGAGGACTTCAGTGGTTATAGACGAGGACATTGGATAGAAATTGTCCTGAAAGCTATATCAGGGCTGGAGAGGACATCCCTAATCCAGGGGCCAAAACAATCAATGTGTATCAATCAATATAAATCAAAACTACAATGAGATATCATGTCCCATCTGTCAGAATGGCTGAAATCAAAAACACAAGTAACAAGTGTTGGCACGAATGTGGAGAAAAAGGAACACTTGTGTGCTGTTGGATGCAAATTGATGCAGCTGCTGTGGAAAAGAGTACGGAGGGTCCTCAAAAAATTTAAAGTAGAATTACCATATGATCCAGTAATTCCATTACTGGGTATTTACCCAAAGGAAATAACAACTATAATCTGAAAAGATATATGTACCTCTATGTTTACTGCAGCATTATTTATAATAGGCAAAATATAGAAGCAACTCAAGGGTCCATCAATAGGTGAATGAATAAAGAATGGCTAATATACAATGGAATATTACCCACAAAAAAAAAGAATGAAATCTTTCCATTTGCAAATACATGGATGTACCTAGAGGGTATAATCTTAAGCAAAATAAGTCAACAAATACCATATGATTTCACTCATTTGTGGGATTTAAGTAACAAAACAAATGAACAAAGAAAAAGAGAAAGCACACCCAAATACAGAACAAATTGGTGGTTGCCAGAGGGGAGGTAAGTGGGGGATGGACAAAATATATAAAGGGGATTAAACCTACACTCATTTTGATAAGCACTGAGTAATGTACAGAATTGTTAAAACATTTTATTGTACACCTCAAACTAATATAACACTGTGTGCTAATTATATGTTAATTTAAAAGGGGGTGGAAGACGAAAATATGAAAACTAGCTATTTAAGATGCTTAAAAGAAAAAAAATAATGCATAAAAGAAGGAAAAACCAGAAAATAGATAGGTGGCAAGAAAAAAAATGCTATGTTAGACAGAAAAACTATAAAGGGGCTGTTTCATTTGCTCTTGCTTTTTCTTTGTATTTTATCCAAAAGTACTAGAAAATAACAGAGTAGTAACAAATATAAAGAAGAAAAGTGACAGTCCTGTGTCTTATATTTGGTCTTGTATTATGTGGAAAGTAGGATAATAAGTAACTTACTTTGGAGAGGGCTGAGGGAAAAAAAAACATGATCCCCTGGAATAGCAAGTTTCTGCTAAGACTAGAAAAGAAAGGATGTGATAAAAAGGTAGAATATATAGCAATTTTATTGCAATGCTCAAAGTATGCAGGTAAGGGCTGACTGGGTGGTTGAGTGAGCTAAGCCTCTGACTCTTGATCTCAGCTCAGGTCTTGATCTCAGTGTTGTTAGTTCAAGCCCTGCATTGGGCTCTGCACTGGGTGTGAAGCATATTTTTTAAAAAAATGCAGAATGATAAGGGTTGTCTTAACATAAGCAAAGGAAGAATGAGTTTGGGAAAGAATTATAAAGCAAAGTTTTATTCTTCTAACAATGAAGAAAAGAATATTTCCTGGAATTTATATTTTTAATGGTAGTCAAGGATAACAGCAATAAGACATGTGGTTTTAACTGTAACTGGAAAACTATGGCATGAAGATATCTTCTGCATACAAATACAGATTTACTGAATGATGTCAATTTATTAATTTTTGTAACCATAGGGATTTATTTTTCTCAGCAAAGCTTAGGCCTATTCATTTATAGGTCATAACATAAGAGACTAAACTCACTAGATTTGCAAAGAAGCACGTATAGATATCAAAAACACTCACCTGAGTCTTTATACAGGCATACCTTGAATACACTGTGTGTTTCATGCCAGACCACTCCAATAAAGTGAATGTCACAATAAAGCAACTCAAATAAATTTTTGGGGTTTCTCAGTACATATAAAAGCTATGTTTACATTACAATGTAGTGTATTAAGTGTGAAATACCATTATGTTTTTAAAAAACACAATGTTACATACATTAATTTAAATATGCTTTATTGCTAAAAATTGCTGTCATCTGAGCTTTCAGCAATAGTAATCTATTTTCTGGGGGAGGATCCTGCCTTGATGTTTGTGGTTGCTGACTGATCAGGGTGGTGGTTGCTGAAGATTGAGGTGGTTTAAAATAAAACAACAATTTTCCTGCATCAGTGGAATTTTCCCTTCACAAAAGATTTTTTTGTACTCTTTGATGTTGTTTGATAGAATTTTTATCCACAGAACTTATTTCAAAATTAGAATCAATTCTCTCAAGCCCTGACTGTGCTTTAACAAATAAGTTCATGTAATATTATAAATCCTTTTTGTTATTCAATAATCTTCAGCAGCATCTTCCCCAGGAGTAATTTTCACCTCAAGAAATCAGTTTCTTTGGGGAAGATGGTAAGTATCGACCTAAGCTTGCCTTATCCCACAGATACAACTAGATAACACTGACATCAGCATAAATAACCCAGGAAATGACCCTAAGACTGGCAGAACAAACTCCACAACTAACAGTAGAGAAGAAGCCATATCCAAGAAAATAGGAAGGGTGTGGATGGTTTGGAGCAAACATGATCATGACTCGGGGCATGGAGAAACAGATTATCACACAATGGAACCTGCAGAAGGAAGGCAAATACCCATAACACTTGGTTTTGAAAGCAAGAGGTATCAAATTTCTTGAGTTCTTACAACCAATAGGACTTAAAGTCTGGAATTTTAAAAATCAATCTGCTTGGTTCTGGGAGATCCTGGAGAACTTTAGGAAGCTGAGTCCCTGCCCTTAAAGACACAGCACAACAAACAATCCACAAAATTGAGAATCAGCTGGGACCTACAAGGGAGAGAATTATTTACTCCTCTAAGAGAGTGTCCTAGAAAATCAGGGATCTCACCTACCCCAGGAAAAAGGTGTTGGCAGGAACCATTTCCCTCCCACACCCCCAGAATAAACACAGAGTCACTTGTGGGAAACAGCACAGCACCAACACTCAATACCTAACTTGCATCCACCAAGCCCCATAGCTTCATGCTTCAGTGGATCTGCCCTTTCCAGTCATATTTGCATCACTGCCAGTGCTGCATTTCCTTCCCCCAGAGGACTGGTAAAAAGCCCACCAACACTATGTCTACTGACCCACATGTTTGTGGGCCTTAGTTCTCTTGAAGTTGATGACAAGTTTCATTGTGCAAGCACACTAACACATACCTTATTAAAATACCCCCCACCTCAGCAAGGGACCAAATGC
This sequence comes from Leopardus geoffroyi, assembly GCF_018350155.1. Classification (NCBI taxonomy): domain Eukaryota; kingdom Metazoa; phylum Chordata; class Mammalia; order Carnivora; family Felidae; genus Leopardus; species Leopardus geoffroyi. The sequence goes on along the minus strand of NC_059341.1, from coordinate 33,216,861 downwards.
TGCCTACACCAAGGGAGCAGAAAACTGTACTAAAGGAAAAAGTGGCCAGGACACAACAGCAAGGAACACACAACACACATAGGAGACATTTCCTGAAGTGCCAGGTTCTGGGTAACAGGGGATACTGCACTGCAAGGCATTTCAGGACCTCTTCTTCATAAGGCTATCATCTTCAGGGGCAACTGGGTAGCTCATTGGGTTAAGTGTCTGACTTCAGCTCAGGTCATGATCTCGCGGTCTGTGAGTTCAAGCCCCACATCAGGCTCTGTGCTGACAGCTCAGAGCCTAGAGCCTGCTTTGGATTCTGTGTCTCCCCCTCTCTCTGCCCCTCCCCCACTCACTATCTCTCTCTCTCTCTCAAAAATAATAAATAAACATTAAAAAAATAAGGCTATCACCTTCAAAAACAGAAGACATAACACCTTTCCTAACACACAAAAATAGACTTAAAGAGTTAGACAAAAAGAAGACACAGAAACATGTCCCAAATAAAAGAACAGGATAAACCACAGGAAGACACTAAAGCATAACAGAGTTAAGGAATATGCCTAGCAGAGAATTTAAACTAATGGTCATAAAGAGATACTGGACTTGAGAAAAAAGAAGAGGATATCAGTGAGACCCTTAACAAAGAGATAAAAAAGAATCAATCAAAGATGAAGAACACAAAAAAATGGAATTTAAAATACACATGATGAAATAAATAGCCATCTAGAGGAAACAGAAACAAATTAATGACCTGTAAGACAGAGTAATGGAAAATAATCAAGCTGAGCAAGTGTGAGGAAAAAAAATCTGCAAAATAAAACCAGACTTAGGGAACCCAGTAATTCCATCAAGTATAATAACATTTGCATTATAGGGATCCCAGAAGAGACAAAAAAGGGGATAGAAAAATTGTTTGAAGAAATAGTAGCAGAAAACATCCCTAATCTTGGGAAGGAAACAGATATCCAGATCCAGAAAACACAGACAGCCTCCCACACAAATTGAACCAAAGGAGGTCCACACAAAGACACATAGTAATTAAATGGAAAAAAAGTAGTGATAAGGGAAAAAAATTTTAAAGCAGCAAGAAAAAAAGACAGTTACGATAAGGGAAGCACATGAGGCTATCATTGGAGTTTTCAGCAGAAAATTCACAGGCAGAAAGGAGGGTCATGATATACTCAAAGAATTACAAGTGAAAAAAACTTTAGCAAAGACTACTCTGTCCTGGAAGAATAGAAGGAAAAATAAAGAGTTTCTAAGACAAACAAAAAGTAAAGGAGTTTATGACATCTGAACCTACCAAATGAGAAATAGTAAAGGGGACTCTGTGAGTGGAAAGGAAAGACCATGAGTATGAAAGGTAGGACACAAAAAAGTAGTAAACATAACTATTGTCTGTAAAAATCAGTCAAGGAATTTACAAAATAAAAAGATGTGATATGAAAGCATACACATAAAACTTGGGGTGGGGAAGGAGTACAGAATGGGTTCAAACTCAAGCAGCTACCAACTTAATACAGATTTCTATATGTAGAAAATGTTATATACAAAACTAATGGTAACCACAAATCAAAACCTAATAATACATAAGAATAGAGAGAAAGGGATCCAAGTATATCAGTAAAGAAACACAGAAAACCATGAAAGGGGTAAAAAGGATGAGAGTAAAATCCAAAAAACCCACAAAACAAGTAACAAAATGGCAATACATACATACCTATCAATAATAACACTAAAATGAAATGGACTAAATGTTCCAATAAACAAATATAGGGTGAGAGAGTGGATAAAACAAACCAGACTCATCTATATAATGCTTACAAGGGACCTATTTAAGACTTAAGTCACTTACAGATTGAAAGTTAGGGGTTTGAGAAAAATTTATTATACAATGGATGTCAAAAGAAAGCCAGATAGCAATACTTATATGGGACAAAATAGACTTTAGAACAAAGACTAACAAGAGACAAAGAAGGACACTATAAAATAATAAAGGGGACAAGGCAACAAGAGGATATAACAATTGTAAATATTTATGGATGCAAAATCAAGCACTCAAATACATAAAACAATTACTAGCAAAAATAAAGGAACTAAACGAAAGTAATGACAATACTAGGGCACTTTAGCACCTTTCGTACTTTCACTTATGGTCTTTCCTTTCCACGCAGACAGTCCCCTTTGCTATTTTTGGTATGGTAGGTTTAGTTGTCATGAACTCCTTTAATTTTGTTTGTCTGTGAAACTCTTTATCTGCACTTCTATTTTGAATGGTGGCTCTGCTAGATGGAGTATTCTTGGATGCCGATTTCTCCCTTTCAGCATTTTGAATACATAATGCCATTCTTTTTGGCTTGCAAGGTTTCTGCTGAAAAAAAGAAAAATCCTCTGTTAGACTTATGAAGATTCCCTTGTAAGTTTCTGTCTTCTTTTGTCTTTCTGCTTTAATTTTTTTAGCACTATATTTTGCCAATTAAACTACATATTTTGGTGTGGATAGGCTTTTGTTGATTTTGATGAGGATTCTCTGTAGTTTCTGTATCTGGATGTCTGTTGCCTTCCCCAGATTAGGAAAGTTTTCAGCTATTATTTCTTCAAATAAAATTTCTGCCCCACCCCCCTTTTTCTCTTTTCTTCTTCTGGGACTCCTATGATATGAATGTTATTATGTTTGATGGAGTCACTGAATTCCCTAAGTCTATTCTCATTTTGCATAATCCTTTTTTCTCTCCTTCATTAACCTAAGTTACTTTCCATTACTTTGTTTGGACATTAATTCATTCCTCTGCTTCTTCTAGCCTGCTGTTCATTTCATCAAGTATGGTTCTTATTTCATTTTTTAAGCTTTTTCTCTCTGCTATGTAATTCCTTATCTCTGTGTTAAGGGTCTCACTCATGTCTTCCACCCTTTTCTCAAGTCCAGTGAGTATTCCTATGATCATTAGTTTAAATTCTCTACCTGGTATGATGCTTACATCTGTTTCTCTTAAATCTATGGCCAGGGTCTTGTCCTGTTCTTTCATTTGGGATAAATTTCCCTGTCTTCTCATTTTGTTTAAGTCTCTGTGCCTGTTTCTCTGTGTTGGGAAAGTCAGCTAAATCTCCTGTTCTTGAGGGTAATGCCTAGGAAAAAAGGGTCCCTTGGAGCACCTGGGTGGCTCAGTCAATTAAGTGTCCGATTTTGGCTCAGGTTATGATTTCACAGTTTGTGGGTTCGAGCCCCATGTTGGTCTCTGTGCTCACAGCTCAGAGCCTGGGGCCTTCTTTGAATTCTGTGTGTCTCTCTCTCTCTGCCCCTCCCCCACTGGCACACAAGCGCTCTCTCTCTCTCTCCCTCCTGTTCTCTCTCTCTCTGTCACAGTCTCTCCCAAAAATAAAAATTAAAAATTAAAAATAAATAAAAATTAAAAAATTAAGAAAAGGTTCTGTAGTCCCTTGCCATGTAGTGTCCCCTGTTCCCCAGGGACTGGTGTTTCTGGGAGTGTTTCCAGTGTGTGTTGTATGTGCTCTGCTCTTTGGTCCTGGCTGCTTTATCCTTCAGGCCAGTCACCTGCGGAGGCTTTCTTTGCCTGTTTTTTGCATTGTTTGGTCTCTGGCCTGAATATGGTGCATTTTAACTAAGTGTGCTCTGGTCTGTTTGTGAAATGAGACCTGTCACCATCATGACCTGAACTGAGGCTCTGCAAAAAAGTAGATGGTGTGTGAGCATAGATTTGGGCTTGTCTTCTGGAGTGTGGAGATGTGAGGTTTGATGTAAACAAGGTAGGTGACAAGTGTGGGGTGCTGCACTGTTTCCCACAGGTGGCCCTGTGCTTATGCTGTGCTTATGCAAAGGAGGGAATTTGCACCAGCCACTTCCTTTGTTTCTGGAGGAGCCTTTTTGTGAATGCTGTCTCTCTGGGATGTGCTCCAAAATGAGCCAATAACCTCCCCACTGTGTGCCCCAGACACTCTTCAGATTGCTATTTCCACACTGTATGTTTGTGGTTTATCAGCCTTCTTTCCAGTATCAATCCTAATTCTTCTGGAGTCCCCTGAGACAAGCACACTGACCTTTAAAACTCCAGGCTTTAAGTCACATTGATTGTAAAAACCCATGAAATTTGGCCCCTGTCACTTCCCAAGCCAATTGCTATGGGTATTCATTTTCCCAATGAGCTTCCCGATGTACTAATCTTTTCTTGCCCTTCTCAACATTATATGCAGCATCTCTGCTTAGTGAGTCCATGTATACAAGTTCAGCCTGACCCAATTTTGCTTCTTCTACTATAATTCCACACCCTTAGTATCACTCCCAAACATGTTCCATGGACTTCTGTTTGTATAAATCAGAACACTCAATAGTTCTTCTGGAGCATTAGGCAACTCCTTATGAATCATACATTATACCTCACCTGAGGGTCTCCTAAGGACTTAGGGCTAGTTGTAGATATAACCGCAAAGAGGGGTGAGAGGGATAAATCCTCAGGAAAATCATCATTGCCTTGCATAGCAACTGCCTCAGGGGGAAGCCATTATATTTTCCTCAGGCATTGAGGGGTTGGTCCCCTCAAACTGAGGTGGGAAAAGTCTATGCCATTGTGAGTAAAGAGGTTGACATCACTGGGGGTTGGATGCTGTCGCTACTGGAGGTGTGGAGGCCACTTCTGCTAGGGTTGAAGAAATCTCTTCCACTGGGAAAGAAGGCACTTGAGCTGGGATTTGAAATCCTGAATTTACCCTTTTCTTTCATCACTTTATCTAGCAACATTAGAAGAAAATGACCAGCATCATTATATTCATTTCATTAGTTTTGCAAAAATGTGATAAAGTATCATATACAGAGTCACTTAGCTTCTTTATATTTAGATATGGTTAAGATTATCCAATACAGGTATTTTACATATCTTTATAGAAAGTTTACGCCATGAACCATCATGCTCCTTCACTAGTGGAAATAGTGTCATTACCATCTACAGACCTAATCAGATTAAATATCCGATTCTAGAGACTCCAGAGCAATTCAGAAAGCTCTTTCTTAAAATTCTGTTCCTCTAGAACCACTGTCACTATGAAAATTTGTTTTAATTGGGTTTCTTCAGAAAAACAGAACCAAAGGAATGCATATATAGATATATATAAATATATATCTATTATGAGAATTAGCTCACATACTTATGACGGCCAAGAAGTCCATGATCTGCCCTCTGCAAACTAGAAGCCAGAGAAAGCAGTGGTGTAAACTCAGTCTGAGCCCAAAGGTCTAAGAACCAGGGAATAAAGTAATGTAAATCCTAGTCTGAGGTCCAGAGAAGATGAAATGAGGTGTCTAGGCTCAAGAAATAAGGAAGAAAATGAAGAGATGAGCAAATTTTTCCTTTCTTTGCCTTTTTTCTTCTCAGCCCCCAAGGGACTGGTAATAATACCCACTTACACTGGGGAGGGAAATCTACTTTACTGCGTCCACCCATTTAAATGACACTTTCATCTGAAAACACATTCACAGGTACCCAGAAATAATGTTTAATCTGGATTAAACATTTCATGGATATTTCATGGATAGTTAAGTTGCCACATAAAATTAACCATCACATCTCCATTCCCTGTGGAACCTAGCAAGATGCCTTGCTCTCAGAAAATGTGTACCCAACAATTAGCAGATTTTCAATTCTGTGAAGTTGAAAGACCTCCATCAATTAGGCAACAGTGTACTCTCTGGTTCTTATATCAATATTAAAAATTATCTTACTTTTGAGGTGCCTAGGTGGCTCAGTTGGTTAAGTGTCTGATTCTTGATTTCAGCTCAGGTCATGATCACACAGTTTGTGGGATTAAGCCCTGCATCAGGTTCTGTCCTGACAGCACGGAGCTTGCTTCGGACTCTCTGTCTCCCTGTCAGTCTGCCACTCCCACCACCCTCTTTCTAAAAATTAAATAAACATATAAAATTATCTTAATTTTGTAATGGTGAATATCAGGTAAAAACATAGTGAGCATGAAATGAAATTTTTATTCAAGTGGAAATTTCTGTCTGGTCAGTGAATTTAGGGGTTGCTAGGGTAAGATAAAGAAAAAGGGGTAATGGGACAGAGCAATAAAAGGGGGAGCCTGGGACCATGCCACTCAAATAAGGAATATCACTTTAAGATCATCCATGAATTTTGCCTTCAGAGGAGAGATTAAATATATAGCCTGAAACTGAAGTAGTATATAACATGGTTGAAAAGCAAAGGGGTTGAGATAATGGAAAAAAACAGGAGAATGGATGAAGTTAGCCTGTATATCCATGAATGACCCCAAAAAAAGTGGAATGAGCCTTCTCATTCTTTAAGAAGTAGTAAAGGTCCTCTCAGAAATTTATTTATATTATCAACTATGAAGATTCATAGTCATAAAATCCTAAAATTCTACATATAGAAAAACATTACACATACAATCATTCAATTTCACAGGTAAAGAATATAGGTATGAAGAGAACACTCCAATTTCATTTAACATATTTTACAAATAACATTACACATTGAAGGGAAAAATTTCAGATTATTCTTGGAGCTTATTATCTTATGAGAAGAATAAGGTAAGCAAATGTAATAGGTGCTACAACTGAGGTGCAATCAACTGTTAGGAACTACAAGATAGAAAACATCACTTTGGACCCAATGAGCCAAGGACAGGTATCTTCTAAGCTGTGTTTAAAAGCCAGAGACTTGGGACACCTGGGCAGCTCAACTGATTAAGTGTCTGGCTCTTGATTTCAGTTCAGGTCATGATATTGCAGTTCAGGAGGTTGGGTCTTACATCGAGCTCTGTGCAGTGTGGAGCCTGCTTGTTATTCTCTCTCTTTGTGTCCCTCCTCAGCTTGTGCTCTCTCTCTCTCTCTCAAAACAAGTAAATCAACATTTAAAAAAAACAACAGAGACTGCAAAGGATATTTCAAGCAGGGTGAGTTGGGAGGGATCACCTTTCTTCTGTCTTAGCAGATTTCACTGGATAATTAAAGTCTATCACTCAGGGTGCTTGGGTGACTCAGTTGGTTAAGTTCAGGTCATGTTCTTAAGGTTCCTGAGTCTGAGCCCTGAGTCAGGCTTTGATTGCCCCTCCCCCGCTCGCTCTCTGTCTCCCTCTCTCTCTCTCAAAAAAAAAAAATTAAAAATAAACATTAAAAAATTAAGAAAAAATAAAAAAAATAAAGTATCACTCAAGAATTTTCTTGCTGTCCAACCACACATATTTATCTATTAGTGTACCCCTTCTCTAAGATTGGCCTTTATAAGGTTACTCTAATAGAGAAACTAAGTCTTCATGTGTAAATTGAAGGAACAGCAAGGATGGAGTTGATTTAAGCCATATGGAAGAGACTGAATAGGCAATGGGAGAGCATAACGAAGGAGAATGAGGTTGGTGGTTAGCACTTCAATGGATGGAAGAAAAGTAGATTTGTAGGGGGAAAGATGACAAACTTATTTTGCCAATGTGGATTTATACCTTAAGATATATCTTAACTTCAGTGATTGCTAATATTTACAATTTGTTTTTTCCCTTGTTTTTCCATAATCCAAACATCACTTAGTCAATATTTTGTTTGCATTCAATAAGCTGTACAGGAATTGATTCTTTTGAAATATAATATTCTTTCATCTGAATAGTTTTCTTCATAAATTACATCAATAATATAATGAAATTATATTATTATATAATTTTATCATTATAGAATGGAAAGAAAAATAAAACTGAAAACATTGTTTATTACATTTAAATCCCCATGATGTCTCTAAGAAAATGTTTTATTTTTCTGTGTGATTACTAACCAATAATGGACACATGGTTACAATAGAATCATCATTTTGAGTTTAACAAAATTCTAGACACATTGACTAAATCTACATAATTTTTGGTTTTTCCTAAAAAAATTCTGAAAGCACTGCCAGTTCAATTGAGAGTGTGCGAGGCACTCCAATACACGGCCTTTGATCTTCCATCAAATCTATAAATCATGTTTTTATTTATTTTTTAAAAAATTTTTTTTTCAACGTTTATTTATTTTTGGGACAGAGAGAGACAGAGCATGAACGGGGGAGGGGCAGAGAGAGAGGGAGACACAGAATCGGAAACAGGCCCCAGGCTCTGAGCCATCAGCCCAGAGCCTGACGCGGGGCTCGAACTCCCGGACCGCCAGATCGTGACCTGGCTGAAGTCAGACGCTTAACCGACTGCGCCATCCAGGCGCCCCCAAATCATGTTTTTAAAGAAACCAAATCTCTCACCTCTATAGAAGGCCCTTTAGAATGCAATTTAAAAAAAGAAATAACTTTCTATTATAAGCTGCCTCCTGGTTCACTTAGGTGTGTAAGTAAACAAAACACTTGTCAAAAGACAATTTTAACTCAATGATATTGTAAGGTAGACTAAACTTCTAGCAGCCACTGTGGGATTCAAAGGAGAAGACAGGATTTCCATTTGGAAGGCTTTGCATTTTCCAACTGAGAAAATATGTGGCTAAAATTCAATCATATTGAAGCGGGGTTGAAGCGACTGTGTATGCTCAAAGTACAGCCCAATGTGTTAAATAAAATATGTGTACTAGATTAAACCTGAAATGGAACTTTAAATCTTTATGCTTACTTCCTAATTTCAACTATTTTACTAATAATTTAAAATGACAGAAAGTGAAACCATTTTGTAGTATTAACTACTGAGAACAGTATCATATTTTAAAAATTTAATGTTTATTTATTTTTGAGAGAGAGAGAGAGGTGCATGACTGGAAGAGAGGGAGAGAGAAAGGGAGACACAGAATCTGAAGCAGGCTCCGGGCTCTGAGCTGTCAGCACAAAGTCCCGTGTGGGACTCCAAGTCAGTAACTGTGAGATCTTGACCTGAGTCGAAGTCAGATCCCTAATCGACTGAGTCACCCAGGAGCCCCAAATTTTTTTTTAACTGATTTCAGTTGATGACTGAACCAGTACATTGTCCAGATTCTCCTATGCTTTCCTCTTTTCTTGGATTTTTTTATAAGCTTTCAATTTATAAGTATTTCTTAAGATTTAGACCCTTACTTTCTACTCCAAGCTTATCCTTCCCTACTCCGACTTAACTATATTTGCAACTTCACAACTCATTCCCATTTCACATCTAAATCCACATCTGCAGCTCATACTTCTTTTACATCAGTCACCCACTAACCTCCTTGCTGTCTGGATGACCCATCCTCACTCTAAACTCAGTACCTTATGTACTTATGCCTTAGTACCAATATTTAATAATTTCTTGGTAGACATGAGGACTTCTTACATCAAATAACAAAAGGAAAAGTATTTAGTGACTGTTCTTTCCTAATTACTCTCATTGCTTGAAATAACATAGCCATTTACATGCACTCTGAAATTACTCTAAACTACCTTGCATATTTCTGTCAAATTAGCTTTTTAAAATACTGGTTCCAGGGGTGCCTAGGTGGCTTAGTTGGTTAAGCCTCAGACTTCAGCTCAGGTCATAATCTGACGGTTTTCTGGGTTTGAGCCCTTGTCAGGCTCTGTGCACTGACTGGGCAGAGTCTGCTTGGGATTTCTCTCTCTCTCTCTGTCTGTCTCTCTCTTTCTCCCCCACCTCTTACTCTCTCTGTCTCCCTCCAAATAAATAAATAATAAAAAGTTAAAAAATAATAAAATACATAAATAAAATAAAATAAAATAATAAAATAAAATAAAATAAAATACTGGTTCCATTATAGCACTACTGAGTTCAAAAGTTTTAAATGCCTCTAGTAGCTACTCTATATAACCCAACTGTTAGCAGCCATAACTTAATCAGTTTCCTTTAAGAATTTATCAGTGTTTCTAAAGATCAAATCCTACCTCTGACCCAGAATATAGGATACCTGCTCTTTCTATATTTATGGAATCTATCACTCTTTTTTAAATGTTTATTTATTTTTGAGAGAGAAAGAGAAGGTCAGGGGCAGAGAGAGAGGGAGATGGAGGATCAGAAGCAGGTTCTGCACTGACAGAAGAAAGCCCAATGTCAAGCTTGAACTCAGGAACTGTGAGATCATGACCTGAGCCGAAGTCAGAGGCTTAACAGACTGAGCCACCCAGATGTTCCAAGAATCTACCATTCTTAAAAAAGCCCTGCATTCCCCATGGTATCTTTCATAAATTTGTGGTCAATTAGGCTGATTTTTCTTATTACTTATACCTAGCAACACACATAACTTAATTTGTGTGTGCCTCTCTTATCTTTTTAAGTACACATTTTTATGTGCAGGAAGTATCAGTAAATACTGTGTGCATCCCACAAAGCTACTAGTATAATGCATATGATAAATATGTAAGAAATATTTACTCAATAAGCTTAACTGAAACCCACAAATGCTTATCAAGTGTCTTATTATAGCTTAATTACTATGGATATAAAGAAAAATCATGGAAAGCTCTTAAGGTATTATAATTTATGGGAAAAGCAACATCATGGAAAAAAATGAGAAAATATTACTCATGGTTCTATAGATTTTTGGTTATCTGAAATCTATATGAAGTATGTTACTTTCTGTCCACAATGGTTAGAATGTTATACAGTTAACTTGGCTATATCTAGTAGATAGTGCCATTCGTCCAATTATGTTTCCTTAGTATCCTTTTCAGCACAATGTATATTCCTCAAAAGCTTATTTGTGACAGATAATTTGAAGATGGTTGATGGTCAGGGAAGCAGAGACTGGAGGGCTGAATGTGGGCTCCACAAATATACTCCTGGGAAGTTTCTAAAAGCCCTATGATGAATCATTGTTAAGATATACAATTTAGCAAAATAATCCTGTAAGTATATGACATGTAGTAAAAATTTCAGAAATTATTCAATGGTATTATTGAGATTTAAATACTTTACATTATAACTGAGGTTGTAAAATATGTGTAAAGAAATATCAGAGATTGTTTACTTCAGATAAATATTTTCCATGGAGACATAAATTGGCTAGAGATTTTTCATGGAAAAACAGATTCCATTTATTTTTCTTTTAGTAATATGAACTTTTGATTCTTTTTTATTATTATTTCTGGGTGGGTATAGAGCTCATAATTTAATGAAAAGCTATTGGAATTTCACAGAAAGAATTGTTGGAAAATATTTCAGTCTCTAAAGTTGCTACAACATTCCTAAAAAAAAAAAAGGAAGAAGAAGAAGAATTTTAGTAGAATTGAGAGATTTTTCTTGTTTCCATTAGATAGCTTAGCGAGATACTTCATTGATTTCAAGGAAATCAGAGATGCCACAGTCACCCACATTTTCTAGGTAGTCTTTCTACCAACATAGGTGGAATATCCATTAATTGTTTCTCAATTTTTAATTCTTGTTATCAAAAGACCTTCCTTTTTTTTGCTAACTTCATTTGGATGCTTCAGATTCTTCTAAAAATATTATTGCTTTCAAAGCATCCCTATCCTAATAAATATTTTAATTTTTATTTTTTTTCCCAAATATGGCAAAAATTAAACAAGAACAGTAATAAATAATCAGATAACCAAAAGAATGGTTAAATTGTTTCTTTCATGGTCAAATATTGGGAAAAGTTTAAGGTATTTTAAGATATCCCCTAACCATAGAGAATATACATATATATATATACACATATATATATACATATACATATATATACATATATATACACATATATATACACATATACATATATATATACATATATATACATATATATATACACTCATATATATATACATATATATACATATATATACATACTCATATATATATATACATATATATATATACTAAAAGGATAGAAATGTCAAAAGAAATCTTTTGTTGGTCCCAGTTTTCTTCCTTTCATCATTATGTGCCAAGGGCATGCTTATGGCAGTGAGAGGTATCTCACCCAAGGAGGGAGACATGGACAGCACTGGGGACTTTTGTTGGCCTTAAGCAGGTGACAAATCTTTCTCCCATCCATATTTTTTTGTCTTGCAACTCTAGACTCCTCTGCTTTTTCATTTGCTCTCCTATGATCTGTTTTTTACAACTTGATTTCTCTTATCTATTGACTTTGGAGTAAAAAGAGTTTGGTTCAAACCCAAGCTCTCACAGTTACTATTTGTGTAATAATCTTAGGCATGCTAAAAAACTTCAAAGAGCATTAGCACATACTTCTATTAAAAATGGAGCTAACAATTTACTCACAAATTTATACTAATAAATAAATGAAATTGCTATCTTGGCAGTACAGACTTAACAAATATTAGTTGCATTCTCCCTTGACCCACTGTGGAACAAAATGTAGTGATGTAACATTTTATTATATTCTTCTCTCTCCCTGAATATAGATTTTTTGCTATTTTAATATTTCCCTAATAGCAATGAAAAGACTTAAGAGTGTAAATGCCTCAATTTCTTGTGTCTTATCCTATGGCTTGCCTTCTTCCTATCATCCTTGCTTTTGGGAAATAACAAATCAAACAAACAATAGATTTCTCAGTGTTACACAAATATTTAGTGAAATCATGTGATTGTGTAGAAAAATAGCTGGATTTAAAGTCTGAAGTCTAAAATTAAAGAACCATATCTTGATTCCCTAAGTCTTAATATCCTTGTCTTTAAAATGGTGATAGTACTTTTCCTATTTTCCCTGGAGAGCATCTTTAGTATGAAATTACATCTTTTCACATGAAAACATTTCAATACATCTCAAACAATATGTACACATAAAATTATTAAGTTTACATATCAAAGCAAACCTCACTTAAGTTAACCAATGAAGCTGTCACACTAGGGTAATAGTGAAGATAAATGGAATACAGAGATTCACTGTACCCTGTATCACATAAATTTCTAATCCCTGAAAGCCCTAATATGGAACTGGATAGACAAGAAGCAAAGAAGGCAGGGAATGTTGATTTTTAACAACAAAAAAAACAATAAAAACACCAATATTAAGTACATATGACTCAAGCAGTGACAACATGAAAGAAAGGTGGATGTTGTGGCTTATCGAAGTTCTGTCTAAGCTGTCATTTGCAGGCAAGGGCCAACTATAGTTCAGAAGCATATAAGTTGAGAGCAATAAATATTAAAATTAAAAGTGATTTGTTTGGACTGGCCCATTAATTCAGTTAATTAGTGGCTGACTTCTCAAAAATCCCAGTAATAAATAATTTTCCATCTTTGTCCCGGAAAGTATGATAACTATTAATAGGTGTGGCTGCAACAGGTACTCAGCAGTAAAGAAGCCACTTGTAGTGATTACATCTGGACAGGAGAGGAAATTTTCTGTTGATTCTAAGCATTGTCTTTCTCTTTTATAGCAACTATTTGGATAACAGCAATGCTGATATGTTACAAATCTTTTTCTTTTCACCAATGGCATTAAGGTTAGAGAAAACACACACGCACTCACACACACACACACACACACACACACACACACCTCTTTGAGTAGTTCTTTGGCAAGACATGGTAAACAGTAGGGTAAAGGAGGCATAAAAACATATCCCATAAGAATTTCTATTTCAAGCAAGAGTGCTAGACCACCAGAGCTGATGTGTTTGTGTACATCAGAACCAGCAAGCCAAAAAACGGAGTTTTGCTGAGGCATAAAGAATAAGAAGGGAATGTTTTTTTTCTGCTCTGGAGAGTCAGAAGTCAGCCTAAGAGAATAGAAGTGTGGAATTATATTTTTAGAAAAGTCCTTTAATAATACCACTCTTTTTCTATTTTAAAGAAAATTAGGTGCTTGGGAGGGTTTTAGAGATTGACAGTGAGAGAGAGAAGGGAGAGGCTAGATATTAGCTTTCAAAGGAGTGGCTTTTAAAAAAGTGTTTATTTTAAATCCAATTAGTTAATATACAGTGTTGTGTTAGTTTCAGGTGTACAATATAGTAATTTAACACTTCCAATATACATCACCTGTGCTTATCACAAAAGTGCACTCTTTAATCCCCATCACCTATTTAACCCATCCTCCTCCCACCTCACCTCTGATAACCATCAGTTTATTCTCTATAGTTAAGGAAATTTCATCATTTTGATATATGTTTTATGACCTTAAATCAGCCTCAATCAACCAATGATGATGTGCAATTTCTATGTTTCCTATGGAATTGGAAATGAAATGTTATCTATTCATTCATCATCACAATAAAAATTAAAAATTTGAAGTCAAATACCAACCTTAAAGATAAAAAAGTTACTTTATGTATCTTAATAGTGGGAAAATATTTTTACAAGAAAAATATTTTCCTGTTTTGAGTTCTTTCAAAATTAAATTTATAGATCATTCATACATTCTAAAAGTCCAGGGTCAGTGTAATGTCTAAGTATATTATATGACTTCACTCTTCCTGTAAGCAGCTTGAGATGATCCTCATGTCCACTTTAGGAACACATGTGAAACTGCCCAGGCCATCAAGGGTATTCATATCAGTAAAGTCACCAAGTGTCTAAAAGACGTCACTTTGCAGAAGCAATGTGTGCCCGTTCCATTGCTACAACTGTGGAATTGGTAGGTGTGCCAAGTCAAACACAGAGACTGGACACAGGGCAGTGACCCAAAAAGAGTACTGAATTTTTAATGCACATCCTTAAAAGTGCAGAGAGTAACGCTGAACTTAAAAGTTTAGATGTAGATTCTCTGGTCATTGAGCACATCCAGATGAAAAAAGCCTCCAAGATATGGCATAGAACTTACAGGGGCACATAGCTGGATTAACCCATATATGAGCTCTCCCTGCCACATCAAGATGATCCTTACTGAAAAAAAGCAGAGTGTTCCTAAACGAGAAGAAAAAAACATCCAGAAGAAACCAAAGTAGCAAAAACTTATGGCCTAGTAGTAAATTCTGCATAAAATAAATGCAAATAAAAGAAAAAAGAAGTATATCATATGACTTCAGGAATTCAGACATGGCAAGTCTTCTTACTAATGCATTAATTGTATAATTGACAAGTTTATTAAATATAAAAAATCAGTATATGTATCTGGATTTTAAAATGTATTTTGTTATTTGCTGGTAATTATATTATTTGAAGTAGAAAATTGTAGAAATGTGTATTAAAGATTTTGGAATGAAAAAGCCAACACCACTTTGTATAGTTACCAAAAGAAATAGCAGTTTAGTATAAGATGTCAGCCTCCTGGCTCCAACTGGTCTAAGTAGAGAAAAACCCAAACAAAACAAACAACCAAACAAAAACATATATTGCCTGAAAGGAAAATAGTCCTGGTCCTGCTATTAGCTGGACATCAGATTTTATGCAATTGCCTCAGTTTCACCTGTATGCCAGTTTAATATCCCTATACCTGTTCTACATTCCTTGAACAATAAATGTGAAAACAAATTGGAAATGTGTATAAAAGTGCACTGAAAACAAAATATTCTATTAGTAGAATAGACTAGAATAGATTAAGTTCTGATTATTACTTAGCTTACTGACTCATATGGATCATGCTAACAGTGGCTTCACTGGCATATTTGTGACATTTTTCCTGGTACTAAGCCCACTTTCACTTGGATTCTTTAGAGTTTGGCTTTTTATGGAGTAGACATTCTGACTCTAGTAGAAGTGAGATGTGAATTTGGATTTTGAACAGTTTTCCACAGAAGGGAATTGAACTCTCCCAAATATTAGCTCTGTTCTTTAAAAAGTAAATGATACTTCGTTTGAAATTAGATTCAATCACCTTAATAGGCAATAAAATTATTGTAACATTATATTGTATCAAGAGTAGAGCTAACTCTTGATATTCTCAAAGAGGTGACAAAAGTTGTCATTAAAAGTCATTTTGTAAGATATTCAGTCAAATAAAAAAAAAACTAGGCCATGTGGTGCCAATGAAAAACCTGATAATATTCAGAGAAGATGTAAAAGAGAAAATGAGCCTCCCCAATAAAATGAAGCTACATGGGACATGGTAAAAATTAGGATTTTTTATTTTTTTCTTCATGTAGCTCTCTTTATTCATGTGGGTAATGTTCCTTCATTCCTTCTCAACTTTTCATTATGACTTTTGATGGTGAGCAATGTCTCTGTATTAGGTGAACCAAGAGGTTGAGGATAAGAAATATTTGAGACCTTAGCAGAAGTTGTGTAGTAGGGAGGTGTGGCTAGGAATGAGATTGGTGACTAAAATACCCAGACTCTCTTCACCTCCTTCATTGAGGTTCTGGTACTCATGCTAGACTCTGTTTCTCATGTAAAAATTCACTACTGCAGCAATTATGAGAAGAATCACAAATGGATATAAGTACTCTGGAGACCGTAGGCTACATATCGGTGATACATTAATTATATTAATCTTTTTGTGATGATGAGGCATTTTATATAACAGTGGGTGTTCCAAGACCAGAGACAACACAGCATGGAAGCATAGTAACATTCTTTTGTTTAGGGTTTGATCTTCCATTCAAAAGAAGAAGAATAATTCATTCTAACAAGCATTTCAGGTTTTCAGAACAAGTTGTTTCAGAATTTGTTCATAGATCAATTTTATAGGTCTATGAAAGCCATTCAGAGCACATAAAATACTTTTAACCACCATTTTATTAGCTTACAACTTTGGTTTTCCTGTCACTTTTAATCTAACAACAAAATCTGTACTTTTTCCCTAAACAGACACTTAATTCTACCACAATTATAATCAGTAAGAGTTTGAAATGCATTATTATGGTGTTATCATCAATTTCCAAATAGAATGTGATAACTTTGAGAGTGACATTTTTTATTGTTTTTTGTATCATTCATTGTATTCTTAACACTAGTATGACAATAAAAGCTAAATAAATGTTTGTCGATAAATGAATAATCCCTTAAAGGATGTGGTGAATATTTACTACATATAAGGCAATATACCAGGTGCCCATAGAAGAGGTGTTAAATGTTTATATTCAGTATTTTTATCTACCAAATAAAGATGCTTTAACGAATTGTAGCCACCACCTAGGGTTGGTCTGAAAATGCAATAGAAACCTAAAAGGAAGTTCACTGAAAAATAACAGGTGTTCTAAAATAAAATGTTTCACTGTTAAGCAACTATGTAACCAAGTTAGGAATCATATATTCATGACCTCCAAAATCTAATTTCATGTGTCAAAGTCAGTTCCCACAAATGCTAGTCCTTTCCCAGATAGTAGTATATTAAAGAGGTTTTAATCAATTATCTGTCCTCCTCTGTATCTTTATCAATATATTCTAAAAGACAAGTCTACAACTGAGCTACTTGCTCATTTAATCATTTGGAAATGGAAAATTGTGCGTATAGACAAATTTACAAATCAAAATAATGGCTACCACATATGTGGCTGTCAGTTAAGCGTCCAACTTCAGCTCAGGTCATGATCTCACGGAAAGTGAGTTCGAGCCCTACATCAGGCTCTCTGCTGTCAGCACAAAGCTCACTTCAAATCCTCTGTCGCTCTTTTGTTGCCACTCCTCCACTACACTCTCTCTCTTTCTCTCAAAAATAAATAAAAAAACGTTAAAAAAAATAATGGTTACGAAATGGGATGCCATAAGAAGACTCTAGAAAATGTGAGAATAAGAAAGGACATGAAATCAAAACAAGTAATTAGTTGAAACAAAGAGCACCTTAATACAAGAAAAATGAAGTAACAAGATATGACATTTTAATAGAACAAGCTTAGAAAAAAATTAAGTAAAAAACCACATGACAAAAGTAAAAGAAAACTAAGCATTTTATTTCTTATAGAAGTAATTTACTTAATAATTTATTATTTTTAATATAATTTATTGTCAAATTGGTTTCCATACAACACCCAGTGCTTATCCCAACAAGTGCCCTCCTCAGTGCTCATAACCCACTTTCCCCTCTCTCCAACACCCATCAACCCTCAGTTTGTTCTCAGTATTTAAGAGTCTCTTATGGTTTGACTCCCTCCCTCTCTGTAACCTTTTTTTCCACTTTCCCCTCCTCCATGGTCTTCTGTTAAGTTTCTCAGAATCCACATATGAGTGAAAACATGGTATCTGTCTTTCTTTGCCTGACTTATTTCACTTAGCATAACACTCTCCAGTTCCATCCACATTGCTACAAAAGGCCATATTTCTTTCTTTCCACTGCCAAGTAGTATTCCATTGTGTATATAAACCACAATTTCTTTACCCATTCATCAGTTGATAGATATTTAGGCTTTTTCTGTAGTTTGGCTATTATTGAAAGGACTGCTATAAACATTGGGGTACAAGTGCCCCTATGCATCAGCACTTCTGTATCCCTTGGGTAAATTCCCAGCAGTGTTATTGCTGGGTCATAGGGTAGATCATTTTTAATTTTTTGAGGAACCTCCACACTGTTTTCCAGGGTGGCTGCACCAGTTTGCATTCCCACCAACAGTGCAAGAGGGTTCCCATTTCTCCACATCCTCTCCAGCATTTATAGTCTCCTGATTTGTTCATTTTGGCCACTCTGACTGGCGTGAGGTGGTATCTGAGTGTGGTTTTGATTTGTATTTCCCTGATGAGGAGTGACGTTGAGCATGTTTTCATGTGCCTGTTGGCCATCTGGATGTCTTCTTTAGAGAAGTGTCTACTCATGCTTTCTGCCCATTTCTTCACTGGATTATTTGTTTTTCCAGTGTAGAGTTTGGTGAGTTCTTTATAGATTCTGGATACTAGCCTTTTATCAAATATGTCACTTGCAAATATGTTTTCCCATTCTGTTGGTTGTCTTTTAGTATGTTGATTGTTTCCTTTGCAGTGCAGAAGCTTTTTATCTTGATGAGTCCCCAATCGTTCATTTTTGCTTTTAATTCCCTTGCCTTTGGAGATGTGTCAAGTAAGAAATTGCTGTGGCTGAGGTCATAGAGATTTTTTCCTGCTTTCTCCTCTAGGGTTTTGATGGTTTCCTGTCTCACATTGAGGTCCTTCATCCATTTTGAGTTTATTTTTGTGAATGGTATAAGAAAGTGGTCTAGTTTTATTCTTCTGCATGTTGATGTCCAGTTCTCCCAGCACTATTTGTTGAAGAGACTGTCTTTTTTTCCATTGGATGTTCTTTCCTGCTTTGTCAAAGATGAGTTGGCCATACATTTGGGGGTCCAATTCTGGATTCTCTATTCTATTCCATTTATATATGTGTCTGTTTTTGTGCCATTACCATGCTGTCTTGATGATTGCAGCTTTGTAGTAGAGGCTAAGGACTGGGATTCTGATGCCTCCTGCTTTGGTCTTCTTCTTCAATATTACTTTGGCTCTTCAGGGTCTTCTGTGGTTCCATACAAATTTTAGGTTTGTTTATTCTGGATTTAAGAAGAATGCTGGTGCAATTTTGATTGGGATTGCATTGAATGTGTAGATAGCTTTGGGTAGTATTGACATTTTAACAATATTTATTCTTCCAAACCACGAGCACGGAATGTTTTTCCAATTCTTTATATCTTCTTCAATTTCCTTCATAAGCTTTCTATAGTTTTCAGCATATAGATATTTTACAACTTTGGTTAGGTTTATTCCTAGGTATTTTATGCTTCTTGGTGCAATTGTGAATGGGATCAGTTTCTTTATTTGTCTTTCTGTTGCTTCATTATTGGTGCATAAGAATGCAACTGATTTCTGCACATTGATTTTGTATCCTGCGACTTTGCTGAATTCATGTATCAGTTCTGGGAGACTTTTGGTGGAGTCTGTCGGGGTTTCCATGTATAGTATCATGTCATCTGCAAAAAGTGAAAGCTTGACTTCATCTTTGCCATTTTTGATGCCTTTTATTTCATTTTGTTGTCTTATTGCTGATTCTAGGACTTCCAACACTATTTTAAACAATGGTTAGAGAGGACATCCCTGTTTTGTTTCTGATTTCAAGTCTCAGTTTTTCTGCATTGCGGATGATATTAGCTGTGGGCTTTTCATAAATGGCTTTTATGATGTTAAGTATGTTCCTTCTTATCCCGACTTTCTCGAGGGTCTTTACTAAGAAAGCCTGCTGTATTTTGTCAAATACTGTTTTCTGCATTGATTGACAGGATCCTATGGTTCTTAACTTTTCTTTTATTAATGTGTTGTATCACATTTGTGAATGTTGAACCAACCCTGCCACACAGGAATGAATCCCACTTGATCATGGTGAATAATTCTTTTTACATGCTCTTGGATTCGACTTGCTAGTATCTTGTGGAGAATTTTTGCATCCATATTCATCAGGGATATTGGCCTTTAGTTCTCTTTTTTTGCTGGGTCTCTGTCTGGTTTTGGAACCAAAGTAATGCTAGCTTCAGAGAATGAGCCTAGAAGTTTTTCTTCAATTTCTATTTTATGGAACAGCTTCAGAAGGATAGGTATTAACTCTGCTTTAAATGTCTGGTAGAATTCCCCAGGGAAGCCATCTGGTCCAGGACTCTTATTTGTTGGGATATTTTTGATACCTGTTTTGATTTCTTCACTAGTTATGGGTGTGTTCAAATTTTCTATTTCTTTTCATTTGAGTTTTGGTAGTGTGTGGGTGTTTAGGAATTTGTCCATTTCTTTCAGGTTGTCCAGTTTGTTGGCATACAATTTTGCACAGCATTCCCTAATAATTGCTTGTATTTCTGAGGGATTGATTGTAATGATTCCATTTTCATTCATGATTTTATCTGTTTGCGTCATCTCCCTTTTCTTTTTGAGAAACCTGGCTAGAGGTTTATTAATTTTGTTTACTTTTCCAAAAAAACAATTCTTGGTTTCATTGAACTGTTCTACTGTTTTGTTTTGTTTTGTTTTGTTTTTGGATTCTATATTATTTACTTCTATTCTGATCTTTATTATTTCTCTTCTTCTGCTGGATTTGGGGTGTTTTTGCTGTTCTGCTTCTAGTTCCCATAGGTGTGCTGTTACATTTTGTATTTGGAACTTTTCTTGTTTCTTGAGATAGGCCTAGATTGCAATGCATTTTCTTCTAAGGACTGCCTTCACAGCATCCCAAAGCTTTTGCTTTGTTGCATTTTCATTTTCATTTGTTTCCATATATGTTTTAATTTCTTCTCTAATTGTCTGGTTGACCCATTCATTCTTTAGTAGGGTGTTCTTTAACCTCCACGCTTTGGAGGTTTTCCAGACTTTTTCCTGTGGTTGATTTCAAGTTTCATAGCATTGTTCTCTGAAAGTGTGCATGGTATGATCTCAATTCTTGTATACTTATGAAGCGCTGTTTTGTGACCCAGTATGTGATCTACCTTGGAGAATGTTCCATGTGCACTTGAGAAGAAAGTATATTCTGTTGCTTTGGGATGCAGAGTTCTAAATATATCTGTCAAGTCCATCTGATCCAATGTATCATTCAGGGCCCTTGTTTCTTTATTGATCCTGTGTTCAGATGATCTATCCATTGTTGTAAGTGGGGTATCAAAATCCCCTGCAATTACCAAATTCTTATCAATAAGGTTGCTTATGTTTGTGATTAATTGTTTTATATATTTGGGGCCTCCCATATTCGGCACATAGACATTTATAATTGTTAGCTCTTCCTGATGGATAAACCCTGTAATTATCATATGATGTCCTTCTTCATCTCTTGTTACCGCCTTTAATTTAAAGTCTAGTTTGTCTGATATAAGTATGGCTACTCCAGCTTTCTTTTGACTTCCAGTAGCATGATAAATAGTTCTCCATCCCCTCACTTTCACTCTGAAGGTGTCCTCAGGTCTAAAATGAGTCTCTTGTAGACAGAAAATAGATGGGTCTTGTTTTGTTTTTTTTTTTTAACCCATTCTGATACCATATGTCTTTTTGTTGGAGCATTTAGTCCATTTACATTCAGTATTATTATTGAAAGATATGGGTTTATAGTCATTGTGATGTCTGTAGGTTTCATGCTTGTAATGATGTCTCTGGTACTTTGTGGTCCTCGCATCATTTCACTCACAGAATGCCCCTTAGGATCTCTTGTAGGGCTGGTTTAGTGGTGATGAATTCCTTCAGTTTTTGTTTGCTTGGGAAAACCTGTATCTCTCCAATTCTGAATGACAGGCTTGCTGGATAAAGGATTCTCAGCTGCATATTTTTTCTGTTCATTCCTTTGAAGATTTCCTGCCATTCCTTTCTGGCCTGGCAAGTTTCAATAGATAGGGCTGCTACTATTCTTATGTGTCTACCTTTGTATGTTAGAGCCTGTTTATCCCTAGCTTCTTTCAGAATTTTCTCTTTATCCTTGTATTTTGCCAGTTTCACTATGATATGTCGTGGAGAAGATCGATTCAAGTTATGTCTCAAAGGACTTCTCTGTGCCTCTTGGATTTCAATGCCTTTTTCCTTCCCCAGATCAGGGAAGTTCTCAGCTATGATTTGTTCAAGTACACCTTCAGCCCCTTTCTCTCTCTCTTCCTCTTCTGGAATTCCTATTATATGGATATTGTTCCATATGATTGCATCACTTAGTTATCTAATCCTCCCCTCATACTCCTGAATTTTTTTATCTTTTTCTCAGCTTCCTCTTTTTCCATAATTTTATCTTTTAATTCACCTATTCTCTCCTCTGCCTTTTCATTCCATGCTATGGCCACCTCCATTTTATTTTGCACCTCATTTATAGCATTTATTAGCTCCTCATGACTATTTCTTACTCCCTTGATCTCTGTAGCAATCGATTCTCTGCTGTCCTCTATGCTTTTTTCAAGCCAAGTGATTAATTTTATGACTATTATTCTAAATTCTTGTTCCATTATAGTGTTTAAGCCGTTTTTGATCAATTCGTTAGCTGTCACTACTTCCTGGAGTTTCTTTTGAGGAGAATTCTTCCATTCTGTCATTTTGGGTAGTCCCTGTGGTAGCTCCAAACTGCAGGACACATCCCCTGTGCTGTCTGGAGTATCTTGTGTTGGTGAGCGGGCCTCAGTCATACCTGATGTCTCCCCGTGGCCCACTGCTGGGGCCATATTCAGAATTGTGTGTACTTTATCTTCCCCTCTCCCAGGGGCAGGACTCACTGTGGAGTGTTGTGGCCCCTGTCTGGGCAATTTGCACACTGCCTGGTTTGTGGTGCTGCTTCGTTGGGATCTGGCCAAGGGTATATTAGCTGGGGTGGGTCTACAAGGTGCACAGGGGTGGGAAGGGCAGACTTAGCTCTCTTGGTCATCAGTAGTCCCCTGAGGGTGGGGCCCTGCAGCACCAGGAGGGAGGCAGGCCCAATTGGAGAGATGGATCCACAGAAGCACAGCATTGGGTGTTTGTGTGGTTTGAGCAAGTTCAGTGATGGGAACTTGTTCCCTTTGGAATTTCAGCTGGGGGATGTGAAAATGAAATGGCACTTGCCAACATCTTTGTTCCCCCGCCAAACTGAGCTCTGTCTTCTGGGGCTTAACAACACTCCCTCCTGGCTTCCTCTCATCTTCCCTGCTCTCTGAGAGCAGAGATGTTGACTTTTAACATTCCAGATGTTATGTCCCACTGGCTGTCAGAACTCATGGAGTCTGGCCCCTCTGCTTTTGCAAGCCAGGCTTTGGGGGCTCTGCCTTGCTGGGCGGGCTGCCCCTCCACTGCCTAGTCTCCCTCCCGCCAGTCAGTGTAGCACGCACCACCTCTCCGCCCTTCCTACCCTCTTCCATGGTCCTCTTATCTATGCTTGTCTCTGGAGAGTCCATTCTGCTAGTCTTCTCTCAGTTTTCTGGGTTATTTAGGTGGATGTGGGTGTAATCTAAGCGATCTGCATGATGAGGTGAGCCCAGCGTCCTCTTACACTGTCATCTTCCCAGGTCTCCTCAAATTTTTTTTTAAAATGTCAATTTTTCCTACCATGGTACAATTTTGATTCCATATTATATGTAGCATTATCTGTCTTTGGAACTGTGTCTTCAAAATTGGTAGACTGTTCTATGTTCTAGGCAGAGTTCTAGGCACATGTTATTCAACAATAAACAATACAGAATAAGATTTTCTATTTACATTGATTTTATAATTTTGTAGGGAATAATCAGATAATAAACAATGGACATAGTAAATAAACAAATTGTTTAAATGTAGTAAGCTAATAAGTTCTAAGCAAAAAAAGAAAGAGAAGTCTTGGAGTGGAAGAGGGCCCGGTTTAAATATAAATTGGAATGGTCAGAGCAAGCACATTGAAAAGGTAACATTAAAGATTTGAAGAATTAAAAGTTATCAGTGTGGTTATCCAGGTAAAGAGTAATTGACGAGTGTAAAAACTAGGAGGCAAATTCATGCCTTACAGATCACAGAAAAAGTGAGCAAGCCAATGTAATTGTATTAAAGTGAGTTAGAGGGGACTGAGTTTATGGAGTTAAAGGGCAGATGATGTGGGGTTCTAGGCCATTGTAACTTCTTTGGAAAACCAATGCATGTTTTTGAGTAACCAGATTTACATTTCACAGGATCCTTCTGGCTGTTAATTTGAGAATAGACTGTGGTTAGGATAAGTGGCAAAAGAGGGGGCAGGGAAGAAGCAAAGCAGGGAGATCAATTAGGAGGATATTGTACTAATACCTGTCAGATACTATTATAGTTTGGACCAGATGGTTCCAATAAAGGTAGAAAAATAAGGTCAAATACTGCATTTATTAAAAGTAGAGACAACAGAATATACAAATAGATTGTTACATTGTATGAAAGAAAATAATTTAAGAGTAAGCCTGGTTTGGTTTGGCTGGGGGATGATTGGAAGTCCAATTCTGAATGTATTGAATTTGAGATGTTCACTGAGCTTCCAAGTAGAAGTATTGGGGAAAAAAATCAACATGCCAGTCTGTAATTGAAGATAAATATCTAAATGTTATGCATAAAGTCATTATTCTTTTTATTTTATCTTTCCCTGAAACAAATTTATACTTTCTATCTGGCTATATATACAGTAAGATTATATATGTGAAAAGGCAGTTTTCCCATGTTTTCTCCTCCAAGAATGTCTTAATTATGCTATGTCCTTTGCACGTTTATAAAAATTTTGTAATAAATTTATCAAATTCCATTAAAAATTAAAAGGAAAATTAAGCAAAAACTACTAAAAATTCCAATTTAATTTACTTGAATCTATAATTCACTTTTGGAGAAGTCAATAACTTAACACTAATGAGACTTTTCTTAAAAAAATTTAAACTTTATTTTTGAGAGAGAGAGGCACAGAGTGCAAGCAGGGGAGGAACAGAGAAAGAGGAAGACACAGAATCTGAAACAGGCTTCAGGCTCTGAGTTGTCATCACAAAGCCCTATGCAGGCTTTGAACCCACCAACGGTGAGATCATGACCTGAGCCAAAGTCAGATGTTTAACCAACTGAGCCACCCAGGCACCCCTTAATTTTATTAGCATTAAAAAAACAACAACAACTTTTCACTTTGTTGATTTACCTATTAATTGTGCCTGTCCTAATTCATCGATTTCTAGTTTATTGATTTGTCCTTAATTTTGATCTTTCCTTTCTTTTACTTTCATTAAGTTTGTTTTGTTCTTCTTTCTGTTATTGTTTTAACTTCTTGAAATATATATTTCTTTAACTTTCCTGTATTTCTTTTTAATATATGTATCACCAAGCCTGTAATTTTCCATTAAACTACAGTTTGTCTGCAATCCAGCAGCACTTCAGATATGCATTTTATTGATTGTTCAGTTTAAAATTTTGTCATTTTAATGTTTTCTTGGATCAGTGAATTAAAAAAACTATATTTCTTAATATCCAATATTATAGAAAGCTTTATGGTTTCCCTAATTAATTTTTATCTTAACTAAATTGTGCACCTATAATATAGAATATATTCCATTTATTTCAATTTGAAATTTGTTGAAAGTTGATTTATGGTCTAGGAAATGGTCAGATTTTTAAGTAGTACAGCATACATTTGAAATTAATGCTTATTATACAGTTATTAAAGAATTCTGTTCTATAATGCCTTTTAGGCAATGTTTGTTAACATTCTTCAAATTTATTTTATTAATGTTTGTTCTCAAAACTACTGATGAAAATATGTTAAAATCTTCCAATTTGATTGCTTTGTCTATTTTACCTTATACATATGTCAATTATTGTTTATATGTTTTGAGGCACATTAAATTTTATCTTTAAAAAGTTCCCCATGCTATTTTTATAAATACTGCTTTTTGTTTTGTTTATAGTCCATTTTGTCTGCTATTCATAAAACTACACCAGCTTTTTAATTATTATTTTAGTGCTATTATTTCCCTTATAATCCTTTTTCTTTAAACTTTAGTGTTTCCTTATGTTTTAGAAAAAACAGAAGATGGAATCTTTAAAAAATTCTGGCCAATAATGTTTTTCCTTTCACTAGAGAATTGGTTCTGTTCACATTTTTTGCTAATACTGATATAGTAGGTTTAATTAATCATTTTGTGCTTTCTTTTATCATATTTCCTCTTCTTTAATATTTTCTTTTGGAATTAACTTCTTTTAATTACACCACTTTTTAAAAATTAGTGCCTATGGTTGATTCTGTTTTCTATATAGATCACCAGAAAAACTCAAACCTCTATTCATTAAAATTTAATTTTAATATTTTCACAATCCTCTAGAGAGTAATAATCTTAGAAGACTTTAAGTTTCTTAATCTCTTTCCAACTTTCTTTTATTTTTGTCATTTACTTCTGTCTTGTTCATTAATCTCACAAGTTTTTATTTTTATTGATACAGCCAATTCATGTTTAGATTTACTCACATATTTACAGTTCTTTTCTCTGTAATCCTTAGTGCATTTGAGACTTTTCATCTAGGAGTCTTTCTGTTCTTTATTTACAATGTATTCTTATTTTTATTTATTTTAGAGAGAGAGTGAGAATGAATGGGTAGAAGGGCAGAGGGAGAGAGAGAGAATCCAAGCAAGCTTCATGCCAAACACAGCCTGAAGTGGGGCTTAATTCTGTAACTCTAGGATCATGACCTAAGCTGAAATCAAGAATCAGACACTCAACTGATTGAGCCACCTAGGGTCCTCTGGGAGTGTTCTCTTCTGCAAGCTGTACAGTCTTAGAGATTTCTTGAGAGTAGTTCAGTTATTGTTAGTACCCGAAATTTCTTTATAGTGAGTGAGATTTTAGGTTCACTTTATCCTGAAAGTATAATCCTTTAGTATTAAGCCAACATACCATTGGAAGACTTTGTTACTCCTGCCTTGGACAGACTCCCCCCCCCCCCCCGCCACTTCTATCTTACCATTAACATAGTACACATTTTTCTTGGTAAACAGATGCCCTCAGGAACAGTCACCTTCAGTGTTCCCTGCTTTCTTCCCTGCATTCCCCCTTTCTCTTAGATTTTAAAATGTGGGGATAAATGGATCATTAGCAGTGAATGTTTTATCTCTTAAAAATAATCCCCTCCAACTGCAGCTTTGTCTGTATCCGTCCTCTATCACAAGAATAAGTATTTCTATCCTTATTTAAGAAGTCCTTTCTGAGGCTCCAGTTATCACCTCTTCTTACTTCTTTGCTTTATTAATTGTCTCACATTTCACTTCTGGAGAAAACACGATTTATTTTCCCATAGTTCTGAAATATCTTAAAGTCTCCACCTTTATCAAAAAAAAAATACAAAAGAATCTTTAAGACTAACCTCTACAACAAGCTTTTTCCAATCTCTTTATCTATAAAACATTTTTTCCAAGATTCTGTGTTTGTTGCTCCTGCTTTCTATTCTCAACCCACTTCAATAAGGCAAAAGCAAAACAAAAGAAAACAACTCAGTCACATTTGGATAGCCTCTCTTTTCTTCTTCCTACAGATGACAAAACATTTCTAGTTCTTTGGAGTTTTTTATAATAGACATAATATCAAAAAAAAGTTGAATGAATAATCCTGTCACATATATAATTGTCTCCATTCAGTAATAAGAGCATGATATTAAAATGAATTGTTCTTTGAGTCTGTGACTAGATTGGCTTTTAGTTAGAAGGGCTGGATCTTAATAAGCAAATGACCTGTAATTCTTAGAATTGTTACTGGAATGATAAGAATTCAATAATTACTTAATAAATAAATGAATGAAATATTATGACCATTGCCCAGGGAAATTATGCAAAATGCAAAGTTTTTTTTTAACATACGTTGTACTCTGTGGAAAACCTTCAATGATTACCTCTTATATTATTAATAAATGTATTTTTAGGAGTGCCTGGATGGCTCAGTTGGTTGAGTGTCTGATATTATCTCAGGTCATAACCTCACGGTTCATGGGTTCGAGAACTGTGTTGGGCTCAGGGCTGACAGCTCAGAGCCTGGAGCCTACTTCAGATTCTGTGTCTCCCTCTCTTTCTGCCCCTTCCACACTCACGTTCTGTTTCTCTCTAAAAAATAAACTTAAAAATATATTTCTATATCATTCTAAAGAATATGTTTTATATGATATTTCACAATGTTTCTTATTTGTAATGAAAAGAGATTTGAATTTCTTAGAATAAAAATTACATATCTCCTGTCCTGCTTCTGTAATTCAAATTAAATGTTACCATAGAAAGTTAATAAGTAATGTTCTGGAAGTATCTTAACATATTTATCATCTTTATTTAATGAGAAAGTGAACAAGACCTTGACCATATGATCTACGTAAAGAAGTAAACAAGGAGTGTGTGCCTTTTTTTATTTTATTGCACAGTAGGTATGTATGTATGTATGTATTTTTTATTTGATTTGATTTTTTTATTTTTTCAAATTTACATCCAAATTAGTTAGCATATAGTGCAACAATGATTTCAGGAGTAGATTCCTTAGTGCCCCTTACCCATTTAGCACATCCTCCCTCCCACAACCCCTCCCATACCCTCAGTTTGTTCTCCATATTTATGAGTCTCTTCTGTTTTGTCCCATCCCTGCTTTTATATTATTTTTGTTTCCCTTCCCTTATGTTCATATGTTTTGCCTCTTAAAGTCCTCATATGAGTGAAGTCATATGATTTTTGTCTTTCTTTGACTAATTTCACTTAGCATAATATCCCCCAGTTCCATCCACATACTTGCAAATGGCAAGATTTCATTCTTTTTGAGTGTTGAGGAATACTCCACTATATATATATATATATATATATATATATATATATATATATATATATATACCACATCTTCTTTATACATTCATCCATTGATGGACATTTGGTCTCTTTCCTTACTTTTTCTATTGTTGATAGTGCTGCTATAAACATGAGGGTGCAAGTGCCCCTTCGAAACAGCATACCTGTATGCCTTGGATAAATGCCTGGTAGTGCATTTGCAAGGTCGGAGGGTAGTTATATTTTTAGTTTTCTGAGGAACCTCCATACTCTTTTCCAGAATGGCTGCACCAGTTTGCATTGCCACCAACAATGGAAAAGAGACCCTCTTTCTCTGCATCCTCACCAACATCTGTTGTTGCCTGAGTTGTTAATGTTAGCCATTCTGTCAGGTATCAGGTGGTATCTCATGGGGGTTTTGATTTGTATTTCCCTGATGATGAGTGATGTGGAGCATTTTTTCATGTGTCGGTTGGCCATCTGGATGTGTTCTTTGGAGAAGTGTCTATTCATGTCTTTTGCCCATTTCTTCACTGGATTATTTGTGTTTTGGGTGTTGAGTTTGAGAAGTTCCTTATAGATTTTGGATACTAACCCTTTATCTGATATGTCATTTGAAAATATCTTCTCCAATTCTGTCAGTTGCCTTTTAGTTTTGCTGATTGTTTCCTTCACTGTGCAGACGCTTTTTATTTTTAATAAATCCCATTAGTTCATTTTTTTTTATTTTTAAAAATTTTTTAACGTTTTATTTTTATTTTTGAGACAGAGAGAGACAGAGCATGAACGGGGGAGGGGTAGAGAGAGGGGGAGACACAGAATGGAAGTAGGCTCCAGGCTCTGAGCCATCAGCCCAGAGCCTGACGCGGGGCTTGAACTCACTGACAGTGAGATCGCGACCTGAGCCAAAGTCGGACGCTCAACCGAATGAGCCACCCAGGCGCCCCCAGTAGTTCATTTTTGCTTTTGTTTCCCTTGCCTCCTGAGACATGTTGAGTAAGAAGTTGCTGTGGCCAAGATCAAAGAGGTTTTTGCCTGCTTGCCCCTCCAGGATTTTGATGGCTTCCTGTCTTGCATTGAGGTTTTTCATCCATTTTGAGTTTATTTTTGTGTATGGTGTAAGAAAGTGATCCAGGTTCATTTTTCTGCATGTCTCTGTCCAGTTTTCCCAGCACCACTTGCTGAAGAGACTGTCTTCATTCCATTGGATATCCTTTCCTGCTTTGTCAAAGATTAGTTGGCCATACGTTTGTGGGTCCATTTCTGGGTTCTCTATTCTGTTCCATTGATCTGAGTGTCTGTTCTTGTGCCGGTACCATACTGTCTTGATGATTACAGCTTTGTAGTATGGCCTGAAGTCTGGGATTGTGATGCCTCCTGCTTTGGTTTTCTTTTTCAAGATTGCTTTGGCTATTTGGGGTCTTTTCTGGTTCCATACAAATTTTAGGATTATTTGTTCTAGCTCCGTGAATAACGTTTGTGTTACTTTGATAAGGATAGCATTGAATATGTAGACTGCTTTGGGTAGTATCGAAAATTTAACAATATTTGTTCTTCCTATCCAGGAGCATGGAAACTTTTTCCACTTTTTTTGTCTTCTTCGATTTCTTTCATAAGCTTTCTATAGTTTTCAGTGTATAGATTTTTTATTTCTTTTGTTAGATTTATTTCTAGGTATTTTATGGTTTTTGGTGCAACTGTAATTGGGGTTGATTCCTTGATTTCTCTTTCTCTCACTTCATTGTTGGTGTATAGGAATGTAACTGATTTCTGTGAATTGATTTTATATCCTGCCACTTTGCTGAATTCATGAATCAATTCTAGCAGTTTTTCAGTGGGATCTTTTGGGTTTTCCATGTAGAGTATCATGTCATCTGCATGAAAGTTTGACCTCCTCCTGGTCAATGTGGATGCCTTTTATTTCTTTGTGTTGTCTGATTGCAGAGGCTAAGACTTCTAATACTATGCTGAATAACAGTGGTGAGAGTGGACATCCCTGTCTTGTTCCTGACCTTAGGGGAAAGCTCTCCGTTTTTCCCCATTGAGGATGATATTAGCGTTGGGTCATTCACATATGGCTTTTATGATCTTGAGGTATGCTCCTTCTATCCCTACTATCTTGAGGGTTTTTATCCAGAAAGGCTGCTGTATTTTGTCAAATGCTTTCTCTGCACCTATTGAGAGGATCATATGGTTCTTGTCCTTTCTTTTATTGATGTGATGAATCACATTAATTGTTTTGTGGATATCGAACCAGCCCTGCATCCCAGGTATAAATCCCAATTGGTTGTGGTGAATAATTTTTTTTAATGTATTCTTGGATCTGGTTGGCTAATATCTTGTTGAGGATTTTTGCATCCATGTTAAGCAGGAAAATTGGTCTATAGTTCCCCTTTTTAGTGGGGTCTCTGGTTTTGAAATCAAGTTAATGCTGGCATAATAGAAAGAGTATGGAAGTTTTTCTTCCATTTCTATTTTTTGGAACAGTTTCAAGAGAACAGGTGTTATCTCTTCCTTAAATGTTTGGTAGAATTCCCTGGAAAGTCATCTGGCCCTGGACTCTTGTTTTTAGGCAGTTTTTTTTTATTACTAATTCGATTTCCTTACTGGTTATGGGTGTGTTCAAATTTTCTATTTCTTCCTGTTTCAGTTTTAATAGTGTATATGTTTCTAGGAATTTGTCCCTTTTTTCAATATTTCCCAGTTTCTTGGGATATAATTGCTCATAATATTCCCTTATTATTGTTTTTATTTCTGCTGTGTTGGTTGTGACCTCTCCTCTTTCATTCTTGATTTTATTTATTTGGGTCCTTTCCTTTTTCTTTTTGATCAAACTGGCTAGTGGTTTATCAATTTTGTTAATTCTTGCAAAGAACCAGCTTCTGGTTTCATTGATCTGTTCTACTTTTTTTTTTTTTTTTTGGTTTCGATAGCATTAATTTCTGCTCTAATCTTTATTATTTCCTGTCTTCTGGTTCAGGGTTTTATTTGCTGTTCTTTTTCCAGCTCCTTAAGGTGTAGGTTACATTGTGTACCTGAGATCTTTCTTCCTTCCTTAGGAAGATCTGGACTGCTATATACTTTCCTCTTATGACCACCTTTGCTGCATCTTAGAGGTTTTGGGTTGTGCTGTTATAATTTTCATTGACTTCCATATACTTTTTAATTTCCTTTTTAACTGCTTGGTTAACCCATTCATTCTTTAGTAGGATGTTCTTCAGTCTCCAAGTATTTGTTACTTTTCCAATTTCTTTTCTTGTAGTTGATTTTGAGTTTCACAGTGTTGTGGTCTGAAAATATGCACAGTATGATCTTGATCTTTTTGTACTTGCTGAAGGCTGATTTTTGTCCCAGTATATGTTCTATTCTGGAGAATGTTCCATGTACGCTGGAGAAGAATGTATATGCTGCTGTTTTAGGATGAAATGTTCTGAATATATCTGTTAAGTCCATATGGTCCAGTGTGTCATTTGAAGCCATTGTTTCCAAGTTGATTTATTGATTAGATGATCTGTTCACTGCTGTGAGTGGGGTATTGAAGTCTCTTACTATTATGGTAATACTATCAATGAGTTTCTTTATGTTTGTGACTAATTGTTTTATATATATGGGTGGTTCCACATTTGGCACATAAATGTTTACAATTGTTAGGTCTTCTTGGTGAATAAACCCCTTGATTATGATATAATGCCCTTCTGCATCACTTGATATAGTCTTTATTTTAAAGTCTAGATTGTCTGATATAAGTATGGCTACTCTGGCTTTCCTTTGTTGACCATTAGCATGATAGATGGTTCTCCATCCCCTTTTTTTCAATCTGAACGTGTCTTTAAGTCTAAAGTGGGCCTCTTGTAAACAGCATATAGATGGATCTTGATTTCTTATCCATTCTGTTACACTATGTCTTTTGATTGGAGCATTGAGTCCATTGACATTTAGAGTACTGAAAGATATGAATTTATGGCCATTATAATGCTTGTAGGGCTGGAGTTTCTGGTGGTGTACTTTGGTTCTTTCTAATCTTTTGTAGCTTTTGGTATTTATTTATTTATTTATTTATTTATTTTAAATTTTTTTTTTCAACGTTTATTTATTTTTTGGGGGACAGAGAGAGACAGAGCATGAATGGGGGAGGGGCAGAGAGAGAGGGAGACACAGAATCAGAAACAGGCTCCAGGCTCTGAGCCATCAGCCCAGAGCCTGACGCAGGGCTCGAACTCACGGACCGCGAGATCGTGACCTGGCTGAAGTCGGACGCTCAACCGACTGCGCCACCCAGGCGCCCCAATTTATTTATTTATTTTTATATATTTTTTTCTTTTCTCCCCTCAGAAAGTTTCCCTTAAAATTTCTTGCAAGGCTGGTTTAGTGGTCACAAACTCCTTGACGTTTGCTTGTCTGGGAAAGGTTTTATCTCTCCTCTTATTTTGAATGACAACCTTGCTGGGTAAAGATTTCTTGGCTACATATTTTTCTGATTCACCACACTGAATGTGTCCTGCCACTCCTTTATGGCTTGCCATATTTCTATGGATAGGTCTGCTACAAACCTGATCTGTTTTCCCTTGTAGGTTAGGGACTTTTTTTTTTTTTTCCCTTGCTGCTTTCATGATTCTCTCCTTGCCTATTTTCTGAATTTGACTCTGATACGCCTTGTATATGGTTGGTTCTTGTTGAATCTAATGAGGGTCCTCTGGGCTCCCTGGATTTTGATGTCTGTGTCTTTCTCCAGGCTAGGAAAGTTTTCTGCTATGATTTGTTCACACAACCTTTCTACCCCTATTTCTCTCTTACTTCTCTGGGACCCCTATAATTCTGATGTTATTCCTTTTTAATGAGTCACTGATTTCTCTAATTCTTAAATCATGCTCTTTTGCCTTAATCTCCCCTCTTTTTTTTTTTTTTTGCTTCATTATTCTCTAAAAGTTTGTCCTCTATATCACTGATTCTCTGTTCTGCCTCATACATCCTTGCTGCCACTGCATCCGTCTGTGATTGCAGCTCAGTTAGACCATTTTTAATTTCATTCTGGGTATATTTTACTTCTTTTATCTCTGCAGAAGGGGATTCTAATGTATTTTTGACTCCAGCTAGATTTATCGTGATTCTAAATTCTGGTTCAGACATCTTGCTTGTATCTGTGTTGGTTAAGTCCCTAGCTGTCATTTCTTCGTGCTCTTTCTTTTGGGTTGAATTCCTTCGTTTTGTCATTTTGAAGGGAGAAAAGGAATTAATGGGGTAGAAAAATTGAAATTAAAAATAAAATTAAAATTGAAAAAATATTAAAAATAAAAATTAAACACACACACACACACACAAATCAAATAGATGATGCTAGATTCTAGGTGTTTTTTGGTCTGGGTGATGAAAGTGATTTGACAGATTAGAGAAAAAAAGGGGGGAAGAAAAAAAAAGAAATCATTTGAGAATTTGAAAAAATGAATACACTGAAGTAGACTAAAATGAGATGATGGGAGTAAAATAGAATTTGAAAAAATATACACAGAAGTAAAGATTATAGTAGAAAAAATTAAAGAAAAATATTTTTAATAAAAATTCAAAATAAATATGAATTATCTCTTTTTCTGTATTCAAGAGAAAAGAAAAGAAAGCAAAAGAGAAAATATATAAAAAGAAAAAAAAGAAAATCATTTGAAAATTTGAAAAAGTGAATACACTGTAGTAGACTAAAAGAAAATAATGTAATTAAAATAGAACTTGAAAAAAATTACATAAAAGCAAAACTATAGTAAAATATTAAATGAATATATTTTTAATAGAAATTGAGAATAAAAATAATTTTTTCTCTTTCTGCATTCAAGAAAAAGGAAACAAACAAAAAAGAGAAAAAAAGAAAAGGAAAGAAAAAAGGAAATTGTTTGCAAATTTGAAAAGGTGAATACACTGAAGTGGACTAAATTAAAATGATGGAAGTAAAATAGAATTTGAAAAAATTGACACAACATTAAAAAATAAAATAAAAAAATTTAAGAAAAATATTTTTAATAAAAACTGAAAACAAAAATGAATTTTTTTCTCTTTCTGTATTTAAGAAAAAGAAAAGAAGTGAAAAAAAGAAAATTGAATAGATGGACCTGCTAACAGATTGAAATAGGAATGAAATTACTTCGTTTTCCTCTAGAAGTCAGACTATGAAGCGCTTTATAGTCCATAAACTAAGTAGGCGGTGAGACTTGTGTTCTTGAAGAGAGATGTTGCCCCTGTTGTGTGGGGCTTAGTGTATAGGCTATGTTCTCCACTAGATGGCAGTGCTAACCTACCGGAGTGAATTGTTGTGGAGCTTGTAGGCATATGCACTTGCACGGGAGAGGTGAAAATGGCGTCACCCAGCTGCCCAGTCTCTAGTATTGGAACTCTGTTCTCCCTGATCAGCAATTGCACACCAATCTTCTGTCTTCACCTTTTGTCTACTCCCTGCTTTTTCACTGTACATGACCAGGCCCCAGGCAGTACCTCTCTCCCGAGTTTTGTTTCAGATGCAGCTATTTTCCCCAGCCCCTTATTTCCGAAGGACTGCGGCTTTGACCCATTCTCCCCTCTGCAGGAGTGTCTCACTGAGCAATGGCTGAATGAGCAAAGGCAGAATGTCAGCTGCACCCAGGAAAGCCCACTGGACCTTGCTGCTGGTGCCCTGAGACTGCATCCAGGTGCCAGCTTGCCCCCCAAAAGTTCACGAGACAGTGTAGCAGCAGCATTTCAGGGATTATGGAAAAATCACAACACACATCTGGCACCAGGCTTTACCCTTAATGACCTTGTTCCAGCACCAGCAAATGTGGCCATTTTCTGGGAGTCTGCTGGGACCAGGTGCCTTCAACAGTCTCTACCAAATGTCCTTCCAGCAGTGGAACCGCTTTTCCCTGTGTGGCCCAAGAACCTCCCAGACCCCACTCTGTTCCTGGGGATTTGCCCTTCCCACCAGAGCACAGCCAGTTTTCGAGCTGTGGAGTTTCAGCCTTTGCACTCCCCTTGTTTCCAGTCTTAATGGAATTTAAGCCCTCTCCTTTCTCCTTTCTCCCTTTTTAGTTTAGTCCCTGCAGCTGTTTCCAATTTTCCACTTTCTCTCCAGCTGCTTTTGGGGATGGGTGCTTTTCCTGTATCCCCCCCTCCCCCCGCCCCGTCTCCATCCTCTCTCCATCTGCACAAGGGGTTCCCTACCTTTTTCATCTTCTCACTCCCCAAGTTCAGCTCTCTGTGCCACATACCTGCTGAATTCTGTGGTTCAGGTTGTGCAGATTGTTGTGTTAATCCTCCAGTTTTCTAGGTGTGTAGGATTGTTTAGTGTTGGTCTGGCTATATTTCATGGATAAGAGACACACAAAAAACTTCCATACTCTTCCACGATGTTGGCTCCTCCCCTATAGCACAGTATTTAATCAACACTGTTGATTTTGATGGGAGTTCTCTGTGCCTCCTGGATCTGGATGTCTGTTTCCATCCCATATTAGGGAAGTTTTCTGCTATTATTTCTTGAAATAAATTTTTGCCCCCTTTTCTCTCTTTTTCTCTGGAACTCCTATGTTATTACATTTGATTGAGCCACTGAGTTCCCTAAGTCTATTTTCATGTTACATAATTCTTCTGTCTTTTGTTCAGCTTCATTATTTTCCATTATATTTTGTCTTCTAAGTCACTAATTCATTCTTCTGCTTCTTCCAGCCTGCTGTTCATTGTATCAAGCCTATTTCCAATCTTGTTTATTGTATTCTTCATCTCTGATTATTTTTTTTTACTATTTTATCTCTATGGTAAGGAGATATTCTTTTCTCGTCTATTCTTTTCTCAAGCCCAGTGAGTATCCTTATGACTTTTGCTTTAAATTATACATCAGGCATGTTACTTACATCTATTTCACTTAGATCTCTGGCCATGGTCTTATCTTGTTCTTTCATTTGGGATAAATTTGATGAATCCCTCTCTCTTGGCATTTTGTGTATTTCTCTGTCTTTTTCTTCGTGTTAGAAAATCCATTTATGTCTCCTCCTGAAAGTAATTGCTTCATGAAGAAGAGGTCATGGCAATTCGGGCAGTGTCTCTGGTATGTGCTGCATGCATGCACTGTGCTGCTGTGTTTTGGCTATTCTATCTCTCAAGCCAATCACCTGCACAGTCTCTCCTTGCCTGCTATGGATAGTGTTTGGTCTATGACCTGAATGTGGTGAGCTTTAAGTAAGTGTGCTCTGATCTGCTTGTAAATGGGACCTGATATACTTCCATGAAAACTCAGGCTCTGTAGAACTCTCTGGTTGGGATATGGGGTGTAAGCAGGGTTTGTGCTTGGTGTTCTGGGGGAGGGACCCACTCTGCCGGGACTGAGGCAAGCTTGACTGTGAAGGGTAGTCCTGCCAGAGTGCAAGGGGATGGATCTGGTGTAAACAAGTTAGGTGGACAGTGTCTGTGCAAGCTTGGTTACACCACTTAGCATGTGACTATACTCAAGTCACTGTTATTATGTGAACAGTTCCATTCTCATTGCTAGTATGGAGATAACTATACCATAAAAGCCAAAACCTCATTTATATTTTTTTGTATATGGCTCTATCCCTTGGAGACTTATACAACAAATGTAAATCCTTCTGCACATGCTAGACAACTACCTCTTTTTGAACCCTCTTCACTCTGAATTAAGTTCTTTCCTAAAGGCTACTTTGTTCCCATAATCTCCTGTCATCCTGATAGTCTTTTCTGAGTCTATGTCCTGGTGGTTGTGCAGGAGAATTTTACCTGACTTTATTGATACTCTATGTTTACTAATGATCTAGGATGGAATTAATTTTTAAGGCACTCATTTTACCCAACTGACTCATATTTCACTTTATATTAACTCCATATCTATATCTATATTAATATCTATACACATACATATTTACATTGGATGGGGAAAGAGATAGGTATAATATCCAACAGGTGGGTCAATAATGATACTTATTAAAAAATAGATAAATGGTGAGTAAAAAGAATAAAAAGCAAGAAAAATAAAATCTTACATGTACAGATGCATGGACAAATAGAAACATATTTTTTTAAATTTTTGGTGACTTTAAAAATCTATACTTCATTCTATTCTGAATTACTAACAAAAATCATAAAATCACAAATAATTTTTTGTTATTTATATATGTTCCAAATATGTGGAGGTATGCATTCTGTACACAAGACATAAAGCAGAAATCAAAATGCCCTAAAGAAAGTAAATCCGTGGGGCGCCTCGGTGGCGCAGTCAGTTAAGCGTCCGACTTCAGCCAGGTCGCGATCTCGCGGTCCGTGAGTTCGAGCCCCGCGTCAGGCTCTGGGCTGATGGCTCAGAGCCTGGAGCCTGTTTCCAATTCTGTGTCTCCCTCTCTCTCTGCCCCTCCCCCGTTCATGCTCTCTCTCTGTCCCAAAAATAAATAAACGTTGAAAAAAAAAATTTAAAAAAAAAAGAAAGTAAATCCGTGAAAGGTGCCTCTGATATGAAATTCCCATATCAATACTAACTGTTCATATAAACCTCAGGGTTTATGACCTTCTAATAAACTAGTTTAAAAAACGAACCTTATAATGGTTTTAGAATACTTCAGAAATGTAAGAATAGAATACTTCAGAAATGTAAATTTAAGACATATATGTAATAAATACAAAATAATCTTATAAAATAAAAACTTTCCATCAAAAAGTACTATAGGGACTCTTAGGTGGCTCAGTGAGTTAAGTGTCTGACTCTTGATTTCTGTTCAGGTCATGATCTCACAGTTTGTGAGTTCAAGTCCCGCCTTGGGCTCTGCACTGAGCACACAGCCTGGTTGGGATTCTCTCTCTCTCTTTCTTTCTGTGTCCCTCCCATGCTCACACAAGCTCTCTCTCTCTCCCTATCAAAATAAGTAAATAAACCTATTTTTTTTAAGTTATAAGTACTATAAAAGTAAGCACTTACTATGAGATTATTGTTTCCATTGCAGATCGGTGGGTGGGGTTTTATTTGAAGCTATAATATTTATATATATTGCTTTAAAGTATCATTGCATATTAACAGTTAAAAATTGAATTTGAAAGCATGAATTAATTATTTGTAACTAATTAAGTACTTGCATATATAACCATTATTTTTGATGTATTTTTTTCCCTACTCATTTTACTATTTTATATAGGAGACCTAAGTCAATCATTCAATGATCTGGATTCTTCAGTAAGGTTGAAATAATAATAAAAATAACCAGACTGACTTTTTAAGTATTAAGTAGTAGTATCCACAGCATGAGCTTCAATGGTCTTCATATTTTATTTCACAGAAAATATAGCATGTACTTGTCTAAACTTCTTTTTTATTATATCATACAAACAATGTGTTTTAAGGAACAGTGTTTTCCTTTGTATTCCCCATCAATCATGTAATACAGAATGGAAATAAAAGATTAAGTTTTCCTGAACAAAACTAATCTGGTACTATGAATTAAAAGCATAGAAAGGTGATACTATTAAATTGATTTACTGTGCATGTGTGTGTGTGTGTGTGTGTGTGTGTGTGTGTGCATGCACATGTTTGTGTGGTGCTTCTGTGTAGATACCTATATTTTATTTTATATAAAACATATCCTGATGTTTATGTATTTTTGTTTCCAAATTCAAAATTTACTTTTTGTTTTTAGTATGGTGTTAGCTCCTCTAAGTTTCACTAAAACATGCCACAGGGTTAGGAACTAGAGAGAAACATGACAAAAGTGTTATGGAAAGTCCTTTTAATTAACTAAAGAATTAATATGAGTCTCTGTTGTTGCAGATACTTGTAGAATTTTCACTCACTTCTTTAGATTGGTATAATTTCACACTATTGTACTTTAATATGCTAGTCCTTTCTTTGACATCAAAATTTATTATAGCTTTGAACATGTTGAATAATGATATTTTCTTCGTTTATGGAACAGGACAATCATATGTAGAACTCTTGTAAATGATTTCTAAAAGTAGAAGGGAATAGTAAGGACAAGTGGATACAAAGATTTAATTCAATTGTTATATTCTAAAAATAAAGCATTAAATTTTAATGTTGCATTTGTTTATGACAGCTAAAGTTCTTGACTGGAATGCAAAGATCTTTTAATCTCAGAACTATATTAATGGAGGATTAATTTATTGTGGTAATTTATTATTGATAGAATTAAATCAGGATTTCTAAGTTTGACTTAAACTTATCGTTTCACATTTGTGTGGTCCTTTGGTCTGAGGTTGTGGCAGATTAAAGATTCTTTCTTGTTTTCCCATCAACTTTCCCATTAAGAGATAGAATATATTTCTCTGCCCTCCCAACCCCACCCTAAGGATGTCCTGAGATAGTTTTGACCAAAAACCTATGACAGAAGTGACATGGTGATATTTCTGGCTTGGGCTTTAGAGGACTGGCCCCTTCTGCTTTGGAATTTTGGAGTCCTGAGCCATTTTGTAAACATTTACTACATGCTGGGGAGACCCCATGCAAAGCCTTAAGAATACATGAAGAAACCGAGTAAAATCCAATGTTCTGGATGGCTCTGTTGGGGCACAAGGCATGTGCATGAAAACTTGACTCTTCCAGACTAGTCTAGCCACTGGCTATCTCTGAGTGATCTGAGATGAAGCCACCAATGCAAAAATCACCCAGATGAGACCTATCTGAATAATTGACACAAAAATTTATGAAATATAATAAAATGGTGGTCATATTTAACCTCTTACTTTGGGGGAGTTCTGTGGCAATACATAACCAGAAAAAAACAACAATGGTATCATGAAAACAGCCAATAATATTAATGGTATTAACTTTTGAGAAACTTTAATAGGTAAAATTTAAATTCTGAGTTTGTAGTACTGTATATAAGCCTTCAAAATATCCTCATAACTCCAAAACCAATACAATTAAAATTCTAAATTAATAAATTAAATACATATAGAGCTTATTTTAAATCAATGGTTCCTATACAAATACATTTTCTTATTGTATTAATTTTCTATTTTCATCCATAGGTAGGTCAGAAGACATATATAACCTGTGGACTTAAAAACCATGATATTTTTATGGCATTCTGAGTAAAAGAAGCTAAATTAACTAACTAAGACAATGCATGAACTTGCTGAATATGATAGTCCAGGTTGCCAGGCAAGATGCAGTGGCAACTAATTAAGAAATTATGGTTCATCAACCTGGTCTGCTTAGCCAGATCTTTGATCACTTTTTGTCTCTTCAATGCCTTGGGGGCTTCTGGCTAGAGCCCTTTCATTCATGGTTAACTTTCTCATGTAGCTTCATAACTTGTTTAATGTTGCTTACTCATGACACTTTTAACCATCTTCTGTAGTATGTTTGTGTCCCCACCAAAATTCATATGTGGAAATCCTAATTCTCACTGTGATGGTATTAGAAAGTAATACTTATTTTAGAAAGTAATATTTATTTTAAAAAGACTGGGAGAGGTTACTCACTGTTTTCTACATGTGAGGACAAGTGACAAGATGGCCACCTGAAAACCAGAAAATGGCCTATCATCAGACGTCAAATCTGCTGGCACTTTGACTTTGGATATCTTAGCATCTAGAACTGTAAGAGGTAAATGTTGGTTATAAGCCACATTATGTTCTGTTATGGCAGCCCAACCAGACTAAGACACCATCCAATAACAGATGTAAATATGTTTACATTCCTTCCTCTTTACAACTCCACAGATCTGGGGGAATGTTAAATGAATCTCTAGAGGTGAATCTTTATATAGAGACCAGTTCATTGGATGCCTGGGGACTGTTCAGGGCAGCTATGCTTCATTCATTGAATGATACCAAAGTCCAGGCTATTTTTAACTATAATTTCATTGTCATAACACAATGTATTTTAGTGTGCAGAGAAAGAAAAACTTCTTATTGCTGAAACTTACATGTAAGTTGGTTGGAAGTGGTCTTCTATGTGTGCAGAAAGGTGAGGATAACCAGACATAGGTGAATAATGTCTATACCATCCTTAACCTATAAGACATACCACAAAGACAGTAAGTGGAGAATGTACTATGAACAACTCCAGTTGTTTTATAGACATTACCCTATTAACATTGGTAAATTGTACCTAAAGTACAACCATTTGGATAGATAAGTCCATGTTTACAAAGCAGAAAACAGCATCTCAGATTCATAAAGCTCTAGAAACTGAGAAACTAAACTATTATTCAAACTCATAATGGGTATATCTGGGGGGTAGGTTCCCATGTATATCCAAGAATACACAACAGTGAGTGGTCAAGATAGAAGAGAATCTCTATCTCTGAACTCCTATAGTAACATACTTTCAATTACATCATAGAAGATAAAGAAACTGTGGAGAGAAGGGAAATTTGAAATTGAAAGTATTTACCTATCTTCCAATGGTTTCAACTTTTCTTGTCTATCTTCTGAAATGAAATTTTAGTTAAAAACTATGCCAGGGTGCCTGGGTGGCTCAGTTGGTTAAGTGTCTGACTTCAGTTTAGGTCATGATCTCATGATTTGTGAGTTTGAACCCTGCCTCGGGCTCTGTGCTGACAGCTCAGAACCTGGAGCCTACTTTGGATTCTGCGTCTCACTCTCTCTCTGCCCCTCCCCCATTTGTGTTCTCTCTCTGTCTCTCAAAGTAAATAAACATTAAAAAAAACTATGCCAAGTTCAGGCCTTTGCATTTGGAAACACACACACACACACACACACACACACACACACACACATCAAACATAAACTTTGGATCTACAAGTGTTGAAAGCATTAACCATGAGTTTAAAGGTTTTGTTGTTGTTGTTTGCTAAATAAAGGTTGAGATTTGTTCCTGCTTGCCAAACAAGTTGATGCAATGAAAAGAGGCTTGTAAAAGATTCTAACTTTGAAAAGGGGATTATGATTAAAATTCTTAGAATTGCAGCCCATGGGGGACAAATATTATTATGGACTAGGAGATTTGAAGTAATAATCTGTTTTAAAAACCAACTCCAGTAATTAAATTTCCAAATTCATGCACACAGAGTTGACTTAATTAGTAATTCCATGCACACACACACACACACACACGCACACAGAGTCTAATGAACACTTTTCTTAGCACTTGAGGTATGAGTCATGTTCGCCCAAAGAAAGTCAGGATATGTTACAAGATAACAAAAACTTCAGGAGGGAAAAAGTCCTGGTAAAATTTTAAAAGATATTTTACCAATTAAATTAGATATCTGTCAAATAATGCTTTCTAACACATTTTTAAATATTACAAAAATGAGTTTTATGCTGCACAATTTCTTAAATTAAGATAGGTTAAATATAATCTTTATTCCAAAAGTCACTTCTGTGTACTATGCTAGGCACTTGGCAGCACTTAAATTCTTTGAGTCCATTAGAATTCCATTTGTTCTGTCATTATTTGAGCCCAAAAACCTACTTTCATTTGTAGATACGTTTACAGTGATAAATATTTAAAACGTGTTTTTCATCTTCTCTTTTGTTGCCATTTTCCCCCCGACTTATCTCTTCTGCCTCAGGATCCCAGTACATATGTCATTGATTCTGAATTTATTCCTATTCTGAGTTTCTCTTTTACTAAATTGCCTATCCCTTCATAAACCTTGAGCTTTTATTCATTTTCTTTCCCCAAGAACCTCCCTGTTTCTAAATCTCAGGAAAGAATAGAGTATGGCCACTTTTAATTTACCTCTGGTGTGCCTGGGTGGCTCAGTCAGTTAAGTGTCTGACTCTTGATTTCAGCTCAGGTCATGATCTCACTTTTGTGAGATTGAGTCTGCACTGAATATGGACCCTGCTTGGGATTCTTTTCTGGCCCTCCCCCACTCATTCTCTCTCTCTCTCTCTCTCTCTCTCGCTCTCTCTCTCTGGTAAATGAATAAACATTAAAATACAATAAATTGACCTCATTTTTATTAAAACCCATAGAACATATCAGCTTTTTATTTCATATACCACTTGAGTTTTCTATATGCTTTATTTTTACCCAAATCATGACTAGAAATGGGCTATTCTTTAGTTATTATGCTTTGCACACCCAAATTCACCTCTTATATGAGCAAGTTGCATCTCTCATTGCCTTTCTCACTTTAAAGGATCTCTGCCTTACTCTCTACATTCTCTGTTAGCCACACCTTGTGAAGCATTCTGAAGTGTGACTATTGCCAAATTATCTTTCCCTCAAAACGACACAGTTCTGTTATTTTTGTATTCAAAATACCACATATGTGAATATCTATTGATGTATTTAATCCAGTACCCAAAACAAAACTGCTATGCAAAAAGAAACTAAAAGGAAACAACATAGATATAACATCTATACCAACATATCTATGAATATTCCTCCATATTCATTTAGGGAATTTATTTCATAAAGTATGGTTTTAGCTCTCTCAGTTTCACCTCCTTCTTCTACAAATATTGGCTATGAAAGACAAGCACTCACTAATCCATTCATCATGTAAACACTAATTCCACAAAAAATATAAAAATTCTAATTATTACAAAATAACATTTCTTAAAAGACATTGATTGTATGATGTATTATAAGTAAAACTAAATATCCCTAAATTGCTAAATATCTAGTCATCTATATTATTATCTCACTTTTAGTGGCTGAAGATATAGTGTTTTCCTGGTTTGGTTTTCTTATTGGTGTGTCACTCTTGTATGGCATTCCTGGGCTCTCCTTTCTTTAAAGCCTCACATATAATATTTCCAGAGCCCATGGATTTCTTTTTTTTTTTTTAATTTTTTA
Organism: Leopardus geoffroyi; assembly: GCF_018350155.1. Classification (NCBI taxonomy): domain Eukaryota; kingdom Metazoa; phylum Chordata; class Mammalia; order Carnivora; family Felidae; genus Leopardus; species Leopardus geoffroyi. The sequence continues at coordinate 33,172,207 of NC_059341.1, read as the reverse complement.
ATGTTTATTTATTTTTGACAGAGATAGAGACAGAGCATGAGTGGGGGAGGGGCAGAGAGAGAGGGAGACACAAAATCCGAAGCAGGCTTCAAGCTCTGAGCTGTCAGCACAGAGCCCGATGCGGGGCTGAACTCACAGATTGCCAGATAACGACCTGAGCCGAAGTCGGATGCTCAACCAGCTGAGCCACCGAGGCGCCCCTGGAGCCCATGGATTTCTATGGGTTTTGGAGCTTATTAATTTGTGCTTGGCTCCCTGAATTTCTCTCTTATAGTCATGACACTAGAAAAGATGAGAAAGAAGAAAATCTCTAGTTTCTTTACAAATATGAACATTTTTTAATGCCCAGGTTTTTCAGTTTTGATTTTTACTTATTTCCATTTATTTTGTCATTATTTTTTAATTCCCCACTGAGAAACAAATGATCTTTGGTTCCCATAACTTTAGAGACTTTACTCTTTTCCATCAGTTTTTCTGGGTAGAAAAGCCAGCTTCTCACAAGAATATTTCTCTGACCCAAAAGAGTCAGTTTGCAGTTAGGGTGTTTGGTAGCATCTCTAAATTCTATCTCCAACTTTTGAAAGTCTCTTATGAATTTGTCATATGGTCTAGAAGCATCTATTCAATATCTATTAAGTGTACATCATTCATTAGACACTAGAAAATAATAAACAAAAGAGATCCAGTCTCTATCTATGTGGACTTACAACCTTATGAAACTTACTTGGTGCATACAATTTTACCAATATCAAATAATGCATGAGGAGAGCTTGGATTCATATGTACCTTGACAACTGTACATGCTAGCATGTCTATTACTTAAATCTTTCCTCATTAAGATAGACCTCATTTATACTCATCTAGCCTTTTACTCTATTCCTTCCACCAATATTAATTTAGGAAGCCACTCTAATTTGTCTTATTCTACTTCATACTAGCAAATTGGTACTTAAAACTTATTGTCCAGGAAAATTTAAGTGCTCTGATAATGCTCAAGAAAGTTATTAAGATGAATTGTAGTCTGATCTCCACTTCTTATGTTACTAGATAATCGCAGTTCTGGAGGGTGGGGGATCAGGTAGGGTAGCGTAAACAGAAGAAATATTGGGGTGACTCCTACTTTATAAATAAAAGATCATCTCCTTGCTCCAAGAAAAACTGAATGACATTAAAATATTTACTTGCATTGATTTTTAAAGTTTATCATGAAAATGAAATAAAGTGGGAGGTATTTTTAAACATCAGAAAATACTTTTTTTTAACTTGAAGAAATTTTATTATCTTAAAGATGTCTTTAATGTTAATTAAAATATTTATGAAACACATTAAATGACTTCCAGTTTACAATTCCACACATAAGGAGCTTGGAAGTCATTCCAAGCTTTTAACACGTTAAAAGCTCAACAGGCTGAAAAATCAAGTCTTCCAATGCCCATAAGAAAGGTGAGGAGCAGAGCAAAACATGGCCCCAAACCAGAGACACAGACATGCAAATGCAGAGAATAACATTTTATCAGTACAGAAACCCAGGAGCAGATACTTTTGTGGAAACCAGAGTTGGAATAGGAAAACCAGAATTGTAATTGATTTGCTAGAGACTCAGTATGGGCAACTCTGACAGTTAAAAACTCCAGGAGGACTTAGTCATGGGAGGACCCACACAATACCCACACTCCATAGGAAGACCCACATTGACCAAGGGGCTTGGTCAGTTTCTTTTAGTAAATAGAAAAAAATCCCTTTGTGCTTCCTACATTTGGAAGGAAAGGAAACTATTTTGAAATATTCCAGAGAACTATTTTTCTTAACAAGGTTTGCCCTCAAAAGAAATTAATTAACCAGACCTAATCTGCTGGGACATTATATCAGAGCCTAAGTGATCTGGGGGAGGGGAAAACTCAATTTGAGTGAGCAATTGACTTTTACATGGGGGTAGGGAATACAAAACTCAGTTCATGCTAGTCATCCTCTCCCACCTAAAGAGAAAGAAAAAAAAAATACTTGTGAACTCCAGAGGCATAAGCTCATTAACAGATTGAAATTGACTCATAGGACTATAGAACATTTTCTGTCTCCCCAAGCTTACATTACTAAGGGACTATTTATAGCAGTTCCTTTTACCTGGTTATGTAGAAAAAAATACAAGTTACAGAAAAAAAAGATACAAAAGGCAATTTGAAAATATAAAGGAAGATTCGGAACCAGATATTAAAATTATCTGACCAGAATTTAAAACAACTACAGTTATTCTAAGGGTAAAGGAGACAGCATTCAAGAACAGATGGGCACTGTAAGTACAAAGATGGAAACTGTAAGGAAAAAAAAAAGCACCAGGCCTACATGGGTTCACCAGCAAATTCTACCAAATGTTTAAGAAATAAATTATAGTAATTCTTTACAATCTGTTTCCGAGGTTAGAAGCAGAAGGAATACTTCCTAACTGATTTTATGAGGACAGCATTACTCTAATATCAAAACAGACAAAGATATTCCAAGAAAAAAAAACAGAGCCCGCAAATCTAATGAACAAAGATGTAAAAATTCTCAACAAAGTATTAGCAAGTTGCATTCAACAAACGTATACACTATCACCAAATGTGATTTATACCATGTGTACAAGGCTGTCTCAACAATTGAAAATCAGTTATTATAAGTCTTTACATAAATAGGCTAAGAAAGAAAAATCACATGATTATATCAGTAGACAGATAAAGTACTTAACAAAATTCAACACCCATTCATAATAAAAACTGTCAGTAAACTAGGAATAGAGGAGAACTTCCTCAAATTGATTATATATATATATGTATATATATATATATATATATATATATATATATATATATATATTCAAACCCTACAGCTGACATCATACTTACTGATGAAAACTCAAACTTTTTCTGCAAAGATCAGGAACAAAGAAAGGATGTCCCTTTTTACCACTACATTTCAACATTGCACTGGAAGTCTTGCTAATGCAATAAGGCAAAGAAAGGAAATAAAACACACACAGATCAGGAAAGAGGAACTAAAACTTTTTGTTTGCATGAAAAAAATAATTTATGTAGAATATAAAACTTGATTTCCCCTCCTCCCTCTTCTCTCCCCCCCCAAAAAAAAATTCTTGGAGCTAATAAGTAATTAAAGCAAATTTTGGGTTGGCTAGGAAGATAATGGAGTAGGAGGACCCTAAGCTCACTTTGTCTCATATGATACAACTAGATAAAACTCAATTCAGTATAAGTAATACAGAAAATGACCCAAAGACTGATGGAACAAACTCCACAACTGAAGATAGACAAGAGGCCACATTGAAGAGATGGGAAGGGTAACAATTAGGTCTGGGACCAAAATGGACCTTGGCTGTCCATGATGGGGAAGGAATCAGCAGAACTGAGAAAGATAAAAGACAGACTTTTGTACCAGGAAGCCCAGAAATGGGGAGGACATATCCTCATAACATTTGCTTTTAAAAGTGAGAAGGGCTGAATTTTGTGAATTTTTACAACCAGTGGGACTTAAGCTTGGAATTTTAAGAATTAACATGAGGGCATTAGGAAGTGGAATCCCTACTATTCAAGAGACAGCAGGACAAACAGCTCATACAAATATAGCCTAGAACCAGCAGTTGGGAAAATAGCAGAGACAGCCAGGAGGGAGAGTGATTTGCTTAGCTCAGAGTGTGGTCCAGAGAGACAAGGATAATGGGAAGATGCCTCCAGGAACAAAGGACCTGGAAAGTGAAATTTCCCTCCCCTTCCAGCATACACAGAGGCTACCAGTGGGAACTAGTGCAGCACCCACACTCATTCCTAACTTGCTTGCACCAAGGCCCACATTTATCCCCATGCTTTGGGGAATCTTCCCTTCACAGTCATGTTCACCTTTGTCCTGGCACTGTGGGCCCCCTTGCCCAGGAAGACCAGTGCAAAGACTGCCAACATACCTCCTGACACACCTATTTTGTGGAACCAAATTTCTGGTGGTAGTGAGAGAAGGCCTCGTTTTACAAGCAGACCAACCCACACCTTGTTAAAATGCACCCAACCCTTGTAGGGACCAAACACTGCAACAATAGGCAAAGAGAGCCTCAGAACACAACTGGAATGAAGAGAAAAGGCTAAGACTCAATAGTAGAGCACACACAATACACCTAGGAGATACTCCCTGAAGTGCCAGGCCCTGGGGAACAGGGGTCACTGCACTGCAGGACACTACAGGATCTCTTCTTCATAAAGCTATTATCATTAAGAACAAGAGAAGTAACTGGCCTCTTGACACAGAGAATGAGACACAAACAGAAAAACTGAGGAGACAGATAAATATGCCCCATGGAAAGAAAAGGACAAAACCAAAGCAAGAGACCTAAGTAAAATGTATATAAGTACTATGTATGATAGAGAATTTAAAGTAATGATCATAAAGATACTCACTGGACTTGAGAAAAGAGTGGAAGACATTAGTGAAGCCCTTAACACAGAGAAAAAAAAAGGATGAAGAACATAATAAATAAAATTAAAAATACACTTGGTGGAATAAATAGCAGGCTAGATGAAGCTAATGAATTAATTACCTGGAATAATGAAAAGTAACCAAGCTAAGCAAGTTGACAAAAGAAAATTAGTCAAATTGAGAATAGACTTAGGAAATTCAATGACTTAATTAAGTGTATAAGAATTGCATTATATGGGACAGCTGGCAGTCAGTAAAGCATGTGACTCTTGATCTTGGGGTTGTGAGTTCAAGCCCCACATGGGTGTAGAGTTTATTTAAAAATAAATTTAACAAATTGCATTCTAGGGATCTCAGAAAAAGAAAAGAGAGAAAGGGAGGGAGACAATTTATTCAAAGAAATAATAGCTGGAAACTTCCATAACTGGTAAGAAAACAGGTATTTGGACCCAGGAGACACAGAGAACATATCTCCACAAATTCAACCCAAGGAGGTCCACACCAAGATTCATGGCAAAAAATAGTGATAAAAATATTTTCTAAGCAGCAAGAAAAAAGAAGACAGATTCATAAAAAGGAAACCCCAAAAGCTCTGGTAGATTTTTTAGCAGAAACTTTGCAAGTCAGAAAGTTGTGGCATGATATATTCAAAGTGGTGAATGGGAAAAAATCTGCATCCAAGAATACTCTGCCCAGAATAGAAGAAGAAATAGTTTTCCAAACAAACAAAAGTGAAAGGAGTCATGACCACTAAACCAGCCCTATAGGAAATGTAAAAGAGGATTCTTTGAGTGGAAAGAAAATATCATAAGTGAGAGTATGAAAAGTAAATACCACAAAAGCAGTAAAATATTTCTGTAAAAATCAATCAATAGATTAAAAAAATAAGAGGGGGGGCGCCTGGGTGGCACAGTCAGTTAAGCGTCCGACTTCAGCCAGGTCACGATCTCGCGGTCCGTGAGTTCGAGCCCCGCGTCAGGCTCTGGGCTGATGGCTCAGAGCCTGGAGCCTGTTTCCGATTCTGTGTCTCCCTCTCTCTCTGCCCCTCCCCTGTTCATGCTCTGTCTCTCTCTGTCCCAAAAATAAATAAACGTTGGAAAAAAATAAAAGGATGTAAAATATGATACCATATACCTAAAATGTGTTGGAGGGTGGTGGTAGTAAAGAATGGGTTAAAACTTAAGCAACGATCAATGTAGTGTACAAAAATATTATATACAAACTTAGTGGTAACCATAAATCAAAAACCACTAATATATATGCAAAGAATAAAGAGAAAGGAATCCAAGTATTTCACTAAAGAAACAACAAACTATAGACGACAGCAAGAGAACAAAGGGTCAGAGAAAATCTAAGAAAACAACTACAAAATAAGAAACAAATTGACAATAAATATATATCTATCAACAATTACTTTGAATATAAATGGACTAAATGCTCCAATAAAAAGACATAGGATGACAGAAGAGAAAAAAAAAGAAAGAAGACCCAACTATATGTTGCCTCCAGAGACTAATTTTAGATTTAAAGACACCTGTAGATTGAAAGTGAGGGATGGAGAAATATTTATCATGAAAATGTCAAAAGAAAGCAGGGGTAGCAATACCTAAATAGAACAGAATACACTTTTAAAACAAATACTGTAACAAGAGACAGAGAAGGACACGATATAGTAATAAGAGGATGATGCAACAAGAGGGTATAACAAGCATAAATATTTATGCAACTAACATCAGAGTACCAAAATACATAAAACAGTTAATAAACAAACATAAAGGAACTAACAATAGTAACACAATAATAGGGGACATTAATATCACACTTACATCAATGGTTAGATCATCCAAAGAAAAAATAAACAAGGAAAAAGTGGCTTTAAATGGCACACTGGACCAGATGGGATTTAACAGACATATTTAGAGCATTCCATCCTAAAACAGAAGAATGTACATTCTTTTCAAGTTTGCACAGTACATTCATCAGAATAGATCACATATTAGGCAAAAATATAAGGCTCAACAAATTAAAAAATATCAAGGTCATACCATTTATCCTTTCTCACCACAACACTATGAAAATATATATCAACCATATGAAAAAATATAGAAAGAGCACAAATACATGGTGGTAAATTAACAGGCTCCTAAACAATAAAAGAGTCAACCAAGATATCAAATAAGAAATTAAAAATTATGTGGAAACAAAAACAAATGAAAACACAATGGTCCCAAATCTTTGGGATGCACCAAAAGTGTTTCTAAGAGGGAAGTTTATAGCAATGCAGGCCTAACTCAATAAGCAAGAGAAATCTCAAATAAATAACCTAACTTTACAGCTAAAGAGGCTAGAAAAAGAACAAACATAACCCCAAACCAGCAATAGAAAGGAAATAATTAATTTTAAAGCAGAAATAAATGACATAGAAACTAAAAAACAATAGAATAGATAAATGAAACCAAGAGCTGTTTCTTTGAAAAGATAAAAAAAAAATCAATAAACCTGTACCCAGACTAAACAAAAAAGAGAGAGTGTGGAGTGTGGAGAAAGAGGACCCAAATAAAATCACTAATGAAAGAAAAATAATAACCAACACCACAGAAAGGCAAACAATTTCAACAGAATATTATGAAAACCTAAACCCCAACAAATTGGACAACTTAAAAGAAATGGATAATTTCCTAGAAACATATAATCTATCAAAATTAAAGAAGAAAGAAATGGAAAATTTGTTCAGACCAATTACCTGAAATGAATTTGAATCAATAAAAAAAAATCCAAACAAACAAAAGTCTAAGACCAGATGGCTTTCCAGTAGAATTTTAACAAACATGTTAATAAAAGTTAATATCTGTTCTTCTCCAAAAAACATAAAAGGAAGGAAAACTTCCTCATTCCATGAGGCCAATATCACCATGATACCAAAACCAGATAAGGACACCATTAAAAAAGTGAACAAGACACTCACACTAGTTTTATACAACATAGTCTTGGAACCTTAGACACAGCAATTAGAAAATATAAAGGATTAAAAGGCATCCAAATTGCAAAGGAAGAAGTAAAGCTCTCACTATTTGCAGATAACATGATACTATATAGAGAAAACTAGACTCCACCAAAAAACTACTAGAACTGATAATTTAATTCAGTAAAGTCATAGGGTACAAAATCAATATATAGAAGAATGTTGTATTTGTATACACTAATAATGAAGCAGGAGAAATAGAAATTAAGAAAATAAGAAAATAATCCTATTTACAGTTGCACCAAAAATAATAAAATATCTTGGAATAAAATTAAACCAAAGAGGTGAATGACCTGTACTCTGAAAACTGTAAGATACTTATAAAAGAAAATTGAGTTTATGCTAAGAAATGGAGAGACATTCCATGCTGATGGATTGGAAGAACAAATATTATTAAAAGCTCTATACTACCCGAAGCAATTTACAGATTTAATGCAACCCCTGTCAAAATACCAATAGCATTTTCCACAGAACTAGAACAAACAATCCTAAAATATGTGTGGAAGCACAAAGATCTCAAATATCCAAATGATCTTGAAAACAAAACAAAACAAAACTGAATGCATCACAATTCCAGTCTTCAAACTATATCACAAATCTGTAATGATTAAAACAGTATGGTACTGGTATATAAATAGAGACATAGATCAATGGAATAGAACAGAAAACCCAGAAATTAAACCCACAATTATATGGTCAATTAATTTTTGACAAAGGAGGCAAGAATATGCAACAGGAAAAAGACAGTGTTAACAACAAATGATGCTGGGAAAACTGGTAAGCTATATGCTATATGGTATGTTCCCTCTAGACCTACTTTCTTACACCATACACAAAAGTAAATTCAAAATGGATTAAAGATCTAATGTGATGTGAAAACATAAAAATCATAGAGGAGAGTAAAGGCAGTAATGTTGGTCATAGCAACTTTTTTCTAGATAAGTCTCCTGAGGCAAGGGAAATAAAAACAAAACTAAACTGTTGGGACTACATAAAAACAACAACAACAAAAACAAACAAACAAACAAACAAAAAACACCTTCTGTACAGCAAAGGAAACAATCAATAAAAGTAAAAGGCAACCTACAGAATGGGAGAAGATATTTGCAAATAACATATCCAATAAAGGTTTAGTATTCAAAATATAAATAACTTTAAAAATTCAACACCCAAAATGCAAATAATCCATTTAAAAATGAGTAGAAGACATTTTCCTTTCCAAAGAAGACATCCAGATGGCCAACAGACACATATAAAGATGCTCAACATCACTCATCATCAGGGAAATGCAAACAAAAGCACATGAAATATCACCTTATGCCTGCCAGAATGGCTAAAATAAAAAACACGAGAAACAAGTGTTGGTGAGGATATAGAGAAAAAGGAGCCCTCTTGCACTGTTGGTGGAAATGCAAACTATTGAGACCATTGTGTAAAACAGTATGGAGGCTCCTCAAAAAGTTAAAAATAAAACTACCTATGATCCAGTAATGACACTACTAGGAATTAAACCAAAAAATACAGAAACACTAATTCAAAGGGACACATGCACCCATATGTTTATAGCAGCATTATTTTCAATAGCCAAACTATGGAAGAAGCCCAGTATCCATCTATGGATAAATGGATAAAGAAAAGTTTTCTTTATCATCTATCTATCTATCTATCTATCTATCATCTATCATCTATCTGTCTGTATATCTGTATACACAAAGATATACAGAATGGATTATTCAACCATAAAAGAATGAATCTTGTCATTTCAAACAATATTGATGGAGCTAGAGAATATAATGCTAAGCAAAATTAGCCAGAGAAAAACAAATACCATATGATCTCACTCATATATAGAATTTAAGAAACAAAGCTAATTAGCAAAGAAAGAGAGAGAAAAACCAAGAAACAGACTAACTATAGAGTACAAACTGATGGTTACCATAGAGGAAATAGCTGGAGGGGATGGGTGAAATAAGGGATGGGGATTAAAGAGTACACTTACCATGATGAAAAAATAAAATCAAATAAAAGTTAAAGCAAATTTGCAGTACACAAGGTTAATATGCAAAAGGCAATTTTTTTTCATATATATCAGCAATGAACAAATACAATTCGGAATTTAAAACATAATACCATTTATATTAGCATACCAAAAATAAAATTTATATGTATACATCTAACAAATATGTACAAGTTCTATACGAAAACAACTATAAAATAATGATGAATAAAATCAAGGAAGAACTAGAAAAGTGGAGAGACATTCTGTGTTCATGGATAAGAAGACTCAATACAAGCAGACCTTGTTTGCACTTTGCAGATATTGTGGGGTTTTTTTCTTTGTTTTATTGTTATTGTAGTTCTTGTTTTTATTTGTTGTTGTTTACAAATTGAAGATTTGTGGCAATCCTGAGTCAAACTTTCTTTCTTATTGTATTTTTTGTAACAGTTTGTGAAGAATAGGTATTAACTCTTTAAATTTTTGTTATATTTCTCCTGTGAAGCTGTCTGGTCCTGAACTTTTGTTTCTTGGGAGTTTTTAAATTACTGATTTAATTTCATTGCTGGTAATTGGTCTGATAAAATTTTCCATTTCTTCCTGCTTTAGTTTTGGTAGGTTATATGTTTCTAGGAAGTTATCCATTTCTTTAAGTTGTCCAATTTGTTGGCATATAGGTTTTCATAACATCCTATTACTATTGTTTGTATTTCTGTGGTGTTCGGTATTATTTTCCTCTTTCATTAGTAATTCTGTACCTTCTCATCCCATTCACCTAGTTTATTGAGTCTCCTGTCCTTCCGTCTGGCAACCACTAGTTTGTTTTCTATATTTATGAATCTGTTTCTCTTGTTTGTTAATTTGTTATGGTTCTTCTAGATTCTACATATCAGTGATGTCATGGCATTTGTCTTTTTTCTTACTTATTTCATTTTGCATACTACTCTCTACGTCCATCCATCTTTTTGTGGAAGCAAAGATTTCATTCTTTTTTATTGCTAAGTAATTCTCCATTGTGTATGTTCTCCATTGTGTATACCACAACAGCTTTATTCATTTACTGATAACACTTAGCTTGCTTACATATCTTGCCTATTGTGAATAATGTTGCAATAAACATAGAAGTGCATATACCTTTTTGAATTAGTGTTTTAAATTTCCTCAGGTAAATACCTAGTCAAAGCTTTTCAGTTTAATGTCTTCTTAGTTGTTTAGTTTTGCTTTTGTTTCTCTTGCATGGGGACCCCCCAGGAAAAGATTGCTAAAATTGACTTGTTGGAGATTACTGTCTGTGTTTTCTTTAGGAGTTTTATAGTTTTAGCCCTTACATTTTGAGCAATTAGTAGTCACAAAATTGAATGAGTAATCAAAAACGCCCAACAAACAAAAGTCCAGGACCAAATGACTTCACAGGTAAGTTCTAATCAAACATTTAAAGAAGAGTTAATACCAATCCTTATGAAGCTATTTAAAACAATAGAAAAGAAACAAATGCTTCTAAATACTTTCTATGAGACCAGCATTACCCTGATACCAAAACCGGACAAAGGTACTACAAAAAAAGAGAAAATAACAGACTAATAATTCTGATGAACACAGATGCAAACATCACCAACAAAATATTAGCAAACTGAATTAAAAAATACATTAAAGAATTCATTCACCACAAACCAGTGGGATTTATTCCAAAATGCAAGGATGGTCAATATATATAAATCAATCAATGTAATATGCTACATTAACAAAGTTAAGGATAAAAATCATATGATTATCTCAATAGATGCAGAAAAAGCACTTCACAAAATTCAACATCCACTTGTGATAAACATTCTCAACATACTGGGCTTAGAGGGAATGCACCTTAACATAAAAAGGACCAAATAGGACAAACCCACAGCTAACATCATACTCAGTGGTAAAGAACTAAAAGCCTTTCCCTAAGATCAGAAACAAGACAAGAATGTTTACCCTCACTACTTTTATTCAACATAGTTTTGGAAGTGCTAGCAATAGCAATCAGACAAGAAAAAGAAAAATATACATCCAAATTGGTACAGAATAAATAAAGTGGACACTATTTGCAGATGACATGATGCTATGTATAGAAAATCCTAATGATTTCTCCATAAAACTTAGAGCTAATAAATAAATTTAGTATATCTGCAAGATATAAACTTAATGTACACAAATATTTTGTGTTTCTATACACTTTAATGAAAGCATAAAAGCGAATTAAGAAAACAATCTCATTTACAATTCCATCAAAAAGAATAAAATACCCAGGAATGAATTTAGCCAAAAAGGTGAAAAATCTATACTCTGAAAGCTATAAGACATTAATGAAAGAAATAAAAGACATTACAAATAAAAAGAAAAATATACCATGTTTATGGATTGGAAGAATTAACATGGTTAAAATATTTATACTCTCCAAACCAATCTACAGAACTAACACAATCTCTATCACAGTGCCAATAGTATTTCTCTAGAACTAGAATTAAAAATATTAAAATTCATATGGAACCACAAGACCCTATAGAACAAAGGCAATCTTGAAAAATAACAAAATTGAAGCTATGCCAGATATTAAACTTGACTACAAAGTTGTAATGATCAAAACAGTATAGTACTGGCATAAACATAGACTCATAAATCAATGCAGTAGAATTGAGAATCCAGAAACAAACCCACAGTTATATGGTCAATTAATCAGTAGCAAAGGAAACAAAAATTACAATGGGGAAAAGACAGCCTTTTTAATAAGTTGTGCTGAGAAAACTAGGCCAACTAAATGCAAAAGAATGAAACTGGACTAGTTTTTTACACCATACATGAAAGTAAACTCAAAATAGATTACAGACCTAAATATGAGGTATGTTCCTGTTTTGTTTTGAAGATGGGAAGATATAGTATTACATGCATACCTATCATGCCATATTTTTTATCTTGCTTATGGTTAAAATGACATATCTGTTCATATTTTCTATTTACTCTGATATATTATGAGTGAATACTCATGTATAATATATCTACCTTCTTGAAGATGAATTTTTAGGAGAATGCAACTTTTGTGTGTTAGTTATACAGCCTTCACATATGGGATTAGACTATTTTTTATAGCTTAATTTGCGGAAGTGAGAAAGAAAAAGACCTTAGTTTGATTGAAGGTAATCCTTTCTAAGGACTATGACTCTGTTGTCTCTATGGAGTTACTTCCAATACTCTATATCAATTACCACTCTACCCAGCCAGGAGGATATCACACTCCAGCATTTTTCAGTTTATTCTCCAATAACCACCACACAATGGAACTCTGAATATCTTCAGTTGGCAGTTAATATCCATCTTGTCCTCCTTTTAAGTGCCTTACACTATTATAGAAGCTGCAAAGGAAATATATATATATATATATATATATATATATATATATATATTCCATATTCCTTGTAAATAGGATGAAGTAGGAAATTAAATGTATTCATGCCATCTCTGGCATTCATCTTTGGAGTGAAAGGTATAATCTTGCTGCTATTTCTGCTAGACAGCAAGGTCCCAGTGATAGATCCAATTGGGGTTACATTGAAGAGTGGTGGAGACCAGCCTCAGTGATCCATCTTCTGGTCACTGGAACTTTGAGAAAGTTTTGAGGTGGTTGTAGGGGTGGATATATACCAGTAATAATGACTGTCAGATCCTTAGATTGTATCTATGGTAATGATGTCTGAACAAAATAAATCCATTGTTAGTCCCAACTCCTACTATTTTAGTCCTTGAAAAATGTTCTATTTCTTTTTTTTTTTAATTTTTTTTTCAACATTTATTTATTTTTGGGACAGAGAGAGACAGAGCATGAACGGGGGAGGGGCAGAGAGAGAGGGAGACACAGAATCGGAAACAGGCTCCAGGCTCTGAGCCATCAGCCCAGAGCCCGAAGCGGGGCTCGAACTCACGGACCGCGAGATCGTGACCTGGCTGAAGTCGGACGCTTAACCGACTGCGCCACCCAGGCGCCCCTGTTCTATTTCTTGTATTAAGTCTCTCTCTGCTTAAAATAACCAAGTCCATTTGTCACACTGAATTTGTCTGATAAGCCTAGAATATGGCAAGATCTTGCAGGCTTTCTTGGTAATGCTGAGATTACCAGGTGTAGGATTTCCTACTCTGAAAATTTTATCTTTGATTTCTTCAAAGTTGCTCACTCAGTCCTTAAGTTTACTTTGTTTGATACAGATTTTGTTTTGTCCAAATGGTGATGATTTATTTTACTAGGTATGGAGGGAGACAGAGTCTGGAATTCGTCTTTATTCCACTATCTTCCCTATAGAGCAAAAAGAATGATTTAAAACTTATCAAGAAGAAATATACATAAAATGATTAATTTTCTTTGGAAAACTTAATTTGTTTTCCCCAGAGGACCTTATAATTAAAAAAAAAAAACAGAAAGAAAACATGCAATTAATTATATTTGCAATTCATTTGTGTCAGATCTACTTTATATTTATTTTGTACATTCTCTTTATAATACAGGATCATTTTTTCATAAATATATTTTGACTGTTTTAAACATTTGCTGTTTGGATAATTGACTATTTATTCAATGTCTCTTATATACCAAACACTTTTTAACCCTGGGGGGGGGGAAGATGACTAAGACATATTCTCAGTGTGTCTCCAATGACCATTACTGCTTCAGAAATTATCAATATATGTCTCTAAAACAAGTAATGTTTACATAAACAGTATATCTTTCATATACCTTATATTTATTGAAAGAAAAGAATGAAAATAAAAAGACATGTATTGGTTCTGTTACATTCTTCATCAATCTTCACAGAAATCTTAATAAGAAAATTTCATTCAACTTTTCCAAATGGGGAAACACAGATCAGAAAAGACAGATACTTTCATTTATGTACATTTTACTGAGTGAATACTTTAAGCAACATTTTTAAAAATTTTTGAAGAAATTTGTACCATCTGACAATCATTCAAAATAATATTCACTTTAATTTTACTTAAATTGTAAAGCTTGAGACAGCCAAGTTTTTTTTTTTTTATTTGGCTTCAAAATGAACGTCAGGAAAAACTATATAAATGCATTCATAATATTTTCAAATTTATTTAATTAAATTTTAAAAATTAAATGAATTTTAAAATATTTAAAATAAATAATAAACTACAAAATGGCACCAACCTGTGAATGAAGACTATTATAGAAATATAATACTGTTTAGCTCAAAAAAAATGCTTATCCTTGCCTTTATACTTTTCTTCTAGCTTTGTCAACCTCAATATTTTTCCAAATACACAATCAGCTGTGTACTAGGGAGAAAATCAAGCAGCATGCCAGCTCTTCAGGGGCATTATCACTTGTATAACTGAGCCATATCAGACAAAGAAAAAGACTAAATGGATAGATATAGAATGCATTTTATAGCCACATCCTTCGAAATATATGTTGTGCCCTTGAAAAAATAAAATCAGAGTAATAAAATAGGAAAGTTCAAAAACATCTTAGCAATCACTGACACTTCCTTTTGCCAGGCAAAATTATACTAAAACTACCTGGGATTATTTCAGAGAAAGCTATTTGTCTTTGGTTGTTTTTCTGTTTTATGCTAAGCAGAATTTGTTCATTTTTACTCTTGAAGTTATTTTATATTTCAACTATTGTTTAAAATTGTCAAAATTCCTTGATTATTGAGTTCCATAATATATTTTGCCCACCCACATTCAATTCTTTGCCCCATTTTAATGTATGTATTCTAATTGCCTTTTATGTTACCATGATATACCTCTTTAAATTTCACACGCTATGTGACAGTATGAGTATATTTCAGTTTGCTGTCTTTGATGCACTTTAAATTGATTTTAAGACAATTTTCCTAAAGATTACACCCAGAGGAAAATATCAGAACAATCTCATGGATCTCATAAGAGCTACTCAGAACATTAATTCTTTCCAAACTATGGTCACTAAAAATTCAATTGAGATAACAGAGAACTCCCTTCTTAAAAAGATATGAAAGCAGTTCAGGGCCTACTGTTTTCACAGAAAGAATATCAAAATCTAATTCCTAAAAATGTAAAATGTTGCCAAGCCTTCCAGCTATAACTCATCAAAGCTTTCAGGGATTTCCCATTTGTACTTTTATCTTCCTGCCAACCCTGTGTATATACATAGAGAATTGAACAGATCCATTTTGTCCTTCTTTTAAAGACATAAATTCATTAGATAGGTGCTGCTAATTTTAAGATTTTGGGGTGGGGAACAACTAAATACTGACAAATATGTTGGTGTCATGCTTTAGAAATCATGAGCTATCAACATACAATGAATTATTTAACACAGAGAGAGTCTCAAATAATGAACTTTGAAATTCAATGCTGTTAGAATTAGAAACAATTTCTACAAAGTGAGCAAAATGAAAGAGGGCTATGAACAGAAACAGCATTTTAAAATACAAAACATTTGCATCTCTGCCTGAAATAACAGGTACTAAGATGCATATTATTTTACTATACACATTTATGGTGAGATAGTCTTATTATTCACGCTGAACTTAGAGAATCTGTGGAGATCTATTGTTATTATAAACAGAAAGCACTAAGCAGTGGTAACATATAGCAGTAAGAAAGGATCTCATAAATTAGATGGTTTTTTAAATTTAACTCTCAATATTTTAATATTTTAATTTTGTTAATGTTTCTTTGTTTTCAAGAGAGGGAGAAAGAAAGAGTGCGTGGATGTGGGCACAAATGCAGGCGCATGAGTGGGGGAAGGGCAGAGAGAGTGGGAGACACAGAATCTGAAGCAGTCAGCACAGAGCCTGGCACAGGGCTTGAGCTCGTGAACAACAAGATCATGACTTGAGCTGAAGTCAGACACTCAACTGAGTTACCCAGGCACCGCATAATATTTTAATATTTTAAAAGGGGTATTGGGAGTGACATCAGCAAGATGCCAGAGTAGGAAGACCTGGATCATTCCTTCTTCCATGAATACACCAATTATGCAAACACTTATGGACAAATTTCTTTATGAGAAATCCAGAAACTAAATGAAAGAGTCCTGCACTCTAGGTGACCATCAAATCACCCACATAAACTGCCAAAGAGAATTAGAAAGCCCTTTCCTATAAGGGTCCTGGAGCCTAGCACAGTGCCATACAAAGTAACCCCCTCATTCCCAGCTCTTAGCAGGTTTACACATCCAGTCAGCCATTTTTTTTCCAGGGCACTCATCGGACAGCTGACCTTGTCCTGACAATCCTGGAGCTCAGATGGGTCCACCATAGTCTAGCAGCCTGTAATAGAAGGGAGACAGCAATTTGGGCGTACAAACACCATAGCTCATCTCCTCTTCAGCACAGATTGAATAGAAGAAAATTCCAGTTCTTAGTTTCCCTCAGAAAGGGAAATAATAGAATGAAACTAGAAATCAATAGCAGGAGAAAACCAGAAACTTCACAAAAATGGGGAAATCAGTAACATACTTATGAACAGTCAGACCGAAGAGGAAATATAAAAGAAATTAGAAAATATCTTGAGACAAATGAATTTGAAAACACAACATATCAAAATTTATTGAATGCAGGAAAAGTGGAACTAGCAGGGAAATTCATAGTGAGAAACTCATTTTAAAAAATAAAATAGGGCGACTGGGTGGCTCAGTCAGTTAAGCATCTGACTTCTGCTCAGTTCACGATCTCATGGCTTGTGAGTCTGAGCCCCACGTCAGGCTATGTGCTGACAGCAAATCTTTTGGCAGATTTTAGATTACTAATTCGATTTCCTCACTGGTTATGGGTCTGTTCAAATTTTCTATTTCTTCCTGTTTCAGTTTTTGTAGTGTATATGTTTCTAGGTATTTGTCCATTTCTTCCAGATTGCCCAAAGAGCCTGGAGCCTGCTTGGGATTCTGTGTCTCCGTCTCTCTCTGCCCCTCCTCTGCTTGGGCTCTGTCTCTCTCTGTCTCTCAAAAAATGAGTAAAAATTAGTTAAAAAAATAAACTAAACAACATAACTTTATACCTCATAAGTCAAAAAGACAGAAAGAACAAAAATGAACAAAGCAAGCCCAAATTTAGCAAAAAGAAGAAAATTAAGATTAGAACAAAAGTAAACAAAAGAAAAAAAAGAAAAATAATAGAAAAAAGTCAACAAAACTAAGATTAGTGATTTTTTTTATCAAAGTCATTTTGTCAGAGATTAGTTGTCCATACGTTTGTGGGTCCATTTCTGGGTTTTCTATTCTGTTAAATTGATCTGAGTGTTCTTGTGCCAGTACCATACGGTCTTGATGATTACAACTTTGTAGTATGGCTTGAAGTCTGGGATTGTGATGTCTCCTGCTTTGGTTTTCTTTTTCAAGATTGCTTTGGCTATTCGGGGTCTTTTCTGGTTCCGTACAAATTTCAGGATTATTTGTTCTATGTCTGTGAAGAATGTGTTACTTTGATAAGGATTGCATTTTGAATATGTAGACTGATTTCGGTAGTATCAACATTTTAACAATATTTGTTCTTCCTATCCAGGAGCATGGAAACTTTTTCCATTTTTTTTGTGTCTTCTTCACTCTGTTTCATAAGCTTTCTATAGTTTTCAGTGTATAGATTTTTTATTTCTTTGGTTAGATTTATTCCTGGGTATTTTATGGTTTTTGGTGCAACTGTGATTGGGATTGTTTCCTTGATTTCTCTTTCTATCGCTTCATTGTTGGTGTATAGGAATGCAACCGATTTCTGTGCGTTGATTTCATACCCTGCCACTTTGCTGAATTCATGAATCAATTCTAGCAGTTTTTTGGTGGAATCTTTTGGGTTTTCCATATAGAGTATCATGCCATCTGTGAAGAGTGAATGTTTGACCTCCTCCTGGCCAATTTTAATGCCTTTTATTTCTTTGTGTTCTCTGATTACAGAGGCTATGACTTCCAAGACTATGTTGCATAACAGTGGCAAGAGTGGACATCCCTGTCTTGTTCCTGACCTTAGGGGAAAGCTCTCCGTTTTTCCCCATTGAGGATGATATTAGCGTTGGGTCATTCACATATGGCTTTTATGATCTTGAGGTATGCTCCTTCTATACCTACTTTCTTGAGGGTTTTTATCAAGAAAGGATGCTGTATTTTGTCAAATGCTTTCTCTGCATCTATTGAGAGGATCATATGGTTCTTGTCCTTTCTTTTATTGATGTGATGAATCACATTAATTGTTTTGTGGATATTGAACCAGCCCTGCATCCCAGGTATAAATCCCACTAGGTCGTGGTGAATAATTTTTTTAATGTATTGTTGGATCTGGTTGGCTAACATCTTGTTGAGGATTTTTGCATCCATGTTCATCAGGGAAATTGGTCTATAGTTGTCCTTTTTAGTGGGGTCTCTGTCTGGTTTTGGAATCAAGGTAATGCTGGCTTCATAGAAAGAGTTTGGAAGTTTTCCTTCCATGTCTATTTTTTGGAACAGCTTCAACAGAACAGGTGTTAACTCTTCCTTAAATGTTTGGTAGAATTCCCCTGGAAAGCCATCTGGCCCTGGACTCTTATCTTTTGGCAGATTTTAGATTACTAATTCGATTTCCTCGCTGGTTATGGGTCTGTTCGAATTTTCTATTTCTTCCTGTTTCAGTTTTGATAGTGTATGTTTCTAGGAATTTGTCCCTTTCTTCCAGATTTCCCAGTTTCTTGGCATGTAATTGCTCATAATATTCCATTATTATTGTTTTTATTTCTGCTGTGTTGGTTGTGACCTCTCTCATTCTTGATTTTATTTATTTGTGTCCTTTCCTTTTTGTTCTTGATCAACTGGTTAGTGGTTTATCAATTTTGTTAATTCTTTCAAAAAACCAGCTTCTGGTTTCATTGATCTCTTCTGCTTTTTTGTTTGTTTGGTTGGTTGGTTTCTATAGCATTAATTTCTGCTCTAATCTTTATTATTTCCTGTTTTCTTCTGGTTTGGGGTTTTATTTGTTGTTATTTTTCCAGCTCCTTAAGGTGTAAGGTTACGTTGTGTACCTGAGATCTTTCTTCTTTCTTTAGGAAGGCCTGGATTGCTATATACTTTCCTCTTATGACCACCTTTGCTGTGTCTCAGAGGTTTTGGGTTGTGGTGTTATCATTTTCATTGATTTCCATATACTTTTTAATTTCTTCTTTAACTGCTTGGTTAGCTCATTCATTCTTTAGTAGGATGTTCTTCAGTCTCCAAGTATCTGTTACATTTCCAAATTTTTTCTTGTGGTTGATTTCGAGCTTCATAGCATTGTGGTCTGAAAAGATGATCTCGATCTTTTTGTACTTACTTAGGGCTAATATGTGTCCCAGTATGTGGTCTATTCTGGAGAACGTTCCATGTACTCTGGAAAAGAATGTATATTCTGCTGCCTTAGGAATGAATGTTCTGAATATATCTGTTAATTCCGTCTGGTCCTATGACCATCTGGTCATTCAAAGCCATTGTTTCCATGTTTTTTATTTGATTAGATGATCTGTCCATGGCTGTGAGTGGGCTGTTGAAGTCTCCTACTCTTATGGTATTAGTATCAATGAGTTTCTTCATGTTTGTGATTAAGTGATTTATATATTTGGGTGTTTCCACTTTTGGCACATAAATGTTTATAATTGTTAGCTCTTCGTGGTCTATAGATGCCTTGATTATGATATCTCTTCTGCATCTCTTGATATAGTTTTATTTTAAAGTCTAGATTGTCTGATACAAGTATGGCTACTCCAGCTGTCTTTTGTTGACCATTAACATGATAGATGGTTCTCCATCCCCTTATTTTTTTTTTAAATTTTTAATGTTTATTTATTTTTGACAGAGAGAGAGAGAGAGAGAGAGAGCATGAGTGGGGGAGGGGCAGAGAGAGAGAGAGGGAGACACAGAATCTGAAGCAGGCTCCAGGCTCTGAGCTGTCAGCACAGAGTCTGATGTGGGACTTGAACTCACAGACCATGAGATTGTGACCTAAGCCAAAGTCAGACGCTCAACCAACTGAGCCACTCAGGCACCCCTCCATCCCCTTATTTTCAATCTGAAGGTGTTTTTAGGTCTAAAGTGGGTCTCTTGGAAACAGCATATAGATGGATCTTGTTTTCTTCTCTATTCTGTTACTCTATGTCTTTTGATTGGAGCATTGAATCCATTGATGTTTAGAGTGAGTACTGAAAGATATGAATTTATTTCCATTATGATGCTTGTAGAGTTGGAGTTTCTGGTGGTATACTTTGGTCCTTTCTTATCTTTTGTTGCTTTTGGTATATATATATATATATTTCATCTTTTCTCCCCTCAGAAAGTTTCCCTTAAAATTTTTTGCAAGGCTGGTTTAGTGGTCATAAACTCCTTTAATTTTTGTTTGTCTGGGAAACTTTTTATCTCTGCTTCTATTTTGAATGACAGCTTGCTGGATAAACAATTCTTGGCTGCATATTTTTCTGATTTAGCACATTGAATATGTCCTGCCACTCCTTTCTGGCCTGCCAAGTTTCTGTGGATAGGTCTGCTGCAAACCTGATCTGTCTTCCCTTGTAGGTTAGGGACTTTTTTTTTTCCTTGCTGCTTTCATGATTCTCTCCTTGCCTGAGTATTTTGTGAATTTGACTATGATATGCCTTGTTGATGGTCGGTTTTTGTTCAACCTAATGGGTTCCTCTGTGCTTCCTGGATTTTGATGTCTGTGTCTTTCCCCAGGTTAGGAAAGTTTTATGCTATGATTTGCTCACATATGCCTTCTAGCCCTATTTCTGTCTCTTTCTCCTTTGGGACCCCTATGATGCTGATGTTATTCCTTTTTAATGAGTCACTGATTTCTCTAATTCTTTTTTTTTTTTTTAATGTTTATTTATTTTTGACATACAGACAGAGCATAAATGGGGGAGGATCAGAGAGAGAGGGAGACACAGAATATGAAACAGGCTCCAGGCTCTGAGCTGTCAGCACAGAGCCTGATGTGGAGCTTGAACTCAGCACTGTGAGATAATGAACTGAGTCAAAGTCAGATGCTTAACCAACTGATCCACCCAGGTGCCCCATGATTTCTCCAATTCTTTTTTTTTTTTTTTTTTTTTTAATTTTT
Organism: Leopardus geoffroyi; assembly: GCF_018350155.1. Lineage (NCBI taxonomy): Eukaryota > Metazoa > Chordata > Mammalia > Carnivora > Felidae > Leopardus > Leopardus geoffroyi. The sequence goes on along the minus strand of NC_059341.1, from coordinate 33,150,657 downwards.
TTTTTTTCAACGTTTATTTATTTTTGGGACAGAGAGAGACAGAGCATGAACGGGGGAGGGGCAGAGAGAGAGGGAGACACAGAATCGGAAACAGGCTCCAGGCTCTGAGCCATCAGCCCAGAGCCCGACGCGGGGCTCGAACTCACGGACCGCGAGATCGTGACCTGGCTGAAGTCGGACGCTTAACCGACTGCGCCACCCAGGCGCCCCGATTTCTCCAATTCTTAAATCGTGTGCTTTTGCCTTCATCTCCCGCTTTTTTTCTGCTTATTTTCTATAAGTTTGCCCTGTATATCACTGATTCTCTGTTCTGCCTCATCCATCCTTGACGCCACTGCATCCATCCGTGATTGTAGTTCAGTTATAGCCTTTTTAATTTCATTCTGGCTATTTTTTACTTCTTTTATCTCTGCAGAAAGGGATTCTAATCTATTTTTGACTCCAGCTAGTATTCTTATTATCGTGATTCTAAATCTGGTTCAGACATGATGTTTGTATCTGTGTTGGTTAAATCCCTGGCTGTCCTTTCTTCATGCTCTTTCTTTTGGAGTGAATTCCTTCATTTTGTCATTTTGAAGGGAGAAAAGGAATTAATGAGGTACAAATATTGAAATTTAAAAAATTAAAATAAAAATATTAAAATTAAAATTAAAAACAAACACAAACAAAAATCAAATAGATGATGCTAGATCCTAGGTGTGTTTTGGTCTGGGTGTTGAAAGTGGCTTGACAGATTAGAGAAAAAAAGGGGGGGGAGAATAAAAAAGGAAATCGTTAGAGAATTTGAAAAAATAAATACCCTGAGGTAGACTAACATGAGATGATGGGGGTAAAATAGAATTTGAAAAAGAATACACAAAAGTAAAGAATATAGTAGAAAAAAACTAAGTAAAAATATTTTTTATAAAACCTCAAAATAAATGTGATTTTTTCATTTTCTGTATTTAAGAAAAAAGAAATGAAAAAGAAAAATGGTAAAAAAAAGAAAAAAGGAGAGAAAGAAAAAGAAAAGAAAAATGAAAGAAATCATTTGAAAATTTGAAAAAGTGGTAAACTGTAGTAGACTAAAATAAAATGATGGGAGTAAGATAGAATTTGAAAAAATTTACATTAAAGGAAAAAATATAGTAATAAAAATTAAATAAAATATTTTTTAAAGAAATTGAAAGTAAAAAGGAAGTTTTTCTCTTTCTGCATTCATGAAAAAGAAAAGAAATGAAAAGAGAAAAAACAAAAAGAAGGAAAAAATTGTTTAAAAATTTGAAAAGGTGAGTACACTGAACTAGACTAAAATAAAATGATGGAAGTAAGGTAGAATTTGAACAAAATTACAAAAAAAGTAAAAAATACAGTAATAAAAATTAAAGAAAGATATTTTTAATAAAAATTGAAAATAAAAATGTTTTTTTCCTCCTTCTGCATTCAAGAAAAAGAAAAGGATTTTAGAAGAGAAAAAGGAAAAAAAAGAAAAAAAGAATTGAATAGATGAACCTTCTAACAGACTGAAGTAGTACTGAAATTGCTTCATTTTCCCATAGAGGTCAGTTTAGGGTCTTTATAGTCCCCTCTTTATAGTCTTTATAGCTGTTTATACTCAATAATTTAAGCCGGCTGTGAGACTTGTGTTTTTAAAAAGAAAAGTGGACCAGTTGGGTGGGGCTCAGTGTAACAGCTCCACTCTCCACTAGATGGTGCTGCTAGCCTACTGGGGTGGATTGTTGCAGTGCTCAGGTGCATATGCCAATGCGCGGGAGCGGTGAAAACGGCATCACCCAGCTACCCAGTCTGTTCTCCTGGATCAGGAATCACACACCAGTCCTCTGTCTTCAGCTCTCATCCACTCCCTGCTTTTTCATTCTCTGTGACCAGGCCCTAGTCAGTACCTGTCTCCCAAGTTTTGTATCAGATGCAGCTGTTTTCCCCAGCCCCTTACTTCCGAAGGACTGTGGCTTTGACCAGTTCCGCCCCTCTGTGGGAGGGTCTCACTGAGCAATGGCCGAATGAGCAATGTCTGAATGTCGGTTGCACCAGGAACACCCACTGGACCCTGCTGTTGCTGGTGCCCTGAGACTGCAGCCAAGTGCCAGCCTGCCCCCAAAAATGTTCATAAGACAGTGTAGCAGCAGCATTTCAGGGATTATGGAAAATCACAACACACATATGGCACCAGGCTTCACCTTCAATGACCTTGCCCCAGCACCAGCGAATGTGGCTGCCTTCTGAGGTCTGCTGGGACCAGGTGGCTTCAACAGTCCCTACCAAATGTCCTTCCAGCGGTGGAACCACTTTTCCCCATGGGGCCCAAGAACCTCCCGGATCCCACTCTGTTCCTGGGGATTCACCCTTCCCACCAGAGAACCCCCAGGTATTGAGCTGCAGAGTTGCAGTGTTTGCACTCCCCTTGTTTACAGTCTTAATGGAATTTAAACCCTCTCCTTTCTCCTTTCTCCTGTTTTTAGTTTAGTCCCTGCAGCTGTTTCCAATATTCTACTTTCTCTCCAGCTGCTTTTGGGGAGGGGTGTTATTCCCGCATATTCCCCCCCTCCCAGTCTCCATCCTCTATCCGCCTGCAAAAGGGGTTCCCTACCTTTCATGGCTTCTCACTCCCAAAGTTCAGCTCTCCGCACCATGTACCTTCTGAATTCTGTGGTTCAGATTGTGCATATTGTTGTTTTAATCCTCCAGTCAGTTTTCTAGGTGTGTAGGATGGTTTAGTGTTTGGCTGTATTTCATGGACAAAAAGCTTACATGCTGTTCCGCCATCGTGGCTCCTCCTAGAATTTAGCGTTTCTATGCTTAAATACAACACTAGGTGTTCATTACAACAAGTGCCTATTTAATCCCCATAACGTATTTAACCCATCCCAAAACCTGCTTTCCCTCTGGTAGCCATCATTTTGTTTTCTTTATCTAGAATTAAGAATCTGTTTCTTGGTTTTCCTCTTTATTTCCCTGTTACTTTGTTTTGTTTCTGAACTTCCAAATGTGAGTGAAATCATATGGTATCTGTCTCTCTCTGACTTATTTTGCTTAGCATAATATTTTCTAGCTCCATCCATGTCATTGCAAATGGCAGCGTTTCTTTCTTTTTAATAGCTGAGTAATATGCCATTGTGTGTGTGTGTGTGTGTGTGTGTGTGTTTGTGAGTGTGTGTATGTGAGTGTGACACAACTTCTTTATCCATTCACCAGTCTATGAACCTTTGGGCTCTTCCCATAATTTGGCTATTGTTGATAATGCTGCTATAGACATTTGGGTGTACATATCCCTTCAAAACAGTATTTTTGTATCCTTCAGGTAAAACCCAGTATTAAAATTATTGGATCAAAGGATACTTCTATTTTTAACTTTTTGAGGAACCTGTATACAATTTTCCAGAGTGGCTATACCAGTTTGCATTCCCATCAACAATTTAAGAGGGTTCCCCTTTCTCCACATCCTCACCAACATTTGCTGTTTCCTATGTTGTTAATTTTAGTCATTCTGACTGGTGTGAAGTGATTATCTCATTGTAGTTTTGATTACGATTTCCCTTATGATGAGTGATGTTGAGCATCTTTTCATGTGTCTGTTAGCCATCTGCATGTCTTCTTTGCAAAGGTGTTTATTCATGTCTTCTACCAATTTTAACTGGATTATTTACTTTTTGGGTATCAAATTTTATAAAAGTTCTTAATAGATTTTGAATAATAACCAGATATGTAATTTGAAAATATCTTCTCCAATTTGTAGGTTACCTTTTAGTTTTGTTGATTGTTTCCTTTGCTGTGCAGAAGATTTTTATTTTTATTTTTAATTTTTTAAATGTTTTAAAATTTATTTTTGAAAGAGAGAGACAGAGCATGAGCAGGGGAGGAGCAGAGAGAGAGGGAGACACAGAATTCGAAGCAGGCTCCAGGCTTTATGCTGTCAGCACAGAGCCTGACGCAGGGCTTGTACACAAACCATGAGATCATGACCTGAGCCGAAGTCAGACGTTCAACCTACTGAGTCACCCAGCGGCCCCAGAAGATTTTTATTTTGATGAAGTCCCAATAGTTTATTTATGGTTTGTTTCCCTTGTCTCAGGAGACACATCTAGTAAGAAGTTGCTATAGCCCATGTCAAGGAGGTTACTGCCTGTGTTCTCCTCTAGGATTTTATTGGAATCCAGTCCCACATGTAGGTATTTCACTCACTTTGAATTATTTTTGTATATGGTATAATAAAGTGGTCCAGTTTCATTCTTCTGCACGTTGCTGTCCAGTTTTCCCAACATCATTTGTTGAAAAGATTGCCTTTTTTCCATTGGATATTCATTCCTGCTTTGTTGAAGATTACTTGACCATATAATTATGGGTCTATTTCTGGGTTTTCTATTCTGTTCCATTTATCTATGTGTCTGTTTTTGTACCAGTACCATACTGTCTTGATCACTATAGCTTTATCATACAACTTCAAATCTGGAATTGTGATGCCTCCAGATTTACTTTTTGCTTTCAAAGTTGCTTTGGCTATTCGAGGTCTTCTGTGGTTCCATATAAATTTTAAGATTGTTTGTTCTAGTTCTGTGACATTTTAACAATATTTCTTAATCCATGAGCATAGAATATCTTTCTTTTCTTTGTGTCATCTTCAATTTCTTTCATCACTTTGTTTTATACTTTTCAGAGTACAGATCTTTTATTTCTCTGATTAGGCTTATTTCTAGGTATCTCATGGTTTTTGGTGCAATTGTAAATGGGATTGATCCCTTGATTCTCTTTCTGCTGCTTCTTTATTGGCAACAGACTTATAGACATTGATCTTGTATCCTACAACTTTACTGAATTTGTAAAGTTGCTGAATTTGTAATTTTTTGGTGTAGTCTTTTGGATTTTCTATTAGAGTATTATGTCATCTGCAAATAGTGAAAATTTGAGTTCTTCCTTGCCTATTTAGATGCTTTTTATTTCTTTTTGTTGTCTGATTGTTGAGACTAGGACTTCTGGTACTATGTTAAATAACAGTGGTAAGAGTGGACATCCCTCTCTTCCTCCAGTTTTTCTCCACTGAGGATGATTTTAGCTGTGGATTTTTGGATATAGTCTTTTTTACGTTGGGTTGTATTCCCTCTATCCCTACAGTCTTGAGGACTTTTATATGAATCGATGTTGTACTTTGTCAGATGCTTTTTCTGCCTCCATTGAAAGGATCATGTGGTTCTTATCCATTCTTTTATTAATATGGTGTATCATGTTGATTGACTTGCAAATATTGAAACACCCTTGCAAAACAGGAATAAGTCCCACTTGATCATGGTGAATGATTCTTTTAATATAATGTTGGATTCAATTTGCTAGTATTTTAGTGAAAGTTTTTGCATCCATTGTCATCATGGATATTGGCCTATAGTTATCCATAGTTTTTGGTAACAGGGTAATACTGGCCTTGTAGAATGAATTTGGAAATTTTTCTTCTATTTCTATTTTTTGGAATAGTTTGAGAATCATGGGCATTAAGTCTTCTTTAAATGTTTGGTAGAATTACCTGGTGAAGCCATCTGGACTTAGACTTTTGTTTTTTGGGAGATTTTTGATCACTGATTCAATTTCTTTGCTGGATATCAATCTGTTAAAATTTCTTATTTCTTTCTTATTTCACTTTTTGTAGTTTAAATATTTCTAGGTATTTATCCATTTCTTCCAGGTTCTTCAATGTTGGCATATCATTTTTCATAATATTCTCTTATAATTGTTTGTATTTTTGTGGTGTTAATAATTATCCTCTTTCATTTATTATTTTATATATTTTGATCATTTCTCTTTTCTTTTTGACAAGTTTGGCTAGGGATTTATTCATTTTATTGGACTTTTCAAAGATCCAGCCCCTTGTTCATTGATTTGTTGTATTGTTTGAATTTGTTTGTTTAGTCTTTATATCATTTATTTCTTTGTTATTTCCTTCCTTCTGCTTATTTGGGCTTTTGTTTGTTTTTCTTTTTCTAGCTCTGCTAGGTATAAGATTAGATTGTTTCTTTGAGATTTTTCTTGTTTCTTGATACAGCACTGTATTGCTATGTACTTTCCTCTTATGACTGCCTTTGCTGAATCCCAAAGGTTTAGTGTTTTCATTTTCCTTTGTTTCAATGTATTTTTTAAAATTTCTTCTTTGATTTACTGGTTGACCTATCCATTGTTTTGTAGCATGTTCTTTAATCTCCATGTATTTGTAGTTTTTACAATTTATTTCTTATTTCTTATTATTGACTTCAAGTCTCACAGCATTGTGGTCAGAAAAGAAGGATGGTATAATCTCAATCTTTCTGTACTTGTGGAGTACTGATTTGTGGCCTAGTATGTGATTGATTCTGGTGAATGTCCCATGTGCACTTGAAAAGAATGTGTTCTTTGCTTTAGTATGGAATGTTCTGAATGTTCTGAATGTATGAATGTTCTGAATACAACTGTTAGGTGCCTCTGGTCCAGTGTGTCACTCAAAGCCATTGTTTCCTTATTGATTTTCTGCTAAGATCATCTGTCTTTTGATGTAAGGGTGTGTGTGTTAAAAGTTCCCTACTATTATTGTATTATTTTTTAAAATTCTTTTTAATGCTTATTTTATTTGTTTTGAGGGAGAGAGAGAGCACAAACAGGGGAGGGGCAGAGAAAGGAAGGGAGAGAATCCCAAGCAGGCACCACACTATCACCATATAGCCCAACGTGGGGCTCAAACTCACAAACCATGAAATCATGACATAAGCCAGGCACTCAATTAACAGAGCCACCATGTACTCCCTATTATTGTATGAGTTTCTTTAATGTTTGTTGTTAATTGTTTTGTGTATTTGGGTGCTTTATTTGGGGGGCATAAATATTTACAATAGTTAGATCTTTATGTTGGATAGTCCCCTTTATTATGATATAGTGCCCTTCTTCATCTCATGTTACACTCTTTGAATTAAAATCTAGTTTGTCTTACATAAGTATTACTACTGTGATTTTTTAAAAGTTAATTTATTTTGAGAGAGAGAGAGAGTAGGGGAGGGGCAGAGAGGAGGGAGAGGGAGAATCCCAAGCAGGCTCCATGCTGTCAGAGTAGAGCCTGACCTGGGGCTCAAACCCAGAAACTATGAGATCATGATCTGAGCCTAAACTAAAAGTCTGATACTTAATTGACTGAATCACCCATGCACTCTAACTAGCTTTTTTTGGAATCCATTTGTATGACAAATGTTTTCATCCCCTCACTCTAAATCTTCAGGTGTCTTTAGGTCTAAAATGACTCTCTTGTAGGCAGCACATATATAGGTCTTATTTTTTAATCTACTCTGTCACGCTGTGTTTTTTGATTAGAGTGTTAGGCCATTTACATTCAGAGTAATTATTGATAAATATGTATTTAGTATCATTTTTTAAATTTGTTTTGTTGTGTTTCTGGAGATTTTTTCTGTTCCTTTCTTGTCTTTGTCATTTTTGGTCTTTTCCTTGCACTCAAACATTCCCCTTTAATATTTTTTATAGTGCTGGATTAATGCTCATGGACTCCTTAGTTTTTGTTTGTCTGGGAACGTCTATTTCTCTTTCTATTCTGAATGATAATCTTGCTGGATAGAGTATTCTTGGTTGCAGATTTTTCCCATTCAGTACATTGAATATATCATGTCACCCCTATCTGGCTTGCCAAGTTTCTATTGAGAGATTTGCAGCTAGCCTTATGGATCTTCCCCTGTAAGCTAGGGACCACTTTTGTCTTGATGGTTTTAGGATTTTTTTATCACTATATTTTGCAAATTTAGTTACAATATGTCTTGGTGTTGACCTGCTTTTGTTGATTTTCATGGGAATTCTCTGTGCCTCCTGGACATGGATTTCTATTTCTTACCCCATATTACAGGCATATACACCAGGCATGTTACTTAAACGTGTTTCACTTAGATATCTGACTAGAACCTTAGTTTATTGTTTCATTTGGGATGACGACCTCCATCTTGGCATTTTATCTAAGCCTCTATCTTCTCTTGTGTGTTAGAAAAGCCTGTTATGTTTCCTGTGCCTGAGAGTAATGGCCTTATGAAGAAGAGGTCATAAAGTGTCCAGGGCCTGGCACTTCAGTGATTGTGCTGCATGCACTCTGCTGCTGTGTTTTGGTTGCCCTATCTTTTAGACCCGCCATCTGCAGAGGGTTTCTTTGCCTGCCATGAACAGCGTTTAGTCCTTGGCCAGAATGTGGCAAGTTTTAACTAAGCGTACTCTTGTTTATTTGTTAAAAGAGGCCTGATGCTACTTCCACTAGATCCTTACAGAACTCTCTGATCAGGAGACATGATGTGGACAAGGGTTTATGCTGGTCTTCTGGGGATGGGGTCCACTGTGCTAGGACTGAAGCAAACTTGACCAGGAAGGGCAGTACCAGCAGAGTACAGGAATGTGGAATCTGGTGTAAGCAAGTCAGGCAGCAAGTATTGGCACTGGGCTGTTTATCACAGTTGGGTGGCTCTGTGTTTTTGCTCAGGGACATGGGAGGGAAATGGCACCAGCCAACACTTTTCTCCTGGGAGAGGGGCCTCCATGCTTGCTGTTCTCAGGAAAATACTCATAGAAGAAGGAATCGTCTCCCCACTGTGTGTCCCAAGAATTTTTCAAATTGTTGTTTCCACACTATCTGCCTCTATTTTTTGTTTTGTTTTGTTTTGGGTTTTTTTGCCTGTGTTCTCTCCAGGAGCAAAACAGTGTCCTTCAGGCTCTATCTCAGCCAAGTCTACTGACTTTTAAAACTCCAAGATTTAGGAATGGGTACTGGCCAGGGACCTGTGCTAGTCTTCAGGGGGAAGGTCTCACCATAATGGGACTTAAGGAAGTGTGACAGTGAAGGACAGTTGCACCAGACTGCAGGGCCATGGGACTTGGAGAAAGTAGGCTAGACAGCCAGTGTCAGGGCCAAGCTGCCCTTTGCAGCTGGCTCTGTATTTATGCTGAAGAATGGGAGAGGGAAATGATGTTTGCTGTCTCCTGTATCCCCAGAGAGACATCTCAGTGAATGTTACCTCTCAGGGATGCTCTCCATGTAAAGTGAATGATCTGTCCCCTTTGTGCCCCGATGTTTCTCAAATCACTGTTTCCACACTGTCCCTGTCCCTGGATTGTTTGCCTGCCTTCTCTCCAGGAGTAAGACAACACCATCAGGGCTCTATCCAAGCTGAGCTCTCTGACCTTTAAAACTACAGTCTTTAAGCCCTGCTGTTTGCAAAAACTCACAAAAATCAGGCCTTCTCATTTTCCCAGCAAATGGCTTTAGGGAAGTGTTCTCTTTGTGCATTCTCTCTGTTGTGCATGCTCCTCTCTCTCTCTCTTTGACCATGGCTCTCTCTCATCAGCAGCACCTGTGATCTGTTTCTTCCCCCAACCATGTCTCCAAACTTCTTATCTTCCTAAAGATGGCTTCTTCTTTTCCTTTACTTGTGTCATTTGTTCTGTCAATCCTCAGTTGATTTCTTGGGCATTCAGAATGATTTGAGAGTTATCTAGTTGTGTGCAAGGGATGAGATGAGCCTGGGGTTCTCCTACTACATCACCGTCTTATCTCCTCCCCATCTTAACTCTCATAAAAAAAAAGAACACTAAACTTCCAAACTTATTTTATGAAGTCATTACCCTGATATAAAGGCCAGACAAAAACATCACAAGAAGAGAAAATAACACGCCATATTCCTGATGAACATAGATGCAAACATTTGTGATAAAGTATTGGCAAATTGAGTCCAACAGCACATTGTATTAAAAGGATCATATATCATGACAAAATGTGACTTATCCAGGGGTTTCAAGCATGATTCAATGTTTAAAAATCATTTAGTGTGATATACCACATCAACAGAGTAAAGAATAAAAATCATAAGATTATCTCAATACATGAAAACCAAGAATTTGACAAAATTCAAATTTCCTTTCATAATATAAACTCTGAACAAACTAGGAACTGGAGGGAAATACCTCTACATAATAAAGGTTATATATAAACATCTAACATCATACTGAATGTCAAAATAACTGCTAGTGTCTCCCCTAAAATGAGGGACAAAGTAAGGATGCCCAGTCTGGTCAACATTGTACTAAACATTCTAGCCAGGGAATTTAGAAAAGAAAAGGTAATAAAAGTCATCCAAATTGGAATGGAAGAAGAAAGTTATCTCTGTTTCCATATAGCATGATCTTGTATATAGAAAACCTTAAAAGCTCCATAAGTTTAAACAAATAAACAAAAAACTGCTAGAAATAAAGAAATTCACATTTGCCATGAAATTGTAGGACACATAATCAATATACAGAAACCATTTTCATTTCTATACACTAACAACAAACTATCTGCAAAGAAAAGTAGAAAATTCTATTTACAACAATTTGAAAAGAATAAAATATCTCAAAATAAATGTAACTAAGGAAGTGAAAGATTTATGTACTAAAAACTACAAATCACTGATAACAGAAATTAAACAAGACACAAACACATGGAAAAACATCCTGTATTTAAGAAATGGAGAATAACTATTGTTAAAATATCTACACTGCCCAAAACTATCTACACATCCAATGTAATCCTTATCAAAATCCTAAAGATTGTTTTTACAGAAATAAAGAAAACAATTCTACAATTCAAATAGAACCACAAAAGACCATGAATAGTCTAATCGATACTGAGAATAAAGCTGGAGGTATTATACTTTCTTATTTCAAAATATATTATAAACCTACAGTAATCAATACAGGATGGTACTACCATAAATATGGACATGTAGACCAATGAAACCAAATGGAGATCCCAGAAATAAATCTATGTATATGTGATCAATTGATCTTTGACAAGGGTGTCAAGAATATGCAATGGGAAAAAAAATAGTCTCTTCAACAAGGTGTGTTGGGAAAACTGGATATTCAAATGCGAAAGATGAAATTGGATCTTTATTCTAAACTACACATAAAAATCAACTCAAAATGATTAGATACTTGGGGCGCCTGGGTGGCTCAGTCAGTTGAGTGTCCGACTATCAGCTCAAGTCATGATTGCTCATGAGTTTGAGCCCCAGCATCAGGCTCTGTGCAGACAGCTCAGAAAGCCTGGTAGCCTGCTTCACATTCTGTGTCTCCCTCTCTCTCTGCCCCTCCCCTGTCCACACTCTGTCTGTCTTTCTCTCAAAAATAAACATTAAAAAAATTTTAAAAATGATTAGATACTTAAATGTAAGACCACAAATTAAAATTCCTATCAGAAAACAGAGAGGAAAGGCTTTTTGACATTGGTCTTAACAATAATTTTCATGGACATAACACCAAAAGTAAGGCAACAAAACAAAAACATACAAGTGGGACTGCATCAAACTAAAAAGCTTCCGCACAGCAAAGGAAACAATTAAAAGAGTGAAAATACAATGTATGAAATTGGAGAAAATATTTGCAAACTATATATGTGATAAGAGATTAATATCTAAAATATATACAAGAAACTCATACAACTCAGTAATAACAGAAAACTAATAACTCTATTTAAAAATGAGACGTGCAGGAGTGCCTGGGTGACTCAGTCACTCAAGTGTCCAACTTCGGCTTAGGTCGTGATCTCACAGTTCTGTGGGTTCAAGCCCCACGTAGGGCTCTGGGCTGACAGTTCAGAACCTGGAACCTGCTTTGGATTCTGTGTCTCCCTCTCCCTCTGCTCATCCTTCACTCATGCTCTCTCTGTCTCAAAATATGTCTGTCTCAAAAATAAATAGACATTAAAAAAATTTTTTTAAATAAGAAAAGTAAAAATGAGAGGTGGATTTGAATAGACAGTTCTTCAAAGAAGATATTCAAATGACCAACAGGTGGGAAAGGCAAACCAAACCACACAAAATATAACTTCACACTTGCCAAGATGGCTACTATCCAAACAAAAGACAACATATATTGGCAAGTATGCGAAAAAATGGAACTCTTGTGTACTCTTGTGGGAATGCAAGATGTTGCAGCTGCTCTGGAAAACTATGGGAATTCCTCAAAGAAATACAAATAGTGCCATATTATCTGACAATCCCACTTCTGGGTGTATCCAAAAAAATTGAAATTAAGATCTCCAACAGATATAGCACTCCCATATTCACTGCAACACTATTCACAGTAGCTAAGATATGGAAACAGCATGAATATCCGTTGACAAATAAATGGTAAAAAAAAAAAAACGTGGTATACATCAAAGGAGTACTATTCAAATTTCAAAAAGGAAGGGCGCCTGGGTAGCTCAGTCAGTTGAGCGGCCGACTTTGGCTCAGGTCATGATCTCACGGTCGTGAGTTCAAGCCCCGCGTGGGGCTCTGTGCTGACCGCTCAGAGCCTGGAGCCTGTTTCAGATTCTGTGTCTCCCTCTCTCTCTGACCCTCCCCCGTTCATGCTCTGTTTCTCTCTGTATGAAAAATAAATAAACGTTAAAAAAATTAAAAAAAAAACAAATTTCAAAAAGGAAATTCTACAATAGGCGACAGCATGGATGGACCTAGAGAACATTAAGTTAACTAATAAACACAGAAAAATAAGTACTGCATGATTCCAATTATATTGTATCCACAATGGTCAAATTCATAAAATCAAAGCCTGGAGTAGTTACCAGGTGATGAGAACAGAGGGAAATGGTGAGATATTAATCAATAGGAATAAAATTTCATTTTGGTAAGATGAATAAACTCTACAGACCTCTTGTACAATATTGTACCTATAGTGAACAATAAAGTATTATATACTTAAAATGTATTAAGAAGATAGGTCTCATGTTAAGTAGTCTTAGCACAATAAAATTAGATTAAAATATTTTTGAAAGAGTATTGATCAAATATTAAACATTTATTTAATCTTAGGCAAACATAATAGACATCCAGAAATCTTTGCCAATGGCTCATATATCATACCATTTAAGTTATGAAAATGTATGACTCTTCTGAGCAGGGAACACAATGCTTTTCCACCTCCTCTAAGCAGGCCAGATGAAAGCCAATAGCCAAAAAAAATAAATAAATAAATGACAAACGTTTTTCTCGATCCGTGTCAAATGTTTATTTTGATTACATCCTCTACTTGGTACTGCAATGAAGAGGTTTGATTATGAGAATATAAGTTTCCATATTCAAATCTGTTGATGGATTTCTCCCTGAGAACATAGACTTATTGAGGTTAAAATTGAAAGATCGCCCTATAAACAAGATGAGTTTCTGTAATATTATACTGAAAGTTCTGCCACCAGTAATATCCATAAAAGCAAGCATTTGGATGTTCACTGTATTCCAGGAATATTTTACCATGGTTTATATGAATTCAGTTATTTAATTTGCTTAAGCCCATGTAGAAGATGATTACTATCTACATTTTGCAGAGGATGAAACTGATTCACAAAGAAATTAATAGATTGTTAATGGCCACAGAAGTTGAAAGTTGTGAAGCTGAGATATGTGCCAGGTAGCCTGGTTCCAAAGCCCACTGTATTCTAGTTTCTCACTGGAGGCCTTTAAAAATATATCTGTTGAGGGGCGCCTGGGTGGCGCAGTCGGTTAAGCGTCCGACTTCAGCCAGGTCACGATCTCGTGGTCCGGGAGTTCGAGCCCCGCGTCAGGCTCTGGGCTGATGGCTCAGAGCCTGGAGCCTGTTTCCGATTCTGTGTCTCCCTCTCTCTCTGCCCCTCCCCTGTTCATGCTCTGTCTCTCTCTGTCCCAAAAATAAATAAACGTTGAAAAAAAAAATATCTGTTGAAAAGGGCTAAGGTTTTATTATAATTCCAACAGTCACTGAACCAAGACACCCAATTGTCACCATTATCTCCTATTTCCTCTTCTATTTTCCCATTTTTAATAATGTCTTATCATGTTTAAGACCCTAATCAACTGTGCCATGCAACTGTCTTTGTGCCAAGGACATTCTTTCTCAGTAGTCTACTAGAAAGATTTCAGAGTAACTCATTTACCACATAATTAAAAATGATGGCCTGCTTTGACATCTGTTTTCAAATTGCCTCAATTTAAAAGAGAAACCAAATGGCTTTCAGTCCACATATTTTTAGCCTTAACTATCAGACTAAACCAAATATGTTCACAATTCGTTTTTATATTAACAAAGAAATATACATTTCAAAAGAAAAATATGATAAAGAGAAACTCTGTATTTATATAGAGACCTACATTTATACTTTATTTTTCTATATTTGTATTTAGATATAATAGCATGATCATGAATTAATTTATTAAATATGTTATTTACGATGGTACAGTTGTTTTCATTGTAGTATGTATCTGATGAAAATATAAGCTTCTTGTCTTAATTGACTCATTTAGGGGGAAAAAAGCAGAATTCATAAGCCAAAGATTAGTTTGATACAACATAACTTATTCATCTATTTTAATGTGTTTTATGCGAACACAGTTTGAGAAGTGGCAAGCTTCTATCTGATATTATCTTTTTATTCTAAGAAATATTCACTGATATACAGCTGGCATTCTGTGAGATGCATGTGCCAGAGACTATAGCAGTTGAAAGACCATATGACTTCAACCCAGGCCACACATTGATGGCAAGTTGTAGTTTATCACTCCATCTGCATAGTCGGTTAAGATGAGAATGCCAATTTTAGCAAATGTGTGTTTTCTGTTTTCACAATATAATGTGAATGGGAATGGTGATTTTCACAAATGAATCTTATCATCAATCTAAACTGAGCTTCCTTACTGTTGAAAATGTTTTGCTGCCTGCATAAATTGACACTGTTTATGGGATGAGTTTTATAGCATCCCACATCAGGGTCAAGTAGGTCAAGTTGGCAAGGTGAGTAAGAACTTATGGTAAATTATTAAATTACATTAAATGATTAGTTAAGGGTTTTGTATTCAAAATTGTTTTACAAAGTAACATAGCAAATAAATCACATTAATACTAAATATTTTAAATATTCTTATCAATTTTAAAATTAAAAATATTAAATAGGGAAAGATGACACAATATGGTAATTGATGAATAAGTCTATTTTATAAACAATGAACAAACACTGTGTAGCTTCAAAGAGCTTATAATGGAGGTTGACATATGTGGAACATCTAGAGAACAAATAGATCAATATAAATAAATCATCATTCAGGATTAGAAAAAGACCTTCGCAGTCTGTGACTCACCTGGTAAATGTTCCTGGAGAAGCTAAATTTTGATCAAGATCTTGAAAAGTATAGAATTTACATAAAACCAAAGTGGTAAGATGATAATGAATAAATTGATTTTTGTAAAATGAGGTGATATAACAAATTAAGAAAGCATAATTCTGTTGTAAGGGAGAAAATCTCTTTAAGATTAATTTAGCATCAGTGAACAAGCTGGTTTGGAATAGGAAGATGACAAACTTGAGAGATTCACTGGAAAGTTATGTTAAGAATCTATAGCAGTTGAAGTAGTGCTAAAATGTTGAATCCAACCATACTTCATCAGAAGTATCCGCTGAAGAACAAATAATCCTAAAATTTGTATGGAACCAGAAAAGACCCCAAATAGTCAAAGCAATCCTGAAAAGAGAGGCATTACCATTCCAGACTTCAAGATGTATTACAAAGCTGTAATCATCAAGACATTATGGTACTGGAACAAGAACAGACACTCAGATCAATGGAAAAGAATAGAGAACCCAGAAATGGACCCACAAACATATAGTCAACTAATTTTTGACACAGCAAGAAAAAATATCGAAGGGAATAAAGACAGTCTCTTGAGAACGTGGTGCTGGGAAAACTAGACAACGCCCTGCAGAAAAATGAACCTGGACCACTGTCTTACACCATACACAAAAATAAACTCAAAATGGATGAAAGACCTCAATGTAAGACAGGAAGCCATCAAGGAGTAAGCAGGCAAAAACTCCATAAGGAGTAAGCAGGCAAAAACTTCTTTGATCTTAGCTACAGCAACTTCTTACTCAACATGTCTACAGAGGCAAGGGAAACAAAAGCAAAAATGTACTACTAAGACCTCAAAAATAAAAAGCTTCTACACAGCAAAGGAAACAATCAACAAAACTAAGAGTCAACTGACATAATGGGAGAAAATATTTGCAAATGACATATCAGATAAGGGGTTAGTATCTAAAATCTATAAAGAACTTATCAAACTCAATACCCAATAAACAAATAATCCAGTGAAGAAATGGGCAAAAGGCATGAATAGACACTTCTCTAAAGAAGACATCCAGATGGCCAACTGACACATGAAAAAATGCTCCACATCACTCATCATCTGGGAAATACAAATCAATGAGATACCACCTGACACCCGTCAGAATGGCTAACCTTAACAACTCAGGCAACAACAGATATTGGCAAGGATGCAGAGAAAGAGGATCTCTTTTGCATTGCTGGTGTGAATGCAAGCTGGTGCAGGCACTCTGGAAAACAATATAGAGGTTCCTCAAAAAAGTAAAAATAGAATTACCCTACGACCCACCAGTTGCACTACTAGGCATTTATCCAAGGGATACAGGTATGCAGTTTCGAAGGGACACATTCACCCTAGTGTTGAGAGCAGCACTATCAAAAATAGCCAAAGTATGGAAAGAGCCCAAATGTCCATTGATAGATGAATGGATAAAGAAGATGTGGTACATATATACAATGGACTATTATTCAGCAATACAAAGAATGAAATCTTGCCACTTGCAACTATGTGGATGGAACTAGAGGGAATTATGCTAAGCGAAATTAGTCAGAGAAAGACAAATATCATATGACTTCACTCATATGAAGGCTTTAGCACACAGAACAGGTGACTGTAAGGGAAGGGAACCAAAATAATATAAAAACAGGGAGGGAGACAAAACAGAAGAGACTCATAAATATGGAGAACAAACAGAGGGTTACTGGAGGGATTGTGGGAGGGGGGATGGGCTAAATGGGTAAAGGGCATTAGAAAATCTACTCCTGAAATCATTGTTGCACTATATGCTAACTAATTTGGATGTAAATTTTTAAAAATAAAAAATGAAAAATAATAAATAATAAATAAATACATAAATACATAAATAAATACATACATAAATACATAAAAGAAGTATCAGCAGAACTTCATATATTGATTGTCTATCTTAGATCAAAGAGGAAATAGTCCATAGAAAATTCCCAAGTCAGTTTAGTAAACCACACGGGGAATGGAGATGTAGTAGATGTAGAGAGATGAGAAATTTATTTTTTTATACAAGTTTCTTTTTAGAAGAAAGTTGCTTTTTAAGTATATCATGTATCTGGTCTTTAAAACTTCCCACTCAAGTATAAGCCCTGGAAGACTAGGGATATGTTTTATGTTTCTTCTGTAACCTCCACGGCATATGTTCAGTAAATAATGTTGGTGTTGTTTGAGCTGAAATATTGGAGGAAAACTTATATAAAAGTTGAAGAATAAAAATGTAGACAAATTATTCATCATAATCATTGGAGACATAGTTGAAGGCATGAAAGTGGATCTTCATAAAGAAGATCTAAGGAGGAACAAAAAAGATTGAGGCCATGACATTGCAAGAACAGGATGTAGAGAATGAAGTTAAAGTAGAAAGAGACCGATCAGTTTTAGAGGTAGGAGGGAAGCACAGAAGTAATCTGCTCCTGAAATCATGGTTGCAGCATATGCTAACTAATTTGGATGTAAATTTAAAAAAATAATTTAAAAAATTAATACATATAACTATAAAAAGATGGCTACAATTAACTCATTTTCTTACTGCAAAATGAACTACGTTAGAATTGTTGGCGCTTCATTAAACTTACCAGTCCATATGCTTGTAATATATGCCATTTAGTGGCTAAATGTGATTAGTTTAAGTTAAAAAAAAAAATGTAGGGCAAAAGTATACTTCTGAGTGCAATTGCCTATTGTTCCTTTTAGCTGGTATGATCAGCAACTGATTCATACATAAATTGTTTTGAAAGAGTTCATTTTGTATAATTGAACTTGCCTGATAATCAGATATGCTTAGCGATCATTATTTTTTTATTTTTAGATCTAACAAAAGTAAAACTGAATCTTTCAAATGTATCCTCATGTTAGGAATCTTAATTCTGTATTCCTTTGACATTTGGAAATGCACCAACTGTTCTAGGAGTTGTTTTTGTAGAAAATGTTTTAGTTTAAAATGTTGGGAAATATTCCCTTTCTATTCTTGACTACATTGAAAGGCAATGACTTTTAGTGTATTTTTTTTCACCAAACAACAAAGTTAAATATTAAATTGAGTTTGGTCACTTTGGGGCAATACATGCATGGTCTTGAACTGAGTTATTTTAACTAAAATAATAATCATCTTTATTATTTTATATAGTAACATATTGAAATCCTAGTTTTACTTAATGAGAAGGACTAATTTTCCCTGTGTTTACAAATTAACCCCCAAATCTCAGTGACTTATAAACAAAATTTCTTATCCATTCACCCTTAATGTGGGTTCTCACGGGACGTGGCACTCCAAGCAGTGACTTCAAAGCAGTAACCCAAGCAGTAATCCAGTCTATTTCCATGTTGAGGATCCACAACAGAAACACAATAACTTTGGCAGAGGTTGAAAGAGGGAAAGAGAACTCATGTTTCAACTTCAAAATGACATACATTACTTCTGTCCGAGTGGCCAGAACTAATCACACAGCCCCAGAATAACTGTAGGAGAGTTGGGGGGAGAAAATCTTTCTTTTTGTCTAAGAACAGGAAACTTCTGCACAGCGAAGGAAACAATCAGCAAAACTAAAAGGCAACCAACATAATGAGAGAAGATATTTGCAAATGACATATCAGATAAGGGGTTAGTATCTAAAATCTATAAAGAACTTATCAAACCCAGCACCCAAAAAACAAATAATCCAGTGAAGAAAAGGGCAAAAGACATGAATAGACACTTCTCCAAGGAAGACATCCAGATGGCCAACTGGCACATGAAAAAATGCTCTACATCACTCATCATCAGGGAAATATAAATCAAAACCACCATGAGATACCACCTGACACCTGTCAGAATGGCTAACATTAACAACTCAGGCAACAACAGATGTTGGTGAGGATGCAGAGAAAGAAGATCTCTTTTTCATTGTTGGTGGGAATGCAAGCTGATGCAGGCACTCTAGAAAACAGTATGGGGGTTCCTCAAAAAATTAAAAATAGAACTACCCTACTACTCACCAATTGCACTACTAGGCATTTATCCAAGGGATACAGGTGTGCTGTTTCGAAGGGACACATACACCCCCCTGTTTATAGTAGCACTATCAACAATAGCCAAAGTATGGAAAGAGCCCAAATGTCCACCGATAGATGAATGGATAAAGAAGATGTGGTATATATATACAATGGAGTATTACTCGGCATTCAAAAAGAATGAAATCTTGCCATTTGCAACTACGTGGATGGAATTGGAGGGTATTATGCTAAGTGAAATTAGTCATTCAGAGAAAAACAAAAATCATATGACTTCACTCATATGAGGACTTTAAGAGACAAAACAGATGAACGTAAGGGAAGGGAAACAAAAATAATATAAAAACAAGGAGGGGGATAGAACAGAAGAGATGCATAAATATGGAGAACAAACTGAGTGTTACTGGAGGGGTTGTGGGAGGGGGCATGAGCTAAATGGGTAAAGAATCCACTCCTGAAATCATTGTTGCACTATATGCTAACTAATTTGGATGTAAATTTTAAAAAATAAAGAATAAAATAAAAATATATATAAATAAAAAAAGAAAAAAAGGAAACTAAAAAGAAATTTAGAGAATGAGTGAAAATCTTTAACAAAATCCTAGCAAATCAAATCCAATAACATATTAAAGATAACATATCACCCTAAGTAGGATTTATCCAGGAAATGAAAGATTAGTTCAATATTAAAAATTTAATTTAATTCACCTTGTTGACATAATGAAGAAAAACATGAAAATTTCATAGATGCAGAAAAAAATTTTGACAAAGTTCACCATGTAGGCATGATAAAAACTCAACAGAGTTAGAATTAGGATACTTCCTCAGCTAGAGAAAAGGAATCTATGAAAAAACTATAGTTAACATCATACATCATAGCAAAAGATTGAATTATTTCCCCCTAAGGTTGAGAAAAAGACAGCTATCTGTTCTTACCACTCCCATTATCATATTGAAGGTCTCAGTGCAATAAATTAAATTTAAATTAAGTTAAATTAAATTAAATTATAATAATATCAATTAAAATAAAATGAATATAGTAGAAAGAAATAAAATTCTATTTGTAGTTGATATAATTATCCTCTTAGAACATTCTAAAGTATCTATTAACAAGCTATGAATAGTAAGGTTTGAATTTACAGGGTCGCAGGATATGGAGACAATATGCAAATCTCAATTTTATCTGTATTAGCCAGCAATGAACAATTTTAAAAAATTGAAATTTGAAAGGATTCAAAATATAAAAATCAGATATAAATCTAACGAAATGTGTTAAAGACATATTTGTTGACAAAATAAAACACTGATGAAAGAAATAAAAAAAGACCAAAGAGAGAGAGAGAGAGATCAAGTACATAGTTAGAAAAAATTCAGAGTTGCTGAGATGTCAATTGTCTCTAAACCAATTTATAGATTCAACATAATTCTAATCAAAATCCCAGCAGGATTTGTTGTAGACATTAACTAGCTATTCCCAAAATGTATGGGGAAAGGCATATAGTCATATAATTTTCAAATCGCAGTTAGAGGATTGACTCTCCCTAATATCAAGACTTATTTTATTTTATTTTATTTTATTTTATTTTTTAATTTTTTTTAATGTTTATTTTGGAGACAGAGAGAGACAGAGCATGAACGAGGGAGGGTCAGAGAGAGAGGGAGACACAGAATCTGAAGCAGGCTCCAGGCTCTGAGCTGTCAGCACAGAGCCCGATGCAGGGCTCGAACCCACAAACCGTGAGATCATGACCTGAGCCGAAGTCGGACGCCCAACCGACTGAGCCACCCAGGCGCCCCTATCAAGACTTATTTTAAATCTACATTAATCTTGGATTGCCTGGATGGCTGAGTCAGTTGAATGTCTGACCTTGGCTCAGGTCATGATCTTGCAGTTCCTGAGTTCAACCCCCCATCAGGCTTTGTGCTGACAGCTCAGAGCCTGGAGCCTGCTTCAGATTCTGTGTCGCCCTCTCTTTCTTCCAGTTCCCCTCTGACACGCTGTGTGTGTGTGTGTGTGTGTGTGTGTGTGTGTGTGTCAAAAAATAAAAAACATTAAAAAAATAAAGCTACATTAATCAAGGCAGCATTATATTAGCATAAAAATAGAAACAGATAAATGGAATAGAACAGGAATCAGCAAACTACAGCTTCCAGGATAAATTCATTTATATATTATCTATGATTGCTCTCACACTGCAATGGTAGAGTTGAGTAGTTGCAACGGAGATTATATGGCCCTCAAAAAACCTAAAATATTTACTATTTGGTCCTTTCTCATAGAAGCTTCCTAATCCCTGGAAGAAAGTATCCAGATAAACAGTCACACAGCTATGATCTATTGACTTTTGACAAAGTGAAAAGACTATTAAATAGAAAAAAGATAATCTTTTTAACAAATAGAGCTAGAACAATTAGACATTCATATGCAAAAACAAACATCTTCATCCATGCATTACCTTATTTTTTTAAACAAAAGCTCAAAGTAAGTTATAGACCCAAATGCAATTTCTAAAACTATAAAACTATTAAAATGGCTAAGGTTTGAAAAAAAAAAAAGACAATATCAAATGCTGATGACGATCTGGAGGTATACATTCTGGTGGAAATGCAAAATGTTACAGCAACTTTGGAAAACAGTTTGGCAGTTTCTCATAAGGCTAAAGATATACTTATCATATGATGGAGCAGTCTCACTTCTAGGTATTATTAAAAATTTATAATTATTAATTAATCTCATTCTAGTATTATAAGTGAAATAAAACCTATGTTCACAAAAAAACCTGTATGCAAATATTTATAATGACTTCATAATGACCCACAAATGGAAACCATAGAGTTATCCTTCAGTTGATGAGTGGATAAACTATGGAAATTTATACAATGGAATACGAATCAGCAACAAAATGGAGCATGCAACTGATCTAAACCATAACGTGGATGAATCTCAAAAGTATTCTGAGTGAAAGAAGCCAGATTGAAAAGACTATGTATAATATCATTTCATTTTGAAAAACAAAATCATAAGAATAAGAAATAGATCAGTAGTTGCCAGGGGCTGGGGGTAGCAAGAAAAATTGACTGCAAATCAGCAAGGGGGATTTTTTTGGTGGGAGTGGTAGAGCTATGCTACATCTTTATTTTGTTGATGGTCATATCCTTGTATGCATCTGTCAAAACTCATATAATTATGCCTTAAAGAAAGTGAATTTTACTATATTTAAATTTTAACTTAATAAAAATATATAAATGTGTACTATTTATTTCTAAAAGACATAAATTACTTACAGTACTAATGGTTAATGGCTTAAATTGGAGTCAGACAACTTGGATACAAATACCACCTTTACCAGTTTTGAGCAGTGTGAACTTGGGAAAATTATTTTATTGTGCCTCAATTTTCTTCCCTCTAAATGGGGCTAAGAGAGTAGGAGAAATAATTAAATGAGATAATGCATGAAAGCTACTTTAGGTAGTGTCTAATAGTCAATGTTAGCTGGTAATAATAACAAGATGCTAGTATATGCTCAACACAGATGATTTCTTGTCTTATTTCAATTTGTTTACATTTATTTTAAATATCTAACATTTGCCAAGTATCAGGGAGTCAAATGCATAGCTCTTGTTCTTGCAATTTATGATATTCTTAGAAACATGAGTTAGGCCCAGAAAAATATTTGATGAACCAACACCTCTGTTCTGCAACATGTGCTGGAAAGATGTTACATCAAGGCACTGTATGAGTCTTGAGTGCAGAGATGGGATTCACTGTCATTCCGGGGATGTTCCATCCTCCAAGGATGTTACAACCTAGTTGTAGAAGTAAATATGAACACAGATCACAAATCACCAGTATACACAAAAGTTAAAGTGAAATAAGCAAAGTAAAATTTAAGTGCTAAAAGATTTAGGATAGAGAAACGGAAAAAGGCATTTCTTGCAAAAAGACTTTACATGTTTAACTGTCAAAATGTAGACAGGTAAGTAGAAAGGAGGAAAAAGGAAATTGTGATAAAAGATAGCTTGCATCGTGGGAAGAATTCTACTAGACCAGTTGGAACTTGCATGGGTCTAACAGAGACAAGAATATTATAAATAATTTAGAAAAAAAGGACAAAATTGTGAATAATTTGCAGTAGAAGGGAAATATTAAACAAAAAAAAAAGAACACTAGAAAATATATGTTGCTATGTCTCCTTGGTATCATGTGGATAGAAGATATTTTAGCCACATTCTTGTTTTCATTGTTTTGAAAATAGAAAGACTCAAAAAAAAAAAAAAAAAAAAAAAAAAAAAAACCTTGAATGTTCTGCTGCTCCTAGAAGCACCTGTTTCAAAATAGCGTCAGGGTCCCTGTGTTGCTTACTACCAAGTCTTGTCCAATAGTTTCTCACTTAATTTTCTTGCAAGAAATTCAATATTTCTTCCCACTGATTCTTGCAATCCTCTCTACTTCACTGAATAGAGGCCACAAAGCCCAGACATAAATGACTTTCACACTCTCTGACATTCTGGTCACTTCCCACACTGTCTGGGAGTAGCCTTGTCAAGTAAGCAGAAAACAGATTGGAATCTGGAGCATTCCAAAAAGTATCTGTAGCCCACAATACAGAGAATTCTAATACTAAACACACTTGGTTGTGTGTGTGTGTGTGTGTGTGTGGCAGGGGTGGGTGGAAATAATAGGGGGCAGCACTGTGATAGGATTCTATGTGTCATGTGAAGACTTTTATGTGGGAACAACTGCTAATAGTGTACTGAAAAAATAAATAGAATTTGACTTATATTGCAGCTAAAGAAATGAGTCTACAATTATAAAAGTCATTTGTTCTATCAGAGGAACAGGTTGTTTTTATTCTTATGACAATGGTGCATTCCTTTTTTCATTTCCTTTCCTGTCCCAACTTACCCCTTGCAAAGAAGTTGTGAGAATTTGAATAAATGATTTTGCCTCTCTGGGTTAGACTGCAGTTATGTTTCTTCCTATCTCCAGATCTCCCAAGTCTGAATACTCTGGGACAGGGAGATCAGCCAGACAACTTTGGGTGAAGATCTCCGTAGTTCTTAGCTCATGGTAGCTGCTCAAAACAAATGGCAGTTTCTTTTTCCAGAGTAGTCCCTAAGATTCCTGTC
This sequence comes from Leopardus geoffroyi, assembly GCF_018350155.1. Lineage (NCBI taxonomy): Eukaryota > Metazoa > Chordata > Mammalia > Carnivora > Felidae > Leopardus > Leopardus geoffroyi. The sequence continues at coordinate 33,126,351 of NC_059341.1, read as the reverse complement.
CAGCATGATCCTGAAAAAGGATCTTTGTACATAGGAGGAAAACACTGACAAGGGGAAAAACTAAAAAAAGGGAAGAACTATTATAATAGGAAAGAGGAGCTACATCCAATCCCCTCGCTGCCAGCTGGGTTTGGAAGGAATGGACATGAAAAAAAAAAATACAGACGTTCATTGTACAAAAGTTTAAGAGAAAAATGAACATGAACCAGAAAAGCAGTCTCCTGAGTTACTGAGGACTAAACAAAACAGGAAGATTTGTGTCCCCTTTCAGCCCCCTGTCAACTGAGCCCTGCCAGTATTACTGTACCATTCTCCAAAATGGTAACTCCTGCAGGGAAACCTAATGTCAGGTATTTAGGATTACACAAAAGTACCAGATGTTGTAATCTTGGCTTATTGTTTATGCACATAATTAGACACACATACTTCAATTTTGAACACTGCTGATGTTTTTTTCAACTAAATAGCCCAACCAGCTCACTGTGTGTATAGGAAAATAAAAGCTCAAATTTTCCACTGTTTCTAGCAATATGTTATTATGCATTAACTTCCTCTGAGGTGCAGTTTATACAAAAAATCAAGCCTATAGCCATAATTGATGCTAGGTTTACCAAGACATAGTTAAACCATCAGAACAAAGTTATTTATTACATAGAGCTAAATCACCAGCTTGAAGTTTTGAGGGAGATACCTTTAATCTGACTCCTACAAAACACAAAAAGAAACAAACGAAAAAAAACCAAACACAAACAAACAAAAAACCAGGATTTAAGTCTTCTATGAAAACAAAATTAACCCTTACTCTAAAAGATCCCTTATTTACTGAAGGAAAAAAAAATTTGAGTTTTTTTCTGAAAACACAATTAAAAGCATAACATTTAAAATAATTAAGCACCCCTCCCAAATAAAATCTTTGGGTCTGCCATATTATTAATGTAATATAAGTACCAACTGTATAAACTAGCAGCATTGTAATAAGATATACAAAGACAATTGTCCATGAAATGGAGACTTTAAACTCGAAAGGGGCACATGTTTACATAAATCAATTAAGGGGGAAATTATAGCAAGATCAACCCTAATGAAGAAACAATACACCTTAAAATAAAAAAAAAACTAGTTGGTTTTTTTATCCCTAATCTTCCAGACTGTCATGTCTGTGGCATCTGTATTTTTTAAGGTTTTTAGATTCAAGAAAACAATGACTTTGCACCACAAATATATTTTTGTTCTCTATTTTCTTAGGAAAGAAACACAAGGAGAGCAGGAGGAAAAACAAACCTAATATTTTAAATTCAAGTTCTTTTCAGAGTTTCTCATGGAAATAAACTGTTACTATGTCATCCAAGAGAGAGGCCAGAAAAGGGAGAATAAAAGAGGTGCTAGTGAGAGAAACTTGCATTAACTCTAGTCACTTGTACCCTTCGTTAAGATTAAGAATTCTAGGTTTTAATAATGAATATGGGATCTACATCAAGAAGAAAAACAGGGCACTTGTTTTATTTTGTTTTGACATGTACTGTGATGCCTCCTAGTCCCATCCCCTCCAAAGCAGGGAGAGAATCAGCTCCACACTGTGAATGTGAGCCAGTGTGAGCATTGCCAAGAGCAGAGGCAGCACTGCCTGCCGGGCCTTCCAGATACTTGCCAGGTGAGGCCTTTCAGTGCCTGAGGATATTAACACAAATGGTGTAAGACTTGTCTACAGGCTGCATTTTTAATCCAAAATAAACTACAATTCTTCAACTGTTATGGGAGTAAACATTCACTGTTTTACATGCACTGGTTATATTCCTTTGGCTTCTTCTTTTCTTCTGTAAAAAAAAAAGTAATAATTCCAGTGTTTTCTCACCAGTATTGTATTGCCCTCTTGCAGCCAAATTTTACGGTTGCAGAAAGCATTAGCAAACCAGGCCAAAAAATACTCTGACTTTGATTTAATATGAAATTGTACATTACATTTCCAACTATTTCCATCATTACAATAATTATTTGGCTTATTTATGTTTTCATGATGAGTGTAAAAAGTTTTCCATTTTTCATAAAAGCAGTAGTGTTTGATATTAAAAGAACATAGCTAAGATCCAAATAAACAAATTTGTCAATAGCGTATTCTCACATGGCACTCTGCTAAAACACTCAGTGTTACATTATTTACCCACGAATTTACTTGTGTCAAATGCCTTTATACAAAAGCTTAGATTCTGTTTTTTTTAGTTTCCCTCAACCTTGTAGAAGTAAAACCACATTTTTACCTTTATTTATATATTTGATAATATTTATTATGCATAAAAATATGTCATGTTATATATATAATATATGAGCCATGTAACCTGAATTATAAAACATTATGAACAAAAATTGCTATTAAAAGGGGAGGGGTCACGATGATGGAGCAGCATGGAACTTTTTTTTTGCCTCTTTCATCCTTGAAATGCAGCTTGCACACCTAGGAAACTAATTTGAAGATTAACACAATAATCTGCCCAACTTGAACCACAGAACTTAGCAGGTATGCAGTGTGGAGATGAACTGGGGGAGAGAGAAGTTGCAAAGGGGAGTGAGCTGTTTTTGTTTGCAGAGAGAGGATGGAGACTGGGGCAGAGTACAGGAAAACACTCTCCTCCAAAAGCAGCTGGAGATAAAGAGAAAGAGTGGACTGAAAAAAAAGGGAGAAAGGAGAAAGGAGAGGGTTTAAAGTCCATTAAGACACTATAACAGGGGAGCACAGAATCTGAAACTTGGTACCTGGTGGAGCTCTGGTGTGAAGGACAAATCCCCAGGAGCAGACAGTGAGGTCCAAAGAGTTGTCAAGCCACATGGGTAGGGGTAGTTCCCCTCTGGGAGGACATTTGGTAGAGGCTGTGCAGCCTTCCCACAGGCAAAGGTCCCAGCAGACCCTAGAGAACAGCCACGCTCACTGGTGTTGGAACAAGGACATAAGGGTGAAGTCTGGCACAAGATGTATATTCTGATTTACCATAATCCCCAAAACACTGCTGCTACATGATCCCACGAACTTTTTCTGGGGTGGGCTGGCACCTAGCTGCAGTCTCTGGGCATCTGCAGCAGTGTGGTAGTGCAAATGTTCCTGGAGGTGGGACGGAACCAGCTCAGTGAGACCCTCCCCTGGAGGGTCTGAGCAGGTCAAAGCTGCAGGGTGCTAGGAAGTGAGGAGTTTGGAAACACAGCCCCAACTGAAATAAAACTCAAGAGGGAGGTGCTGCCGCAAGACTGACAGATTGGTCACAGACAGTGTAGAAGTGAGGAGTGGACAGAAACCAGAGACAAAGGAGGGGTACTTAATTGCCAGTGGGCAAAAGCACAGAGTTTTGATAATAGCGACTGGGTAGCTGGGTGATGCCATTTTCACTCCTTCCACGCATGCACATGTATGACTATAGGTGCCACCACATTCCCCCCAGTAAACTAAGCAGTGCCATCTAGTGAAGAACAGAGCGCTACACCAAGCCCATCCACCTGGGCCAATTGCGCTCTAGAGAAACACCACAAATCTCTCCACCTGCTAACTTTATGGACTACAAAGTGCTTCACAGTTTGACTTCTAGGGGAAACTGGATGTAATTTCAATCATATTTCTTTCTGTTTCCATCTATTCAATTTTTTCTTTTTCTTTTATTTTCTTATCCTTGAATACAGAAAAAGAAAAACATTTTTATTTTACATTTTTATAGAAAAGATTTTTCTTTAATTTTTACTACATATTTTACTTTCCATACAATTTTAAAATTCTATTTTACTTTAATCATTTCATTTTATTCTATTATATTGTATACTTTTTTTAAAATTTTCAAACATTTCCCTTTTTCTTTTCTTTTCTTGCCCTTTTTCCTCTATTCTATCAAGCCTATTTCAGCCACCATACCAAAACATACCTAGGAACTAGGATCCTTTGATATTTTTGTGTTTTTAATTTTTTAAGTTTTTATTTTATTAATTCTTTTTCTTCCTTCAAATGAGGAAACAAAGGAATTCACCCTAAAAGAATGAACAGGAAGAAATGGCAGCCAGGGACTTAACACAGATACAAGCAAATTCTGAACCAGAATTTAGAATCACAATAATAAGACTACTAGCTGGGTTTGAAAAAAATCACAGAATCCCTTTCTGCAGAGATTTAAAAAAAGTAAAATTTGGTAAGGGCAAAATTAAAAATGCTATAACTGAGCTGCAATCTCAAATGAATGCCACAGTGGCAAGGATGGATGAAGCAGAGCGGTGAATCAGCAATATAGAGGACAAACCTCTGGAGAATAATGAAGCAGGAAAAAAGAGGAAAACTAAGGCAAAAGAGCATGATATAAGAATTAGAGACCTCGGTGATTCATTAGAAAGGAATAACATCCAAATCATAGGGGTCTCAGAAGATGAAGAGACAGAAAAAGAGATAGGAGGTTTATGTGAGCAAATCATACTGGAAAACTTTCCTAACCTAGAGAAAGACACAGGCATCAAAATCAAGGAAGCATAGAGAACAAGGTATATCATAGTCAAATTCACAAAATACTCAGGCAAGGAAAGAATCATGAAAGCAGCAGGGAAAAAACGTCCTTAACCTACAAGGGAAGACAGATCAGGTTTGTAGCAGACCTATCCAAAGAAACTTGGCAGACCAGAAAGGAGTGGCAGGATAAATTCAATGGGCTGAATTGGAAAAATATGCAGGCAAGAATTCCTTATCTAGAAAGTCTGTCATTCCAAAGAGAAGGAGAGATTAAAAGTTTCCCAGAAAAACAAAAATTAAAGAGTCTGTGACCACCAAACAAGAAATTTTAAGGGGGACTCTCTGAGGGGAGAAAAGACAAAAAAAAAAAAAAAAAAAAAAAAAAAAAGAGAGACCAAAAGCAACAAAGACTACAAAGGACCAGAGAACACCACCAGAACCTCCAACTCTACAGGCAACATAATGGCAATAAATTCATATCTTTCAGTACTTACCCTAAATGTCAATGGAGTAAACACTCCAATCAAAAGATGTAGGGTAACAGAATGGATAAGAAAACAAGATCCATCTATATATTGTTTACAAGAGACCCATTTTAGACATAAAGTCACCTTCAGATTGAAAGTAAGGGGATAGAGAACCATCTATCATGCTAATGGTCAAAAAAGAAAGCCAGAGTAGCCATACTTATATCAGACAATCTAGATTTTAAAATAAAGACTGTAACAAGAAATGAAGAAGGGCATTGTATCATAGTTAAGGGGTCTATCCACCAAGAAGACATAACAATTGTAAAATTTTTACAATAAAAAAATTGTAAAATTTATGCTCGAAATGTGGGATAACCCAAATATGTATAACGATTAATCACAAGCATAAAGAAACTCATTGATAATGATACCATAATATTAGGGGACTTCAACACCTCACTTACAACAATGGATAGATCATCTAAACATAAAATCAACAAGGAAACAATAGCTTTGAATGACTCACTGGACCAGTGATGGACTTAACAGATATGTTCAGTACATTTCATCCTAAAGCAGCAGAATATACATTCTTCTCCAGTACACATGGAACATTTTCTAGAATAGACCACATATTGGGACATAAATCAGCCCTCAACAAGTACAAAAGGATGAAGATCATACTGTGCATATTTTCAGACCACAACACTATGAAATTTGAAATTAACCACAAGAAAAAATTTGGAAAGATAATAAATACTTGGAGACTAAAGAACATCCTACTAAATAATGAATGGGTAACCAAGAATTTAAAGAGGAAATTAAAAAGTACATTGAAGCCAATGAAAATGATAACACCACAGCCCAAAGCCTCAGGGACACAGCAAAGGCGGTCATCAGAGGGAAGTGTATAGAAATCCAGGCCTTCCTAAGGAAGGGAGAAAGGTCTCAGATACACAACCTAACCTTACACCTTAAAGAGCTGGAAAAGGAACAGCAAATAAAACCCAAAACCAGAAGACAGGAAAAAACAAAGATTAGAGTGAAATCAATGCTATTAAACAAACAAACAGTAGGAAAAAATCAATGAAACGAGGAGCTTGTTCTTTGAAAGAATTAACAAAATTGATAAACCCCTGGCCAGTTTTGATCAAAAAGGAAAAGGAAAGGACCCAAATAAATAAAATAAATAAAATTAAGAATAAACGAGGAAAGATCACAACCAACACAGCAGAAATACAAACAATAATAAGAGAATATTATGAGCAATTACATGCCAATAAAATGGGCAATCTGGAAGAAATGGACAAATTCCAACCCAAACTGAAACAAGAAGAAATAGAAAACTTGAACAGACACATAATCAGTAAAGAAATCGAATCAGTAATCAAGAATCTCCCAAAACAAGTGTCCAGGGCCAGATGGCTTTCCAGTGGAATTTTACCAAACACTTAAAGAAGAGTTAACACCTATTCTTTTGAAGCTGTTCTAAAAACTAGAAATTGAAGGAAAACTTCCAAACTCATTCTATGAAGCCAGCATTACTTTGATTCTAAAACCAGAAAAAGATCCCACTAAAAAGGAGATATACAGACCAATTTCCCTGATGGACATGGATGCAAAAATCCTCAAGAAGATACTAGCCAACCAGATCCAACACACATTAAAAGAATTATTCACCACGACCATGTGGGATTTATACCTGGGATGCAGGGCTGGTTCACTATCTGCAAAACAATCAATGTGATACACCATATTATAAGGAAAGGACAAGAACCACATGATTCTCTCAATAGATGCAGGGAAACCATTTGACAAAATACAGAATCCTTTCTTGATAAAAACCCTCAAGAATGTAGGGATACAAGGATCATACCACAAGATCATAAAAGCCCTATATGAAACACCCACTACTAAATCACACTCAATGGAGAAGCACTGAGAGGTTTCCTGTAAGGTGAGGAACATGACAGTTATGTCCACTCTCGCCAGTTATTCAACATAGTATTGGAAGTCATAGCCTCAGCAGTCAGACAATACAAAGAAATAAAAGCCATCCAAATCTTCAAGGAGGCAGATAAACTTCCACTCTTCGCAGATGACATGATACTCTATGGAAAACCCAAAAGTTTCCACCAAAAAACTGCTAGAACTGATCCATGCATTCAGTAAAGTTGCAGGATGTAAAATCAATGCACAGAAATCGAATGCATTCCTATACACCAATAATGCAGCAACAGAAAGAGAAATCAAGGAATCAAACTTATTTATAATTGCACCAAGAATCATAAAATACCTAGAAACAAATCTAACCAAAGAGGTGAAAAACCCATACACTGAAAACTGTAGAAAGTTCATGAAAAAAATTGAAGAAGACCCCCAAAAATGGAAAAATAATTCATGCTCATGGATTGGAAGAACAAATATCATTAAAATGTCAATACCACCCAAAGCAAGCTACATATTCAATGTGGTACCTATCAAAATAACACCAGCATTCTTCACAGATCTAGAACAAACAATCCTAAAATTTGTATGGAACCAGAAAAGACCCCAAATAGTCAAAGCAATCCTGAAAAAGAGAGGCATTACAATCCCAGACTTCAAGATGTATTACAAAGCTGTAATCATCAAGACATTATGGTACTGGCACAAGAACAGACACTCAGATCAATGGAAAAGAGTAGAGAACCCAGAAATGGACCCACAAACATATGGTCAACTAATTTTTGACACAGCAAGAAAAAATATCGAAGGGAATAAAGACAGTCTCTTGAGAACGTGGTGCTGGGAAAACTAGACAGCGACCTGCAGAAAAATGAACCTGGACCACTGTCTTACACCATACACAAAAATAAACTCTAAATGGGTGAAAGACCTTGATGTAAGACAGGAAGCCATCAAAATCCTGGAGGAGAAAGCAGTCAAAAACCACTTTGACCTTGGCCGCAGCAACTTCTTACTTAGCACGTTCTGGAGACAAGAGAAAGTATTGGGACTTCATCAAAACAAAAAGCTTCTGCAAAGTGAAGGAAACAATCAGCAAAACTAAAAGTTAACTGATGGAATGAGAAAAGATATTTTCAAATGACATGTCAGATAAAGGGTTAATATTCAAAATCTACAAATAACTTATCAAACTCAACATCCCCCCCCCCGCAAAATAATCCAGTGAAGAAATTAGCAGAATCCATGAATACTTCTCCAAAGAATACATCCAAATGGATAACAGACACATGAAAAAAATACTCAACATCACTCATCATCAGGGAAATACAAATAAAAAACACAATAGGACTCTACCTCACACCTGTCAGAAAGGTTAAAGTAAACAACTCAGACAACAATAGATCTTGGCAAGGATGTGGAGAAAGAGGATCTCCTTTGCACTGCTGGTGAGAATGCAAACTGGTGCAGTCACTCAGGAAAACAGAATGGAGGTTCCTCAAAAAATTAAAAATAGAACTACCCTACGACCCAGTAATTGCATTACTAGGTATTTATCCAAGGGATACAGGTATGTTGTTTCAAAGGATCACATGCACCCCAATGTTTATAGCAGCACTTTTGACAATAGCCAAAGTATGGAAAGACCCCAAATGTCCACCAATGGATGAATAGTTAAAGAAGATGTGACACGGGGCGCCTGGGTGGCGCAGTCGGTTAAGCGTCCGACTTCAGCCAGGTCACGATCTCGCGGTCCGTGAGTTCGAGCCCCGCGTCGGGCTCTGGGCTGATGGCTCAGAGCCTGGAGCCTGTTTCCGATTCTGTGTCTCCCTCTCTCTCTGCCCCTCCCCGTTCATGCGGTGTCTCTCTCTGTCCCAAAAATAAATAAACGTTGAAAAAAAAAAATTTTTTAAAAAAAAATTAAAAAAAAAAAAAAAAAAAAAAAAAAAGAAGATGTGACACACACACACACACACACACACACACACACACACACACACAGTGGAGTATTACCCGGCAATCAAAAAGAATGAAATCTTGCCATTTGTAACTACGTGGATGGAGCCTGAAGGTATTTTACTCTGCGAAATTAGCTAGTCAGAGAAAGACAAATAACATATGACATCACCCAAATGAGGAATTTAAGATACAAAACAGATGAATGTAAGGGAAGGGAATCAAACATAACATAAAAACAAGGAGGGGGACAAAACATAAGAGACTTAAATACAGAGAACAAACTGAGGGTTTCTGGAAGGATTGTTTGTGGGGGTGGGCCAAATGGGTAAGGGGCATTAAGGAAGACACTTAGGATGAGCACTGGGTGTTATACATAGGAAATGAAACACTGGAATCTACTTCTGAAATCATTACAGCGCTATATGCTAACTAACTTGGATGTAAATTAAAGAATAGACAAATGGAAAAAATTGTTTTTAAAATATTTGTATAGGATGGATATTTCTAGATTTCTAGATGCCTGATATCCTTAATTTTATCCTCACCCTAGTATTTGTAAAACAGATTATACTTATAATCCCTTAGTTACAAAATAAATCATTTTATAAATCATAATCACCACATAACAAAACGCTTATCCATGTATTGAAGATAAATGGTGATATTTTATGAAAAAATTATGTAATAATTTAAAAGTGTCATCAAAAAGCATCCTATTTTATGAAGTTGATTGTGTATCCTTCTGAAGCTACTTGTTTTTCTGTTTAATAATACCGAGTTCCATCACAATTTTTCTATGCTCTTTATGTAAAGAAATATTTTTAAATAAAAATGAAATTTTAAGTGCATAAAGTAGATAAGTACTCTGTATTTCTGAGAAAAAAATAACTTGTTATCTCTAAAACTCCTGTGAGGCAAGAAAAGTGAAATACAAAGATCAAGAGTTCTAGAGAGCAACACCTAGCATCCCGCAATCCATCTCACAAACAAGAGTTACACCATGGCCTATCTTGTCCACTCTACATTTGGATGCCATGTCACAGCGTATTTTGGGGTAAAATTATTGCTAAATCAGAGTGCTCTTCATGAACCCTTGAATCTGGAATTGGAATTTCTCTAATTCACAGCAGTCATTAGGAATAAACTTTCTGCTCTCTCTCTTTCTCAAAAAAAATAATAAATTTTTAAAAATTAAAAAAAAAGAGAGGCACCTGGCTGACTCGGTTAAGCATTGGACTTTTCATTTTGGCTCAGCATGATCTGTCACTTGTGAGATGAAGCCCCATGTTGGGCTCCATGCTGAAGGTGGAGCCTGCTTAAGAATCTCTCCCTCCCTTTCCCTCTGCCCCTCCCCAATTTGCACGCTCTCATGCATGCTCTCTAGATAGATAGATAGATAGATAAATAAATAAATAAATAAATAAATAAATAAATAAAAATTTTTAAAAATTTAAAAAAAGAAATAAATTTTCTGGTTGTGTCTAAATTCATAAATTGCAAGTGGGAGTTCCAAATTCACATTGACCGCAACGACTGTCAATATGAATCTACTCTTCACACTACATTGTTTGGCTAGTAGACTACAACTCATTGATTTTGCCAAAACTTATTGCTCAGGATATTTTTACCAGGAAGTATATAGTTGAAATTTAATGAAATGGTGTGAATCTCAATAATATGATACCAAGGAGTTTTTCTAAAAAAAAAAAAAAAAGATTTTGATAGAACTAGAACTATGACTGATTATTAGAAAAAAATAGCATGCAGAAGAACTCCCTAATATTAGAACTGTGTAAAGATAGAAAGGATTGTCTTGGGGAGATAACCAAGTAGTTGTCATTGGACAAGATGAAGTCTTTAAATGCTCCATGGAATTCACAGGTCCATCTGGATTTGATACAGCAGATAGGTGGTAACAACAAATGACTTGTAAGATCTTTGTAATCTTAATGTTTCAGCAAATACTTATAACAGCATTTCACAACTGTGTTCCTGTTTCCCATTATGAAATAAGTATAAAAATGGTGCATACATACATTTTTCTCTGGTTAGAGATTTAAAAGTGAGTATTTAAAAATTAAAAGCTTGGAAGTTTTGCAGTAAAGAAAACTGCCCAACTTTGTCTAACCAAACATTTCCTATTTTATGTTTCACAAAATGCTATTATAATGCCATCAAACACTAATTTTTTGACATACCGAGTAGGACAATGCCAAACTAAAAGATTTTCTTCTTAAATCTAGCTGCATGTTTTTGTGGGATTCCTCTTTAAAAAAATTGATTTTTACTCTATTTGAACATATCCACATTCTTTAGACTGTCATTCAAGGCCCAACGGATTATTTTCTCTTTCCAAACTATCCATCCATTCCCCAAAAAGGCTATTTTTGGTATATCACAAATGACATTTGTGATAGTTTGTTAGTTTGTTTTCCTTTCCATATCAATTATGTATTTTTCTCTTCCACTTTGAAACGACATCCACTTTATAGTCTATTTTTAGTCTCAGCCACATCCCAACTTCATTTTTTTTAAATCCCCCCTCTCATGACCTCAGGCTGTACTAGCACTGTGTAGAATCTATACTATACATCTCAATCCATATATTTCATTTCCTGGGACTTTCCCTCCTTCCCTCCTTCCTTCTTCCTTCCTTCCTTCCTCCCATCCCTCATGCCCTTCCTCCTTCCCTTTCTTTTTTTTTCTTCTATTTTCTCTTTTCTTTTTTTAAATTTTGTGCTAATCTTATCTTTCCAAATAGATTTTACACTTCTTACCAAGAAAAGGCATACCTTATATTTATATATTTCATAGACTAGCATCATTCTGAGATAAATAAAATATACCTCTTTTCCTCGTGGAATTGATAATCATATAAAAAATGAATTGCACAAAGAAAACCATCTCTTCAATAAAAAACTGACAAGAAGCTTTTATTATCAGATGCTACATTACCAATATGAAGTACCAAGGACATAGTGGATATTCAAAACGGTCTGTTGAATAGGGAAATGAGTACATAGTTAATTAATCACTTTGATTCTGTTTTACCTTCCTTTTCATATTTTATTCACATTATAGTTTATGTATTTTCTTCTTTGCAGGGAAAGGTAGTGAATAATACATTTTTTCATAGTGTACAAAACTTTTTTCAAAGTGTACAAAACTATTAAATCTAGATCGTCATGAGATTATAAGTGTCCTAATGAAATTCTTTCAAGTGTAGATATATGGGTATTCTTTCATAATTTTATGGTTGTGTTATATGGTTTTGTTTTCAATTAAAATAAGAACTGTCTTTATATTAAAACTGTATCTGATAACTTTGCTGAACCATTTTCAATATTCCCAAAGTCATACTAAAATGAAAACCATATAAACTCAAATTATATTCATGTATATATGTATTCTTATTTTTTAATCTTGGCATTTATTTACATCATTCAATTAAATGTAAATTAGTTTAATTCCAGTTCACGGGGCATATTTTTATGTACTTGGTTTTCAGTGAGACACTATTTCAAATTTTAAAATTTGCAGTAACTTTCTAAAATATTTTTAAAACAAAATATTTTTTAATAATTTACCTAAGTGTACATAAACTTTATCTGTACTAACTGCACATTTTTAAGTTCAATATAATTGATCCAAGATTGAGGACTATGGCAACATGGTGAGTTTATCAGATATATGTGAACTATTGAAAGGTTATGATTGTCACTACCTGCAATTTCTTGTAATGCTATTTTCATATAAAATGGTCTTCAATAGGTCTAAAATTGGCCTATATTTTTGAATTATTAAGTGACTACTGTCAACCAAGATTATCTTACATAATGTGTTAACCACCATAAGTAAGTGTGTGTGTGTGTGTGTGTGTGTGTAGAAAGAGAGAGAGAAAGAAAGAGGGAAATTATGTGTTATTTTTTTTAATGTGAAATTTGTATCTAGGAAAATGGATGAGACACCACATCATCATACTCCATCTGTTCTATCAAAAAATCAATAGTATAAATATTTTTATTAGAATATGTCTTCATTTTTTATTGAGGGTGGATGTGGATTTTATCAGTCTTAAAGACTGGTAATAAAGAGCTTAGCTTTCCATAGTACAATTTTGAGAGTGAATATTTCCCCCAAATCGGGGCTAAAACCCCTTTCATTATAAAAAAAATTCCTTTTTATTATGAAACTGAGGACTTAATCTAGAAACAGAGGTACGTTTATAATTAAAAGAGAGATTGAGGGGTCTCAAAATATTAATATTCCAACTGATTGAAAAAGATTACTTTTCTGATTTCTTTGATTTTCTGATTTTTCATTGACGTTTCTATTCATAACAAGACAAAATTGAGGATATGATTTGGAATAAAAACATTATCTTGTATGAATTCAGACTCATGCAACTACTGAACCCTTATCAGCTCTTCGTGGAACCCAAGGCAAGTAAATCCTATAGCTCTTATTTCTTATTCTTAAGAATCTCACATTCAAATGATTGGAGAGTCATGGTATGTTTGTGAGTGAGTACACGGGTGCATATTTAAATGAATAGTCAGTTTCTTCTTTCAGACATAGATAAACTTGTCAGCCACTTATAGAGTGTGATTTGTGGGATACTGAAAATTGTGTGAGCCCAAAAATATCACCCCTATCAGCCTGCCACTCAGTCTGAAATTCTCTAGAGTTGAGTCACTCCTTATCTAACCACAGTTCCTGTTAAATACCAATAGTTTTTACTTTAGAAGAAGTAACATATTAACCCATTAGGATGTCTCAGTTCTTTTGAAGCCAGCAGTTCTTTAAAAGAGAGAGACAGATGGCAGAATGCACAATTGCAGATGCAGAAATGTGGTATAAAACTTGAGTGAAGTGCTTTATGGAGACAACTTGAGTAACTGCAATGAAAATGCTTGTAGGGTATACTGGTTAACATAAGCACCTTGCTATCATGAGGAATGCCAAGTTAAGAAACCACCCTTGAAAGTCAAGACTTGCAATAACTATAATGCAACATCTACTATAATAAATGCTACAAATTAAACACTAAAAGGTGAGTCAAGCCTAATACAAAAACCTTTAAAGAACTGAGAAAAGACCAAGACAAAAACACAAATAATAAAAGCATAAACATTGATATGAAGTAAGCAGCAGTATTTGTTCAAATGAACACATGTACTGTAGATGTACCAGTTATGAAATAATGAATTTTAAAAAGGGTGAAAGTCTATCCAGCTGTATTGTCACTATAAACTTAAGAAAAACTAGACATTTTTAAAGACTAGGTAAAACTTCAACAGGTTGATATGAAGAAAGTAGGAAGGGGAGAAATTGTCCCATAGATAAAATAGCATTAACCATTGCACAGGATAGGAAAGTTGGAAAAAATATTTAGGTACCTGCTTATGGTCCAGTTTGTTTATAATGCAAGAAAAAAAATATATATATATACACATGTATATATATATGTGTGTATATACACATGTATATACATATGTATATACATGTATATACACACATATATATATATACACATGTATATACATATGTATATACATGTATATACATATACATATATACATGTATATACATATATATATATATATATATATATATACAGGTATATCCATATCCATATCCATCTCCATATATGTGTGTATATATATATATATATATATATATATATATATATATATGTGCTGGGAGGTAAGGAAAAGGGCTCTTTTAAGAAAAATCTTAGAAATCATTCATTGTTGGACTTGGTCTTATACTTAGCTATGGAAAACACCTAAAGTTGTTTTCATTTTCAAGCAGAAAATAACATCTTTGGTATTCAAGTGAAAAAAATCAGTCTGACAAAATGGAAGCTACATATATGTTTAAAAACAGAAAGAGACATCAGAACCCATTAGATGCAATAGAAGCATAGAATAATGATTTTAGTCCAAAATCAGAAAATAAATGAAAGTCAATGGAGAGGATCAATACCCAGGATATTTGGCAGAGAGAATCTTTAAGGAATTGGAAAATGACTAGAATGTGAGAACAGAGGAAAAGAAAGTGGGTCAGAATGATTCTGGAGATCCAACCCTCAAACCTAACTTGGGTTAGTTTATAGAATGGGAAAGAAGAGCAAAAGAGAAAGCACTATACTGTTGTTTTCATTTGGTTTGTGACTTGACACACACAAGAAAATTTGTCCTTAGGCACAGAGTGATAGATATTAGCATGTAGTAGAAAATATGACTTTGAGATTCAGCAGTTCAAGTATAAAAGACAATTCCTGTGTGGAATTTATAAGAAAGTTGACAAAAGTTAACTAAAAAAGCAAAATGGTGGGTTCAAGTAAGTTAAGGGAAGTGGAGTTGACATGGTCTGAGAAGTTTTATGATACTCTTAGGTATAGGAGAAGAGAAAAAAGGAGTTACACAAGTATGAGCATAATCAAGTAGTGAGTATGAAAGTAAATGAAGGAGATAGTCATAGGATAAAAGAAGATATGTCTAAATAATTCAATTGATTTTGAAAATCATTACAGCAAAAGCTTATTGATAGTTCAATGATTTGCTAGAACTTATATAATAAGAATCTGCAATATATTCTAGCTTCTTACCTATTGGAAAAATCAAGAATCTTAAAAAAAGAGAAAACCAAGTTTGCTCTTTAGTTTAAAAGAAAATCTCTATGTTAATATGCAGTAGGTTTTGACTAAGCACTTATTCCATGGAACATAAGTGTTCTGTGCTGACTTTTCTTCATCAGAGTTTTCATGACCACTGAGCTATCACAGTCATCAGTAGTGTTGACTTTGCCTGTGTGATTGTGAAAAATTATTCAAGTAGAATTTTAGCAGCTATAGAAAATAGCCTGCAAAACAACCCAAAAAGTAAAAAAAAATTATGTTCCAACTGGCTTTTAATAAATACTCATACTACCAAATGATTGTCAGTGATTCTTTTCTCCATGTTTCTTAGTTTTTCACAAGCTTTCTGATTACACTAAAAGGTTTCAATCAGGAGATAAAGAAGGGAGGATTAGAAACTCAGGTAGTCCCATGATTGTTGCAGAATATACAAAGGTTAATAAGTGAAAGAAAATGTCTGTGCTATTTTATTTTAGTTATTTCAATTATTTATGCAAAATATTTATTGACTAAATGTTTACTAAAATTAGGTAACCAACATAATGAAAGCATATACAGCCTGTATATATACTGGATTTTAACAAAATAATATTCAAAATATCCAGTAAAATTTCATTTTTAATTATTAGACATACAAAGAAGAAAATAAAACATGACCCATAATAGTGGAAATTTTATTCCCAAAGTCATCAAAATGGACCCAGAGATGACAGAGACGTTATAATTAACTAACAAAGACAAAGGAAATTATGGTCATAATGAGGAAACAGATGGGCAAGCACAGTACAGAAATGGAAATTGTAGAAAATATTTAATAGAAATTCTACAAGTTAAATATATATTTATATTTATGTATTCATATATATGAAATTAAAAATTATCATCTCATACGTTTTGTAGCAAATTGGATATTATAGGAAAAAAATTAGAAAATCTAAAGATATGGCAGTAGGAAATAGCCAAAGTGAAACAGAAATAAATGCTGTAAAATTAAATGAACACAGTCTCAGTGACATGTAGGATGGTAGGTAGCAAGTATTCTCACATGTATGAAATTAGAGTCCCAGGAGGAAAGGAGAAAGAAATTGGGGCAGAAATTATATTTGAATAAATAATAGCTTCAAATATATGAACTCACAGATCCAAAAAGCTCCCTAACAGATTAAACACACACACACACACCACACACACACACACACACACACACACACACACACACACAAGCCACTTATAGAATTACATAATCATATTGCTGAAAAACAATGATAAAAATATACTCATAAAAAGCAGCAAGAAAAATAAATACATATCAATAGAGGGAAGAAAACAAGTAAAAGAATTGTATTGTTCATCAGAAACAATGCAAGCCAGAGAAATAGAAAGATCTTTAAAATACTAGAAAAATAACATGTCAAATTAAAATTCTACAATCAGTGAACATTCTTCAAAAATGGCATTGAAATACAGACATTTAAAAATAACAAAGGCCAAAGACCTGCCCTGAAAGAAATATCAAATTATGTTCTTCAGGCTGAAATAGAATAATGCCAGATGGCAATTTGCATATACATAGAGATGAAAGCAACGGAAGTGGCAAATATGTGGGCAAGCATAAAAAATAAAAAAATTTTAAAAAATTCTTTCTTAAAATTTTATTTAAAAAAATTTAAGGTTTAAAACAAAATAATAGTGATATATGATGGGGTTTATAACAGATGAAGTAAATTATATACCAACAATAGCATAAAGAATGAAAGTAGCAAAGTATGCTGTTATACATTTATCTTATATGTGAAGTGGTATGTAATATTCATTTGAACATAAACTTTGATAAGTTGATAATATATGACAAACCACAGAGCAGCTGCTAAAGCTAAAACAAATGGGTACAGCTAAATGAGATAATAATCAAGATAAAATGAAACCCTAAGACAAAGACAACAAAAAGAACATTTATTAATCTAAAAGAACCAATGAAGGGAGAAAAAAAGGAAACAAAGATAGATGGCACCAACAGGAAAAATTAACAAGATGGTAGCAGTACACTGAACTTCATCAATTAGGCTTTACATGTAAATGGATGAAAACCTTCAATTTAAGGTACACATTGTCAGACTGGGAAAAACAAAAACAAAAACAAGACCTCAGTCTAGGCTTTCAAAAAGAGCTTCATTTTAAATATCAGGACACAAGTAGGTTACAAATACAATGATGGAGGAAGACACCATACAAATATTAATCGTAAGAAAGTTTAGGTGGTTACAAATGTGTGTTTCAAACCACATAGTATCACTCAAGATAAAGTGCATTTTACAAAGATAAATCGTCAATTCTACAAGGAGACATATATGTGCACTTTATAAAAGA